>NC_140963.1:55256736-55296736 GCF_056783735.1 Eptatretus burgeri | reverse complement strand
CGCGCTGCCAGCCTCTCCCTCCGCAGTTCCCCGAATCCGACGCGAGCACCCCCTCAACCGCCTCCGCCGCCGCCGCCTCTCCACAGCTTCGTCCGATCGCCCTCTCCGTCTCCTCTCTTGACTCGTCCCAACTCTTCACTGGCTCCGCGAACTCCCATTTGCGAACTGCCAACTGCGAACTGCCCTCTTCTGACGAACGCAGTCGTTTTTATAAGCCCCGTGGCTTCGCTCTTTTACCCTTGACCCTCTGCCTCCGACCCTTCACCTCTCTTGCTGGCTCCCCATTGGCCCGAGGAAAAGTGGGCGTGAATGCTTTTTGATCCATGAATTTGCATATAGCGACCGCTCTCCAACGCCCTGGAGGCGGGGCCAAATCGCCCCTCGCTCACCGATTGGACGGAACAAAAGTGGGCGTGAGTCGTTTTTGATCCGTTTTTCTGCGGAAAGTCCGTGATGTTTTTGAACACGCTGCTCGGTGCGCGCTCCGCATGAGTCCAGCATCGGTGCCCACGAGTGGCGCGAGATGATGGTGATGCGATGGTGGCGAGTTGTGACGGTAAAGGTCGTGGCGGTTGTGGTGAAGCGGCGTTGTGATTGGTGGTTGTTGTTGTGATGGCCGCGTTGTGGTTGGTGGTTGTTGTGTGATGGCTGTTGAGACGTGGTTGGTGGTGGTAATAATGGCGGCTGGTCCAAAATAAAGACAGTAAAAGAAAAACGGCTATCCTGAAGAGTCGCAGCCCTCATGAATGACATTTATTCCCTCAAGACAACGGGTTTGGGCCTAACTACACATATACTTACCGAGATATCTCACCTAAGGGACCTGAATGGTGGTTTGTGAATTTTGTCAACCACAACACTACCCCCTCCCCTTTTTGCAGACTCGTCCCGAGTCGTCAAATTTTCGTGTGCCATCATGTGTAGTTTTCCCCTAGTACATTTTACCTACGGATCCCTGAGTGCGACATTCATGGTATTCGTGTCCCCAAAATAAATAACCTGAGGGCTGCGTAACTACCTAAACAAACTCACTCACACGGACGACTTAAATAAAATTGCCGGCGCTAAGACAAACATGCCGGGGGCGCACTCATATTTACAGTACATCTTAACCTTAACTTACAGATTTTACACTAAACCATGGCCCAGGATCACTGAACTCTGCAAAAAGAAAGCAGTTAGCAGGGAGCCAGGCTGCTCGCATTCAGTCTCTGACTCAAACAATGGAGGTGACAGGGAACGTGGCCGGCTGCTCACACGCAGTCCAAGGCCTTCCTTTTTGAACTGAACGCAGTGAACCACAACGGTGCATGGGCTGCACAAACGTAGTCTCCGTACCAGCTCAAGTGGCACACGCAATGAACACAACGAATGGATGGATGAATGGTTTGAACTGAACGCAGTGAACCACAACGGTGCATGGGCTGCACAAATGCAGTCTCCGTGCCAGCTCAAGTGGCACACGCAATGAACACAACGAATGGATGGATGAATGGTTTGAACTGAACGCAGTGAACCACAACGGTGCATGGGCTGCACAAATGCAGTCTCCGTGCCAGCTCAAGTGGCACACGCAATAAATACAACAAATGGATGGATGAATGGTTGGACGCAAGCACGGTGCACGGGCCGCCACTGCAGGACCGTGTTGTAGCTGCCAACAGGGCAGTTCTTGCAGCTTGCAAACTGTTGCTTTTACGATCCTGTCACACATGGCAATGAACAGGGGGGGGGGGGGGGAAAGCAAAAATTGAACGGGGCTAGTGAACAGGGGCAGTGGGCATGGCATGGCAAAGGTAGCAGGCAAACACAGCCCGCAGAAGAAGGCCGCTGCAGGCAAACACAGCCGGCAGATGAACTGGCCGGCACAGGCCTTGAAGAAAAACAGCCAGCCGGCAGATGAAGTGGGCCGGCACAGGCCTTGCAGCACAGCAGCTGCAGACGATCCAGCCGGCACAGGCCTTGCAGCAAAACAACAGCTGCCGATGAAGTTGGCCAGCCTTTGCCGTTCCGTGGAGGTTGGTGGAGGGAGTGCGGTGGTGCTGGCCACTTGGAAGGCGGGCTCGGACCTACCTACCTGTCTCCCTCCCAAACTATCGCCTTTGCCTGTCACTGTACATACCCACTCCCTTAATTTGTCAAACCCAATTTAGCCCCAACTTATTTTTTTGTTGTTTTTATGTTTACTTCCCCTCTATAAATCGTCCCCTAACTCCCTTTATCGTCTCTGTTCGGCTAACCTATCCTGTCACCTAGCCTACTCCCAACCCCTACGTTCCCTTCCCGGAGGGGAATAAGGGAGAGCTAGCGTCCTGTGTCGAGGCCCAACTCGAGCCTCAGAATGGCCTCCCCAGAGTTCAGCGATCGAAACACAAAGTGGGTCCAGCGGCCCACAACGAGAGCGAGGGGATGGATGGTGCGGAGGGGTACACTTCCTAATCTACCCTATCCATTTAACTGTGAAACTACCCCGGGGCTTTCAACAAGCACCTCTCGCTTAAACTATTGGTTCTAACAACCCAGATTCCCGTCGCCTGTGTTGGTGTCCTCACAATTTCGGGCCTCGCCCCACAATTTTCTCTCCGTGCCCTCACACGGTCTCATGGCTGGGACACGTGGCCCCCTTTGGCAGGCACGACCCTCTGCCGAATCTCCCGCTATGGCACCCCCGGGCACTACACTGCCTCCGAGCCTACCAGCTCCCTAACACCAGGGAGTGCCCCCCATGGCACCTCCCCTGAAACGCACACGTGGCAGGCTGGCTTCCCAGGCCCCTTTCCGAGGGTCACCCGTGCCCACAACACTGCCCACGCGGCTAATGGCGCCCCGGGCCCCCGCACCAAGCAGGCGCACCCGTGCCCACTACGCTATCCCGGCCCCCCATGGGCCCTTGGCCTACCACGGCCGACAAGTCTGGTGCCCGGGGTACCCACTCAGCGATACTCACTTTTCGCAGCCACGCTCCCAGCCCGTCAACAGGGCTCCTGCACCCCTCCAAACGGGTTTCGAGCCTACATTCACACCAACAACAAAACGACCTCCATTTTTGTTAATTTGACTAACCCAGCTAACTCACTCTACACTGACCCCGGGGTCCCTTGGGCGGGAGTCACTCCTCCCCCCAATCACTCATCGCACCATGCATTCCCCATTCACTCCACACACACAGACCCGCTGGCCTCACTCACTCAACATGTCTCCACCTCATAACTCACCAACTCTTCAACACTCACCACTGAACTCTGCCATCCTTCTAACTACATCCCCTAACTAACTCGTGCTCCCACGTCGTCCCTTAAACTATAGCACGTTCCATTTAACCTACGTAGCTAAACTACGTCCCCTCTACACACTCAGTCAGTCACTGTCTCCAAATCTCTAAAATAACTTTCCCAACCTAAATCTGGCTACAATCCCTCTAACTAATCCATTCCACGGACTCCATGAGGACTTACCCCTGCCCCATGGAGTCGGTCTAGCTAAGCTAACCCTTCCCCCGAACTAGTTTCCATCCTGTGCCCAGGTAAGGGGGTCTTCCACCCCTTGCCCAGGAATCCTGTGCACCCGAAAGTGAGGCTTGCTGTTTTTTTTTTTTTCATGCGCATCACCAGCGCGGCAACTCACAGCTCGTGCACTTTACACCTGCCCGTGACGTCATGCAGCTGCACGTGTTCCTCGTCCCTCCTTGGACGGTACTATCCGGCAGGGATACCCCTCCTGCCGGATTCCAACCCCACGTGCAGCCATGACGTCACCGTGCGCATAAAAAAAAAACAAGCCCCACGTCTCGAGGGGTTCCCCACGCGAACACATGTGCTTTGCCCGTTGGAGCTTCACACACACGCCCGCGTGGAGAACCCGTCCGGTCCAAATCCATTATCCTGCCTAAACTTTGTCCGTCCGCGGGATCGGCAAATCCACCGTGTGCGTTTCCGGACCGGGACTTCACTCTCGCAAGCGAGCACGTGGTGGCCTCGTGCGTTGCACAGCACGGACCTCGTGCTCACTGCTGGGTGAACCCGGCACGGTCCCCGAAACAGCTACAGCCGCTACTCGGCTTTCTTTCCTCTCATGTCGCCGTCGTCGTCGCCATTCCACCCACGCACACCTGCGTGTTACGACGCTCACACTCCACTCCATCACATTCACACCGGGAGACGCGGCTGCATGTTCACACATGCCGACCGACATCTCCCTCACATACCACTCTCTCACACACACGGTCTCCCTTGCACAAACCATACCACTCACACGTGGTGCTCCATTCACACACCGTGCCTCACTCACACATGCGGGGGCACTCAACCGCGGTGCCTCATCCACACACCGTCCCTCACTCACACACGCGGGGGCACTCACCCGCAGTGCCTCATCCACACTGGCCGTTTCATCCACACACACGGCCTCTTCCACACACGGTGCCTCATCCACACACGGCGTGCTGGGAAGCACGTACCCTGGCACCATCGCCACCACACCACTCACACACGGGGTCGCTTCCACACACGGGGACGCACTCACGCCTTCCACCACACACACAGGGACAACCACACTGGGGATTTGTGTCCCCACAAGGGTCTCCGGGGCCTCTATACCCCCCAAGCTCTCCGTGCACCTGTTCGCAGCACTCCTCCCCTCAACCTCACAAAGCACGACCGAACCCACCTGGTCGTGACTCGCCTCAAGGGGGAATACTCCCTCCCCTCGTTCCTGGAGGAGGCTATCCCGCTGCTCGCACTGGGCCTTCACCCAGTCCACCAGCTCACCCTCATTGTCCCCCACTACCTCCGTGTGTGTGTGCGTCACTTACCCCGTCTTCATCGTGCAGTCTTCCCTCTATCATTCCCATCTCCCGTGTCTCTGCCAACTCAGTCACCTCTTCACCCTTTACCTCCCTGGTCTCAACTATTATTTCCGTTGTCGTCACCTTGTGTCTCGTCTCGCACGTTTTGGTCTCCCCATTTAATTTTTCCCTTTCGGTCATCGTCACGACCCTCGCCCAACACGCCCCCCAAATTATTTTTTCACCCGCCTCCACCGAGGGCCCGCCAGCCGCTGCACCCCCACCCAGCTCGCCCGCTCCCACACGTGGAGTCGCCATTTTAAGCTCCCTGCTCACTGCCTTCATGCCCGCCTGCAGGCATCGGCCCATGTTCTGCATCTCACCCCGGAGCTTTTTCGTTTCTTCCTTCATGTGCTTGTTCATGCCTTTCATTTCGTTTATAATTTCATTTGTGTATGTATCCATCTTTTCGTTCATTTGCTTGATCATGTTCGCTGTATTCGCATCCATCCTTGCTGTCATTTCCGCATTCATTTTTGCCAGCATGGTGAATAGCTGGGCCATGTCGGGTGCGCTTGGGTGAGCCGTTTCGGCAGGGGTTGGGGAAGGGTTTTGGTGGAGAGGGGGAGGGGAGGTGTCATACACCGCGGCCGCTGCCGCACCCATTTCGGGCTCTGGGTTCAGTTGGGCGAGTTCGTTTTCCTGTACAACCAACATTTCCTGCACGGGGATTTCATCCTGAGCCATGGATCCTACACATTCTACATCCATTTCTAATACGCCATCTTGCTTCTCTTAAAGGGTTAATTTTAGCTCGCTCGTAATTTGGAGGGAATCGGGGGTCGCTCCTCTCACCCCTGGACCGATTCCCGTGAATTTAGCCGGAGACAGGAGAGCCCGTTTTCCCGTTCTCCGATACCAATGCCGCGAGGAGGGCGATGAGTTTATATCGCACGACCTGATACCAGTGTTGCAGATTCGCGCCCGCCGGCGTGCGGACGGCCACGTAACTCGAATCGCGGCACGTCGCCCACCGGACGGACAATCCAGTCGTGACCCTCTCGGACTAACGCCGGGAACCAGTCACGGGTGGACCTTTCGGTCTCACCGCGATCGTGCCAATCAGCCCCCGCGTGGGATAGGGTTGCTCGCCAAATTCGACCTACCTAAGTACCCACACGGAGGGTAGACCGGGCGATCGCACCTCGCCGCAGGTCGACTTCGGACACGAGCCACTGAAGCGACCCGTTCCGTACTATCGGGATAACCGAGCGGTGTTATTCGTCGGCCTCGACGGTTCGATTAATTATCGGGCGTCTTAGCCCACGACCAACCCTTTACGTGAAGCAAGATGGGGATTCAATGAAAGAAATGACGAAGCGAAGCGGGAAAACAGTTCAACAATAAGCACATTTATTTCGTGATGAACGGAAAGCACACATATTCAATTCCACCAAAAGCACATGTAAAAGAAGAAGACAATGCAATATTACACAAAAAGCAAATGCAACAATGCAGATCTATCCGACTACCGGGCACACGGCAACACTTATACAATTTTACTTCACAGACGGCGCCGACAACACACATTCCCAAAGCAAAAGAAAAGAGAACCACCCTCCAGGATGAGGGGGTAGGCGGGCCTGGGGCCGAGACCGTGTCGGGCCTACCCGTCTGATGAGACGCGGAGCGGCGGTGGTGCCTCAACTCCACGGGCCTCGCGGACAGTGTCTGGTAGGGGGTGGGAAGGGGGCCCCCTTTTGTCGCACTATCTCAGCGCGGGGGGAAACAGGAGGGGGTTGCTGATGCTCGGGGAAAGGAGGATTTCACAAAATCTCGGGTCCCGCGACGAGCGTCTCCACCACGACCTCGGTCGCGCCGCCAGCCTCTCCCTCCGCAGTTCCCCGAATCCGACGCGAGCACCCCCTCAACCGCCTTCGCCGCCGCCGCCTCTCCACAGCTTCGTCCGATCGCCCTCTCCGTCTCCTCTCTTGACTCGTCCCAACTCTTCACTGGCTCCGCGAACTCCCAACTGCGAACTGCCAACTGCGAACTGCCCTCTTCTGACGAACGCAGTCGTTTTTATAAGCCCCGTGGCTTCGCTCTTTTACCCTTGACCCTCTGCCTCCGACCCTTCACCTCTCTTGCTGGCTCCCCATTGGCCCGAGGAAAAGTGGGCGTGAATGCTTTTTGATCCATGAATTTGCATATAGCGACCGCCCTCCAACGCCCTGGAGGCGGGGCCAAATCGCCCCTCGCTCACCGATTGGACGGAACAAAAGTGGGCGTGAGTCGTTTTTGATCCGTTTTCTGCGGAAAGTCCGTGATGTTTTTGAACACGCTGCTCGGTGCGCGCTCCGCACGAGTCCAGCATCGGTGCCCACGAGTGGCGCGAGATGACGGTGATGCGATGGTGGCGAGTTGTGACGGTAAAGGTCGTGGCGGTTGTGGTGAAGCGGCGTTGTGGTTGGTGGTTGTTGTTGTGATGGCCGCGTTGTGGTTGGTGGTTGTTGTGTGATGGCTGTTGAGACGTGGTTGGTGGTGGTAATAATGGCGGCTGGTCCAAAATAAAGATAGTAAAAGAAAAACGGCTATCCTGAAGAGTCGCAGCCCTCATGAATGACATTTATTCCCTCTAGACAACGGGTTTGGGCCTAACTACACATATACTTACCGAGATATCTCACCTAAGGGACCTGAATGGTGGTTTGTGAATTTTGTCAACCACAACAATATATACATACATACATACATACATACATACATACATACATACATATATACATATTGTTGCGGTTGTGGAAATTCGCAAACCACCATTCAGGTCCCGTAGGTGAGATATCTCTGTAAGTACATATGTAGTTAGCCCCAAACCCGTTGTTTAGAGGGATAAATGTGATTCATTCGGGCTGCGACGCTTTGAGATAGCCGTTTTTTCTGTTCTATCTTTATTTTGAACCAACCACGCTCCAACCATCACACAACAACAACACCAACAGCCATGATCTTTACCTTCAGAACTCGCTCCCGCAAACATCGCATCACCGCCATTCCGAACGGCACCATGGCCATAAACCACCACCACAAACCCTCCACCACCTTCACCTCTCTCCTTCTGCGGCCATTCCCGCACCACCTGTGAGCACCGAGCGTCGGGCTGTCCTGGGCTCGTACAAGATACGCGCCGAGCCGCGAGTGCAAAATGCGGTCTTTCCGAGGAGAATTCGGATCAGGAATGCTACACGCCCACTTCTGATCCGTCCAATCAGCAAGCGCGGGAGGTTTGGCCCCGCCTCCAGGCGCGTTTGTGTGGAATCGAGATATGCAAATTCTAGGATCAGGGGAGATTCACGCCCCTTTTTCTCCGTCCAATGGGCGAGCGTGGCTCCGCTCCCGAGCTCGTTCAGATCCGGAAATTTGCATATGGGTTCTCCTGCTGGCCTATAAAGTGCCGAGCGCAAGGCAAATCTGGGCAGAGTCGGTTTTGGAAGAGCGGAGAGTGGCAGAAAAGCGAAGAGAGTTTTGGGGCAGAGAGAAGGAAGAGTTGTTGCGCAGGAGTTGTTGTTGCAGAGTCAGTTTGGAGCGCGGAGTGGAGTCGGGAGGCGAGGGCGTCCCGGTGGTTTTCGGCAGTCGGCTGAGGAGAATTGGGGGAAGAGTCCGAGGAGCTCGGGTCCGAGGCAAGGAAGACGGTGGTCGCGGTGGAATCGCTCATCATGGGACCCAAGCAAGCCAGCTATACTCTTTCCCCAGAGCATCAACAATTCCCCCCCTTTTTCCCCCGCGCTGAGATAGTGCGAAAAGGGGGCCCCGTTCCCACCCCACTCCAAGCGGTGCCAACGAAACCCGGGAAGGAGCACGAAGTCGGGGCACCGCCGCGCTGCCACATTTGCGGCTCAGCACAAAGACACGGGTAGGACCCACCCGGTCTCGCGGACCTGGCCGCTCCTTCAGGTCCCGCGCAAATATTGGCCCACAGGCCCCGTCTCCCCCTTGTCTTTGAGGGTGGCCTTTTCTTTTGCTTTTGAGTAAATGTGTTGTTGGCGCCGTCTGTAAAGTAAAACTGTTTAAGTGTTGCCGTGTGCTCGCGTAGTCGGTGGTATCTCTGCGTCATTGTTTCTTTTGTAGCATTTGATATATGTGCATTCTGTTTGGCTGTATATGTGTGCTCTCCGTGTGCCACGGAATAAATGTGCATCATGTTGAACTGTTTTCCCGTTTCGCTTTGTCTTTTCTTTAATTGAATCTCCATCTTGCTTCACGTAAAGGGTTGGTAGTGGGCTTAATACGCCCGATAATTAATCGGAACCGTCGAGGCCGACGATAACACCGCTCGGTTATCCCGATAGTGTGGAACGGATCGCTTAAGCGGCCCGTGTCCGGAGTCGACCTGCGGCGAGGTGCGATCGCCCGGTCTACCCTCCGCGTGGGTACTTAGGTAGGTCGAGTTTGGCGAACAACCCTATCCCACGCGGGGGGCCGATTGGCACGATCGTGGTGAGGCCGAAAGGCCCACCCGTGACTAGCTCCCAGCGGTAGTCCGAGAGGGTCACGACAGAATTGTCCGTCCGGTGGGCGACGTGCCGCGATTCGAGTCACGTGGCCGTTCGCACGCTGGCGGGCGCGAATTCGCAACAATATATACGAGGTGTGTTCAAAAAGTATCCAACCTTAATTTTTTGTGCGTAAACAAATGAAGCAAGGGAGGCATGGTTTGGTGCACGTCTGTAGGCGATCCTAATCCGTATGCGTGAATATTTTCCCGCCTGCAGAAGCTGTCAGTCGCCGACAGACCGCCGATGAGTGAGGAAGTGTAAGTGAGCACCATCGGATTTTCGTTTTTGACAAAATGACGGAAAAACATGAACAACGCGACTGCATCAAATTTTGTGTAAAGCTTGGCGATTCCCAAGTGGAAACGATCCGCAAGATTCAACAGGCCTTCGGGAACGAAGCAATGGGCACCACACAGATAAAAGAGTGGTACAACCGCTTCAAAGATGGTCGCACATCAGTGGAGAGTGAAGCACGTTCTGGTAGGCCCTCAACATCCCGAAATGAGATTGTCATTGACTAAGTGAGGACCCTGCTGATGCAGGATCGTCGAATCACGATCAGAGAACTTGCAGACGAGGCGGGCGTCAGCATTGGATCCATTCATTCCATTGTGACTGAGGATTTGGGTTTAAGGAGAATCTCAGCGAAGTTCGTGCCAAAGCTGCTAACGATCGAACAGAAGCAACTCCGTTTGGAGATCGCACAGGACATGCTCGAGACTGTGAACAGCGATCCCAACTTCTTCAACACAGTGATCACTGGCGATGAGACCACAGTGATCCGTCATTTTGTCAAAAACGAAAATCCGACGGCGCTCACTTTACACTTCCTCACACATCGGCGGTCTGTCGGCGACTGACAGCTTCTGCAGGCGGGAAAATATTCACGCATACGGATTAGGATCGCCTACATACGTGCACCAAACCACGCCTCCTGAGCTTCATTTGTTTACGCACAAAAAATTAAGGTTGGATACTTTTTGAACACACCTCGTATATACATATACATATATACAGCTCTGGAAAAAAATTAGAGACCACTCCAAAAAAATTTAAATCACATCTCTACATGCATGGCAGCCATTCCATTCCAGTGTCTGTTGAATTCCAATATAGGCACACCTCATTCTACTTCGTGAGGTACTGATTAGGTGGTCACCTGAAGCTAATCTTATTTAACAAGGAAAAGTATAAAAACCACTGCTGGGGTTATCACTATCCTCTTGCAATCGGACCAGCTGGATGGCAAAAACAGTGCTTGTAGTACCTCAAAAGTAATTGGAATCAAAAAAATAACTATTGACCATGCCAAAAGAGTTGAAAAGAAAAGTTTTGAGTGAGGAAAAGAAGGGTTCAATTCTGGCTTTACTGGCAGAGCGATACAGTGAGCGTCACGTTGCTTCCATCCTTAAAATTTCAAAGACAGTGGTTCATAAGAACAAGGTCAAGCAGCAGACATTGGGGACAACAAACTACAGACTGGCAGAGGGTGAAAACGACTTTCTACTGACCAGGAGGACCGCCAACTCATTCGAATGTCACTCAACAACCGTAGGATGACATCAAGTGACCTACAAAAAGAATGGCAAACGGCAGCTGGGGTGAAGCGCACGGCGAGGATGGCTCGAAACAGGCTCCTAGGAGCAGGGCTGAAGACGTGCAAAGCGAGAAAAAAAGTCGTTCATCAATGAGAAGCAAAGAAGAGCCAGGCTGAGGTTTGCAAAAGACCATGAGGATTGGACTGTGGAGGACTGGAGTAAGGTCATCTTCTCTGATGAGTCCAATTTTCAGTTTTGCCCAACACCTGGTCATCTAATGGTTAGACGGAGACCTGGAGAGGCCTACAAGCCACAGTGTCTCGCACCCACTGTGAAATTTGGTGGAGGATCGGTGATGATCTGAGGGTGCTTCAGCAAGGCTGGAATCGGGCAGATTTGTCTTTGTGAAGGACTCGTGAATCAAGCCACGTACAAGGTTGTCTTGGAAGAACACTTGCGTCATTCTACTCTGACAACATCCCCCAACTCTGAGGATTGGTTTTTCCAGCAGGACAATGCTCCATGCCACACAGCCAGGTCAATCAAGGTGTGGATGGAGGACCATCAGATCAAGACCCTGTCATGGCCAGCCCAATCTCCAGACCTGAACCCCATTGAAAACCTCTGGAATGTGATCAAGAGGAAGCTGGATGGTCACAAGCCATCAAACAAAACCGCGCTGCTTGAATTTTTGCACCAGGAGTGGCGTAGTCACCCAACAGCAATGTGAAAGACTGGTGGAGAGCATGCCAAGACGCATGAAAGCTGTGATTGAAAATCAGGGTTATTCCACAACATATTGATTTCTGAACTCTTCCTAAGTTAAAACATTAGTATTGTGTTGTTTAAAAATGAATATGAACTTGTTTTGTTTGTATTATTTGAGGCTGAAAACACTGAATCTTTGTTGTTATTTTGACCAGTTGTCATTTTCTGCAAATAAATGCTCTAAATGACAATATTTTTATTCGGAATTTGGGAGAAATGTTGTCAGTAGTTTATAGAATAAAACAAAAATGTTCATTTTACTTAAACACATCCCTATAAATAATAAAACCAGAAAAACTGATAATTTTGCAGTGGTCTCTTAATTTTTTCCAGAGCTGTATATATATATATATATATATATATATATATATATATATATATATATATATATATATATATATATATATATATATATATATATATATATATATATATATATATATGAAAACTAAGTTCAAAGAGGGAGGGTAAGGGGAGAAGAGGAGGTAGTCATCAGTTGTGCCGTGTGCATACCGTGCCAGAGTGCTGCGTTTATCGCTTGCACTTTACCTGTTGGAGTTCACCTGCCTAGGGTATAGATCAATTAAAGACCCTAGGGATCCCATTTTTCCTCGCCCAAACAAGGCAGAAAAAGAGTTTCCAAAAAATAAAAAATTATAAGGAGTGGGGGGAGGGTACAGTTTGACAAATCTCCTCAGGATAACTTGTTTGGAAAAAGGAAGAGTTCATAAAATTAAAATAAAAAATATATATAAAAACAGCAAACATAAAATCAGTCGATTTTGATATGGAATAAAGTTTTCTCCTTTCACAAGCTTTACCTTTCAGTTTTTCACTCTTTACCACATTCACCAAATCAATTTATATTCTCTTCCTCAAACACCATGGTTATGTTTTCCTCCTCCAAATGCTGCACTTTCACCCATTCCTTCATATAAACTTCACTTGTTTGAAGGAAAAATACCAAAATATGAGAGTATTTTAGAAACACAACTGGAGTAGTGTTGAGGGACCTGTTCAGGCTGTTGTTAAAATCGGAGCGAAGTCGTTTGAAGGTAGAACAGATGGGGAAGTCCTGTCTGCTTGACCTGGAGCCTACAGGGACATCAGACAAGGAAAATGGAGGTGTCATCATAGTCAGTGATTGCCTCATATTCCTTCACCATCAACTGATGTAACAGAGTTGTGTTTGTGAAGGTGGAGTTGAATGGCAATGCGCAAAACAAACAAATTCCAGATGCACACCTTTTTGTCCAACCTTGGTGAACCACAGGTCTTTCTTTATGGTGCTTTTTGTTGCTCGGTTTTCTGGGTTCATCTCGAGGATTTTTGTGAGTAATGCTAAGAAAGGGAAGAGGGATACATTGTTTGGGGAGGTGAGAAAAAATATTCATGTACAAAAAGAAAACCAGGCGATTAGAATCTATCAGTAATGCCAGAAAAAAATAATCTCCAACAATCACATGAGAAAAAGAAAACACTTCTGGGATCTCAGTGAAGCAAAATTGTCACCTCCCAAAATTTTGGGAGGGAGAGATCTCGGTGAGATCCTTACATTAAGAATTGCGCATACAATTTGGATAGGATTCCTTACCATTTTGCTTTGTTGTTAGTCACCAGTAAAGGGCGAGAGTCAAATTATCTTACAGCTACCTCACTTCAGTGTTGTGGAAGAAAACTAATTATATTCATGTATTCTCAATTATAATTGTTGCTGGTACTTTATAAATTTAATTTTTGTACTACAGTCAAATAGGCTGTCAGTAATGTTTCCCTTTTCCGAATAATCTTTTGACCTACATATTGATAAAAGGAATATCTTACTATGAAAAAGGTCTTGCTCGCTGCATAGAAACAGGGTGACCTGGTTGATAACACTGCAAACTTTTGCCATGATTGTGTCATTCTCTCCCTCCCACCAAAAGTGGACACGTATTGCAGTTTTGATTTCTTTTCCACCACAATTTAGGCACCCGAACAGGGACCACAAACCCCGGCAGTGCTGGAACAGCATCGTCTGGCATAACAGCAAGCAAGTGACCACAAACTAAGATGTTTGCTCTTACTTCAAATTGGATGCTGCATCTCTCAGCCAAAACGGTAAAGTGGTACTCCATTTATAGGAAAGGTATACAAAGGAGAACCTTTAGTGACAGACCTAAAAATTAGGTGGTTGGAGGCCACCTAAGATTACATGATTTACCCTGGACGTTTGAATGTTTTTAATAGGGGTTAGAGACCTCAAACGGAGAGTTGAAGGCTCTGCCGTGCAAACAGGGGTTGGAGGCCTCTGAAGGGGGGGGGGGGTTAATGTCCCTGCTCATTAAGAAGTTCAAGTCCCCAAAGGGGAGAACAAATAAATGTGATGAATGTTTGTCAAGTTACCTCTTTGGATTTCTGTTTGGTCATTGTTCTTGCTGGAAGTTTGCTTGCTGTGAAACTGTTGCATTGTTATTGTGTGGAGGTGTTACGGATTCGTAAATCCTAAGGAGTTACCTCTTTCGATGGATTTGTGAATCCTATGCGATTGGAAATGCTAAGTTTTGTGTTAAGGACATAAGTTGAGTGTTCCAACCTGGAACTCTTGTATGTTTGTATTTATATCTGATTTGTATACGCACTGATTTGCATTGATCTGCATGTAGTATTAAGTGAGTGTTGAAATGGAGCGTGTGCGATTCCAGTAGATTTCACTGGAATAAAACATGCTCTTTTGTGTATTGTGAACTGTGAAGCTTATGGGAATGAATGAGTACGGAAAGTGGAGATAAGGATTGGTCGTCACCGTACACTGTGAAGACTCTGGTTGAGGCGAAGTGCACACGCCGATTCCAGAGGAAAAACGATGACGACTGACTCTGCACACGCTGTTGGATCTTTGGCGTGTACACAAATAACTGGGTATATGTCAGCTTGTATTGAAAGACAGAGCCCTATCATTGTGCTGCAATCTATTTAGAGTGTAGGGCGGATGTCGTTGAAAGTGTTTTAAGACTATTAAATTGAAAGTGTTTTAAGACTGTGTGTGTGTGAATTCAATCTTGGTGAAAATCTGAATTAGAAGCGATTGTGAGCTGGATATGGGACTGAAGATTACTGTACGATGTCAAACATGAAAGTATTGTTAGAAATGATATCGCAACAACGAAAGAATTAATCACTTGAATGTGAAACTTCAGACAGAGAGGTAAAGCAGCCTGGCTGTTCCTGGTTTGGTTGCTGGCTCATGATGAAACAGACCACTTTGACTTGGGGCCACTTGCTTGGTGCTGATAAAAACCAGTCACAAATCTCCCTGATCTCGGGCCAACACTAAACTGGAAGACATAAATGTGTGTGCCATGACTGGGATAGACGCTGAACCAAGTGTTAAAGCTCTATTTAAAAGCCATAGGGATTTTGGATAAATTGTGAAATAATAATTGTGAATGTGGAATATATTCCGAACGTGAAGTCCCGAAGGAGACTCGCTATCGCCAGCATTATGAGACAAAATTAATTAAATAGCGCTTTGTTCAGTACTGATGAAATAAATTGATGAAAAGTGGGAATTTGCCTCCAATTACTCAGCCCGGAAAGCTGAGGTCTTATAAGCAGCTGTTCGTACCGCGAGACAAGATTTATGGGTACTGGAACCCCCCATTCAATTCATATGTGGATCCAAGGGGGGGGGGGTAATGCCCCAGCAGAAATGGCCCCAAAATGCAAGGCTTTGTTCTGTGACCATTGGCATAAAAAACCTCACGTCTCTCAAGTGTGTGTGTTTGTTTCACCCACGGCACAGTTGGGAGTGTGGGGGCTACTGTGTTGAAATGTGCATGCCGTGCTCAGTGCCGTGTGAGAAATGTTTCTAAAATTTTGATTTGAATCATAACCATTGTACTTAAAATGTGATCGAAATATAGAAATGTGATCGATTTGGAATGATTTTAAAGTGATTTGTAAAGTAGTTGTGTATGATTTGGTACCTTGTGATGAACAAGGATTTATAACATCCACTGGCACTTGGTGGAGAGTGATCAGTTAATTGCTAACTTGTTTTAAGCAATCCTTTTGTCCTCTCAAATTGTAGTTAAAAAGTGATGTCCACACAGATGATTCTCAGATGAATGTGAAGTTTAAAATCACAACCATCTCCCAAACTCCAATTGGGTGTTTTGCACATAGAGTGATTCACAGATGATGCATGATCCCTCGGATGGACGTTAAACTAGGCGTGCTGCCTTCATTAGTCTGTGAATGTTAAAGTTAATAAATGACATTGATTGATGGATGTTAAAGACAAATTCCTGCCAAAACTAATGCTGGGAAGGCAATGGCAAGCAACCCAGTTTAACCCTTTGATCGATTCAGGCAGGCAAAATTCATTGCATATATGAATGAAATAATGTTACCTCTTACAATGATTGATCTGTTAACCAGGTAGATCAAGTGGTGAAGAAAATTAGGTTAATATAGTAATTTATGAATATGATTGGATAATTAGGTTTTTGAAACTTGTTCATAAATGTCGGATGTCTAAGAAGCAGGACATGGACGTCCATGGTCTAAGAAGCAGGACATGTGGCAAGCTCCTTAGACATGGCATTGTGGTGCTCCTTAAACACACAGCCGTTGCAGGCCTCATCAAAAGAACATTCAATCCTTTGCCTGACAAGGTCGACTTGCCCGCGGAGCTTTCTCCACGGGAAGCGGAAAGAAAAACATATCTGTTGTCTTTATTTGGGCCTCTATCTGTCAGGGTAAATTCATGAGATTTCATTGAACAATTTTGTTTATTGTCACAATGATAGACCATGAAGCTGTTTAAGTGAAATTGGATAAATAATGCACTCAAAAGGTGGAGTTTGAACCTAATGGCCATCTGGAGTAGCCAATCAGAAGAAAGAGGGACCAGTTGGGAGCTAACAGCAGGTGTCATGACTCGGATGCTAACAGCAGTTCAAATCTCCGATGCTTCCCCCACAGCAGTGGATAAACATTATTTGGGGAAAAGATGGTGAAGGTTCAAAAAGAGATAGCGACATGCATGGATGGAGTGTTTTGAGTGTTATACGTCTGATGACTCAACTTTGACAAATTATTTGACAATTATTTTGTACACCTGTTTAAAAACAGAGGTTTAAACTGTATTTATTTGTTTTGATAAAGGAATGGATTTGTATTTAAAAGGTCAGAGGACGTGATTAGATGGCTAGTGTATATGTGTTGGTTATATTGCAGCATGTTGCTGTTTTGGTGAGAGAAAAGTGGATAAGAAAAGGACAATGTCAGAGATTTAAAATGGTAATGGAATTCAGAATAGTGATGAGAGAGGTTGGTTACACATTCTTTTTCCAAGATATTTCAGCTCGATTGACAATGAAAGAAATGGATGCTCATCAGATTGATGAAACAATATTAGCATTTGGTACAAATAAACGGTTTGGAGAAATTTTATATTTCTTAATCATATTGGCAAGTTTTGTTCCCAAATGTTTCCAAATGGACGCTCTGCAGCCAAAGTGTGGTCTGCAGCTCGGCAACTCAATGTCAAGGCTGAGCAGCGTGGAACTCTTACGATGCAGGAGTTCGCAGAGCTGAGAGCCCAAGAAAGACTTCCAAAAGACACCCTGTGATGAGAATGATAGTCATGCTACTTGTTTCATTAGAGTAACTATAACAAGTGATACGCGTGATAATGTTTGCATGCACCTGGTTTGTTGTCACATGCATAAACATGGGGAACAGTTAGTAACTAATGGAAGTTGTGTACGGTAACTTAGTTAATTACTATGAGACTCAGCTCATTAAAAAAGAAAAGGGAACTCATTGAGAACACTGGAGGCATATGATTTTTGTGCTCATTGTGTCTTTTCCTTCATGACAATTCATAATGGTATTCAAACCATCATGTTTCTTTTGGTTATAATTAATATCAAGTTTGTTTTGGAATTACAAATTGAGAAACCTTTTATCATACAAGTCTTGTAATCCTAATTTAAATGTATTGGGGTCTTCAAGTGACAGAGTATTCTCCCAATTTGTTTTTCCTAACTTCTTCTTGAAAGGATCGAAATTTGTGGAGTAATTCGAGTCCATATCTTTAAACCAGTAACTTGGGACACATGTGAATGATTGATTATATCACAGCAAGGTTATTGATAATTTGTATTGATTGATTGATATATTGTCAATCACTCTGTAGCTATGGACCTTGTGATCTGTTAAATGAGGGTAGGGAAAAGTTACTGATAGTCTGGCAGATATGTGAAATATTCTGGTAGTTTTGTGCCTTTGATGATACAAGCATGAAATTTGGTAGACAGTTATAGCATACCCTTAGGAAACATTTTGGATATAGGGACATTCCAGATTACCCCTAGGGTCAAAATGGTGGCCATTTTACAAAATGGCTGCCACGAATAACAAATTCTGCCTACAAGGTCAGCAAAGTTATATGTGCTTGGTGCAAAACACAATGTAGTGAGTATAATATGATTATTATCAACTAGTATGCACATGCTTCATTATCTACCTCATATTTTACTAAAAAATGCATCTACGGTGGTCTATGAGGGACGCAGATAACAGTTTACCATCGCAATAATGCATGGCTGGAAAAAGAGCTCTGCAATATGATCATGCATGTGAATGTTACCTGAATATTGTTTCTGGAAATATAGAGATCAAAAATCAAATTTGGTGAAAGGAACTTAGACTCCATGAATATTTCCATTATTAATTACATACTGGTAGCTGGCAATGTCGCGATTAAATGCATAAATTTGCGAAATCGATATTGATGTACTCACTGTATTAATTTTCATGATTGCATAATAGAAATGTTCAAACTACAATGGTGTGTTCATATTCATTTGGGTTTAACATGGTCCTGTCCAGCGCAAAGAAATAATGTATGGTGGCCTATTGGGGACATCGAGTGACAATCACCCAAGATCGCCATTGTGTATATATGCATCTCCTCTGGGCTGGGGTTCGTAGTTGAAAACATTTTAACTCTGCTATTCTGTTTTCAGGTGATAACTCCACTGTAGTGTACCCAAAGACTAATCCCCTGCTTGGTGGTGGTTCTTCCCAATTTTACAGTGACTGATTGGTGGTGGTTCAAGACAATGGCCAAGCATTTCAAACTATTAGACCCCAAGCAGCGAGGTTCATTGTCCTTTTTTCATTGAGTGAGCTTTTTTCATTTTTTCATTTCATTCATTCACTGAGCCTCTTCATTGTCCAGCTGACTCCAAGCGAAGCACAGGAGGGTCTGGATACCAGACTCTGGCAGACAACCTCCTCAGGTTCAGTGAGATTGACTGCTTGCCAAAATCTCTCGACATGTCCCGCTTGGACGATGGTGAGGGTATTGAGTCCACCTTCCAGCACCACAGGGCTAAGTGGCATGATTCGTCCAGACTACAATACAACAAAACTCAATTGATTCGGGCAGAGAAGAGGAAAGCAACCAGTGGGGATACAGAAGGCGTGACACGAAAGTATACCCGTCAGAGTGTGGACCGCACAGAGTCACTGCTCGAAACGTGTTTCTTTTGTGACAAGCCAGCAGGTAACAAGTCTTTGCGCAAAGCTTCTACCTTTGACCTGGACAGACGAGTCAGGAAATGTGATCTGAAACTAGAAGACAAGCCACTTATTGCTAAACTGAGTGCTGGAGATATGATGGCGCAAGATGCCCTGTACCATGTGAAGTGTCTGGTTTCCCTCTATAACAAAGCAAGGGACACAAAGAGAACCTTGGATGACCAGGATGATATCAATCATGGCATAGCTCTCAGAGAACTGGTGTCCTACATCGATGATGCCCGCATGGACGCTCTTGTGGCATCAGTGTTCAAGCTGGCAGACCTAACAAGTCTGTACAACAACCGGCTGAAACAGCTTGGAACAGTCTTGACTCGACGTGTTCACTCAACCAAACTCAAGCACCGGATCATGACATATTTTCCGGACATGGAGGAGCACAAGCCTGGCCGAGATGTTCGGCTAGCTTTCAACGAGGACATCGGATCAGCCCTTCACAAGGCCTGTGAACACGATGCTGATAGTGATGGTGTTCATCTTGCTAGAGCCACGAACATCGTCCGAAGAGACATGTTGAAGATGAAGACAGCCTTTAGTGGTTCATTTGACACCCTCTGCCAAGAACAATCCGTGCCAAATTCTCTCGTGGCACTAGTTGCTGCATCCAAGAGCAGTCAAGCCACTCATCTGTATCAACACCCATTCTTACAATCCCACAGCTCCTCATGTTCAACAGCTACGCACGCCGCCGACAGAGTACGAGTATTGAGTCTACCAAGCACCGCCACAATCGGGAGACCCCTGTGCCTGTGTACCTGGGAATGCTGATGCACACAAAGACTCGCAAACGAGACCTGGTTGACACTCTGTTCCACTTGGGTCTCTCCGTCTCCTATGATAGGGTGCTGAACATCTCCACGGACTTGGAGAACAGTATCTGCCGCTTCTTCCAGCAGGAGGGTGCAGTTTGCCCACCTGAACTGAAGAGTGGTCTGTTCACGACTGGCGCAGTGGATAACATCGACCACAATCCCAGCTCAACTAGTGCTCAAGACTCGTTCCACGGCACTGGCATCTCGCTGTTCCAGCACCCGAATAGTAAAATGCGTGGAGTTCAACGGCTGCGGGTAGTAGTCTCAGATGATGTTACTACAACAGCAACCACTGCACACCTGCCAGAGTCATACACCACTGTACCTCCTGTGGTTCTCGGTAAACGTGAACCACCGATGCTCAAGTTGGCTGGTCCCAACAGAAGTGACTGCCAACTGATCCCTCAAGCAATGCAGGTGGAATACAGGTATGCCACAGAAAATATATCATCTGAAAGTTGTACATATTCTGTATTCATATATGTGCCTCAATCTCTTGTTAACTGTGTGTGGTGCTGAGGTCCTGTCTCTTGTTAATTGTGTTGATGAGTTCTTGTCATTTTGACAGGTGGCTAGAGCAGATGGCAGTTAGTGTAGCATCAGACACACCACTACAGGGAGACGAGACTGTGTCATGGGCTTCATATCATGCCAGCAAGCAGTCCATTCCAGAGGAACCAGAGTGTGGCGTGACCCTCACCTCATTGCTGGCTCTCTTCTACGACCAGGCCAAGTCCGTGGCTATGATTCGTCACTCCATGGACGTCATCAAGAGAGCAGTTGAGATTCTGAACCCTGGTCAGATCCCAATCCTCACAGTCGATCAGCCACTGTACGCACTCGCCAAACAGATCCAGTGGAGATGGCCAGAAACACATGGAGAAGATCACTTCGTCATCCGATTTGGTGGACTCCACATTGAGATGGCTGCACTGAAAACTCTGGGTGATCTTCTGGATAGCAGTGGGTGGACAGGAGCTCTGGTGCAGGCAGGAGTTGCTACAACTGGTACTGCTGATTCCTTCCTGAAGGCTGCCCATGTTACACGCACTCGGCGAGCTCACCAGGTCACAGCCAGTAGCCTCTATTTTCTCCTACAGAAAGCCTTCAGGCAAGGAGCAGATGAGGGACAGGATCTAGAAGACTGGTGTGCTGAACGTGTGCAAGCCAGTCCGCAGTTCCACTTCTGGTGGATCATTCTACAGTTGGAACTCACTGTCCTAATCTACGTCAAATCAGTCCGTGAAGGGAACTTCCTGCTATACATTGATGCCCTGAGCAAGATTGTCCCCTGGTTCTTCGCCTTGGGTCATACCAACTACGCCAGGTGGATACCAGTTCACCTGCGCGACATGGTGACACTGGCGACCAAACATGCAAGTGTATACACGCAGTTTCTTGCTGGCAACTTCACAGTAAAGAAGACCACTCATGCGTTTTCTGCGATGGCCATCGACCAAGCCCACGAGCAGAATAACGCATTAGTTAAGGGTGACGGAGGAGCTGTAGGCCTGACAGAGAATACCGCTGCATTACGCCGCTGGATGGTGTCTGGTCCAGAGATGGCCAGAGCGATCGCCGAGTTCCAGGCCACATCAGAGACCAAGAAGGCTGTTCACAAACACCACGAGCAGACCAAGCACACACATGCAGCCTTTGCTAAAGATGTGCGTTCACTCACTCAAGTCATGGGGGAGATGGGCAACCCATTTTGTGATGACAGCAAGGATCTCCTGGTGCAAGACAGCAGAGACCTGGCAGACCCAGCAGTTATCAATACTGTACGCCAGATCGAGAAGCTGGGACAAGAGTAGCAACAACAGACACAGACAAACAAGGCATCAGCACCCACCACAAAGATGTGGTTTGTACGCAGGCCCGAGATGTTGCTGGTCTTGCCCCTTGTAGCCATGAAGAGGCTGACACAAGAATGCTACTCCATGCTGAAGATGCTGTGAGGCAGGGATACAGCAAAGTGTCGATCCGTACAGTAGACACTGATGTCGTGGTCCTTGCGATGACAGCAGCTGGACGTCTGGACATTGATGATCTCTGGGTTGCTTTTGGCACAGGAAAGAACTTCAGGTTCTTGGCAGCTCACGAGATGTCTGTGGCACTGGGACCTAACAAATGTCGAGGTTTGCCATTCTTCCATGCCCTCACTGGATGCGACACCGTTTCAAGCTTCGGAGGCAGGGGGAAGAAAAAAGCATGGGAAACCTGGAAAGCCTGTGATGAGGTCACTGATATCACTGCAGCATTCTGTGCCTTGACTGCCACGCCAACTTCTTCAGCCGTAGATGACCACATGGATGCACTGGAGCGTTTTGTTGTTGTGCTCTATGATCGCACCAGTAGCCAGGAACATGTCAATGAGTGTCGCAAGCATCTGTTCACCCAGAATGGCAGATCAATAGATGCTCTCCCATCAACTCGTGAAGCCCTGAAACAGCACATCAAGAGAGCTACCTACCAAGCCGGCTACTGTTGGGGCCAGATGATGGTGTCCACACCAGAGCTCCCATCGCCCAGTGACTGGGGGTGGGTTCACACCGATAAGGGCTGGGATATATACTGGACAATCCTCCCAGAGGCAATTGAGGCATGTCGGCAACTACTAAGGTGTGCCTGCAAAAAGGGATGCAGAGGACAGTGCAAGTGTGTCAAGGCTGCACTCCAGTGCACAGCTCTATGTCACTGTGGTGGGGAGTGTACAAGAGAGTAGAACTGGGACAAGAGAGATCACAGATGATAATTATGTAACATGTACACATGTATCCATGCATCATAGTAGACTCTGTTACCTGGATCTAGAGGTTCCACTGTATAATTTTGACTCTGTAAGTTGATGTTAGGATCAAACAGAAGCACTTCCTCTGAGTTCAAGAATGTTAAATGAACAACAGTCATTCCATGGTGCTTGATAACAGTTTTTTGAAGAGTTTGTTGTAGAAAACCGTCCAAAAGTGCAAAAATGCACCAAAAATGACCAAATAAATGGTTTATTCATGCTTTGTCACCTTTATTTGCTATAATATATTTAGTTAAATAAAACCACTGGTATGCTTCTTAAATATAGTTGTATCCACATGTATCCTCCTTGTACAACACAAAATGAGCTATTTTGTAAAATGGCCGCCATTTTGGCTCTGGGAAGAATCTGGAATGTCCCTATACTATATCCAAAAATCTTTGTAAGATACTGCCCGAGCAGTGTGCCAAATTTCATGCTTGTATCACTCAAGGCACATTTTTTTCACATATCTGCCGGACTATGAGAATTGAATCGAGATAATATATTAAGTTGAGGTACTTACAAGGTATTGAAAGAGGGTCTCTGTTACTAAATTGATCGACAGATTGGTCAACATTACATATAAGGAATCATAAGTTAACTGCAAGGGAAAAATCAAGATATGAGGGAAATCAGCATGGTAGGTATTTACATAACCACAATACAGAATGGCTGGAAGAATGGCGAGACCAACAGCAATTATGAAATCAATTAATGGAATTAGGAATTTCACCATGTATTGTAAATGCCTCCATATTTTGTGGAAAAAAAACAAAAAACAAAACAAAAAGGATAAACAAGAATTATGCCGAGTACAGAAGGCATTACCATGTGAAATGAATGTTAAATCGATCAGTGTAAGAATTGTATTATTGAAAAGAGTTGGATGATGCCACAAGCCAATTAAATATTACCTGTTTTATTTGTTTTCTGAGTAATTGGGCAGGTGCATGATTTTTGATTAAGTGGTACTTCTTGTATGTTTACTTAAGTAAGTTGAGGTATTTCTAACACTGACTTGACCATCTTTCATCAGCACGGAAGTGCTAAGTTAGCTGGGAAAATAAATAAATAATGGCAGTTGGTCTGGAACTGCTTGTGAATGAAACTGTGGATTGTTTAGCAGATATGAATGTTCAAATGATTGCAAATGTTAAAATGTTAACTGCGCATAATTGAAGAAGAATGAGCTAACTTTCATAATTATTGTACAGATTATGGAATATTTTTCTTGACTGGTAGGGATTTTTGAAGGATGGTGAAAATAATTCTGGATTGAAAATTGGAACCGTGATAAATACTGCTGCCCTTTCTGCATGGAAAAAGCAAATGAGATGAATGTTTTTGAGTGTACATATAACTGAGATTTCTGGATATTTTAGCATGTCGTTGTGTGTGAAAACACAAGGAAAGGAAAGGGATAAAATTTTGATATAACATATAATGCAAGTTAAATGCTTCTATAAGAACATTTGTCAGTCTTGTCGAAATACATGAGCCCATGACGTTTATTGATTGGTGTGTTTAATCGATACTTAACCTTGATCTTGTTTGTTTTGGAGTGTTGAGAGCAGCTGAACTATGCAGTGTACGATTTCGTCTAATGAAGCTTTGGAAGAACTTCCACCAAGAGATTGGACGATGGGGAGAACCCAGATTTGGGTGATTGGGCATTCAACACGTGATCATGACACTACCCCCTTCCTGAGAAGATAAGATGAGCATGTTAAAGAAAGAGGAAAAAAAGAAAGAAAAGCCCACTGAAGAGAAGGTTGAACAAGTTAAACCACAGCAAGGCAAAGACTTTACATCGCCGTTGCGTGGTGCCTGCCTGGAGGAATGTCCCCAACCACACTTGCAAATTGCTGCTCTGCAGATACATCATGAACTTGCAGTGGTTGCACAGTGCATAACGAAGGCCATGAAGGTCCACACGGCGAGTCATCTGCAACATGTGTTCAATGGTGCGGGTGGGGCTCGTGCAGCCATCGCGGCTGCCTCCAACATGCACAGCTCGCCTTGGTGAATCAAACCTCAATGCACAAACTGCTGCTACGAGGCCCCAAACTCTGCTGGGGCTGGATCTCTGGGTCACCTCTCGAGTCCTTTTCGTCTCCTTCAACCCAGTGTCACCTTCAACCCAGTGTCGGGACCAAGCTCGTACCTGCCAAGATCTACCTTCTCTGCAGCTCAAGGAGTGCCTGGACTGTGTTTCCCGTTGGGTGCTGCTCTATCTGCACCCTCACATGCTTATCTTCTGGCCTCGGGTAGCATGTCTTTTCGATTTGTGACACCCGCTGATGAACAGGCCATGGATTAAATAGAAACACACTGATGAACTTACCTGGGACACTATTGAAATGGTCACCATCCAGTATTCTTCTCCTATGAATGCTCACTGCCATTGTTGATTGAACTTGTGTAACGGATATCTTTTCTCTTCTAGGAACGGGGTATGGTCATCATGTGTAATATAATTATTCAAATTTTCATGATATGGAAAAAGGGGGAGGATGTGGAAGAAAATTATATTTATGTACTCTCAATTATAATTGTTGCTGGTACTTTATAAATATAATTTTTATGCTAGAGTCGAATTGGCTGTCAGTTATGTTTCCCTTTACCCAAGAGTTATTTGACCCACATATTGATAAAAGGAATGTCTTACGATGAAACAGGGTGACCTGGTCGATAACACTGCAACTTTTGCCATGATTATGTCATTCTCTCCCTTCCACCCAGTGGACACGTATTGCAGTTCAAGTTATTTTGCCTAATGCTTATCAGCTAACCCTGCAGGTGAGTTGCCAAATGTCTCCCCTCCCATTCTTTGGAATGTCAAGTTGTGTACAAGAAGAATTGCCTCAGGCTTCTGTTTCAGTGAAGTGAATTTGAATGTTTCAGTCAAGCATTCAATGTTCTTCCTCCGTATATACGAAATTAAAGATTCTCCCTTGGTATTCTGATCCAACTTGTGGAAATTGAGTTATTTTCCACCACAGGGACGATAAGACGTGGTGGTGAACAGCTGTTTCGAAGGCTTGGAGGGAAGAATGGGATTGAACAGAGTGAGGGGGTTTATTCCAAAGGTGGGAAAAAAGAGGAATGAAAGAGTGAAGGTGAGCAGTGATTCGTGATTTTGGTAGTTTTACTAGAAGGGGGTTGTTGGCGGACCTTTAGCGCCCTGCGGAAATATGGTGGGGACAAATCGCAGACAGAGCAGGTGGGGCAAGACCGGAGAGGAGACAATAGAAGACAGAAAGACCACCAACCTGCATGCGGTGAAAGAGTGAGAGGCCCAGAGACTCAGCCTCATCAGGGGAGATGCCAATGATCCAAAATGCCTTGGATTCCACAGCATGAAGCCGAGAAAGGTGGGAGGCAGGAGCACCAGCCCAGAGGGGAGAGCGGTAGTCCACCAGGCTGCAGACTAAAACTTTGTATGTGGTCAGGAGGTCAGGTTGGCCGAGGAAGGACTTTGCACAACGGAGGATTCCCAGTCGGCGACTGGCTTTGGAGGCCAGGTTTGAAATGTGGCTTTCCCAGGAAAGACCATGGCAGATAGTGAGACCCAGAAGCTTGAAGGAAAGGACTTCTTCCAGAGGATTGTTGAGAAAGTAGATGGGGGGGCAGGGGAGGGGTCCAAACAGTCCTTTCAGAGAGACAAAGTGAGAATGTGATATTTGTCCAGATTGAAAGATATGTTCCGCATGTTGGACCAGTTTTTGATTTTGCCCAGATTTGCAGTGAGCAAAGAAGCTGCTACTTGCCGGTCTGAGGGATGACTGATGGTACGGCAGAGGGTGGAGTCATCAGCAGAGATAAAGAGGATTTTCCAGAGAGTTGGAGAGATCATTGATGAAAACCAGAAAAAGAACAGGGCCCAGAACGCTGCTTCGAGGAACTCCAGCCTGCACAGGAAGAGGGGATGAAAGAACTCCATTTAGGGCCACACGTTGACTGTGACAGGAGAGGAAGTCTGTGAGTCATGAGTGGAGATGGCCTTGGGTACCATAGGAAGAGAGTTTGGTGAGCAGGGCAGGGTGCCAAACTATGTCAAAAGCACGCGATATGTCGAGGGATATGGCTCTGACTTCATGTCCGACATTGAGGACTTCCATCCATTGTTGGGGGAGCAGAAGCAGCATATCCAGAGTTGAGTGACGTGGTCTGAAAACAAATTGATAATCAGAAATCAAGCCATTAGAGAGGAGGAAGGATTTAATGTCTGTAGCTATGATGGATTCCATAACCTTGCTGATGATTGGGAGAAGGCTGATTGGTCTGTAGTTGCAGGGATCTGTTTTTGCACCTTTTAATGTAGGGCAGTAATGTTTGCTGATTTTCAGATGACCAGCAGATGGCAGCTGATTTCCAGCAGATGGCAGAGGACCTTGAGCAAATGGGAGGGTGAATAGAACAGAGAGAGGGTGAGCATGAGCATGAGCATGAGCATGAGCAGAGGAGCAGCTTTTTAGGACACGTGGGCTGATGCCATCTGGACCGGTTGCAGAATCTGATTCGAGGTTTGACAGCAAGCTCTCCACTTTGTCAGACTAAAAGGACACAGAGTCCAGGGACAGTTGGGTGTGACTGGGTAAGGTGGTTACAGAAAGTGATGGGTTTTGGCCACAAGATTTCGATGCAAATACTGAGTTTAGGCATTCAGCCTTTTCACGTGCGGTATCAGCAGTGCGGTCATTTGAGGTAAGGGAGGGGATGGATGGGGAACATAAACCAGAAACAGATTCGATTCGACTTCAATGGGATTTGGAAGAGGGAGAGAGGTTTGTGAGTTCAGACTTGAGCTTAGAAAGATTTTGTTTTCTGGCTCTCCTGAGGGTAGATACACACTTGTTCCGAGCTTTATGGCAGGAACTGAGATTACCCTCAGTTGGGTTTGCTTTCCATGAGGAAAAGGCAAGTTGTTTCAGGACAACTGCCTCGCCACAAGCTTCAGTGAACCATGGGCGGGAGGACGGGTCGGACAACTGAAGACAAGAGCGGATAAATCTGTGCATGAGGGAGAGCAAGTTTCTTTGAAAAAATTCCCAGGATGAGTTGATATTTGAGAAAGTAGTGATGGGAGACTCGTCTAGAAGTTTGGTGGATGCTTGGAGCACCTGCCAGTCAGCTTGAATGAAATGCCAGACTCGACAGCGCTGAGGTGGTTCTTTGATAACAGCCAGAGAGATGTCCACTTTGACAAGCATGTGGTCAGAAGAACCGATTGGAGTGAAGGAAGAACTGCAGATATTCTCAGGGAAATTTGTCAAAATCATATACAGAATAGATAGAGTACGATTGGTTGAGATCCGGGTCGGGAAATTGACTGATTGAGTCAGTCCCAATGAGTCGCAGAAATTGGTAGACCCAGTCGTCAAAGAGCATTAAAAATAATTAATTGAGACAAGTGGAGCGTCCAGACTCTCGAGTCTATACTAATATTCCGTAACGGAAAAAGAATTGTGTTCGTGCATTACATCTCAAATGGCTCCCACCTGCCACCCCCTCCAAAATCACCATAAATAGTCAAGGTGATGTGTTCAAGATGTACCTCATGGCATGATTTAACCTTTACCCTAACAAAATTGTGAATCATTCAATCTAAAAAGAAGGAGAATGTTACCTTCAGAGTGTGTGAAAATCTGTGCAAATTGTCCATCTATTAACACAGCCGCTTCAGAAATATGTTCAAATATTATCCTCATGCTTAAATATTAGTACTGTATGAAAAATTTGTAAAAATGTCAATCTCGCCATTAGTCATCATCGCATGGATTACAAACTACCATTTTGACCTATCCCTTCCAAAAAGTTCCACTCCAACATAGGCCCATTTGGGTTCGGTCAAAACTGGCAGCAGTATAAACCACGTTACTGCATCGGTTACACCTGTAAAAAGAAAGAATAAATAGCAAACACCTACGATGATTGTTTAATGCTCACTTCTCAATTCCATATTTCGAAAACTACATTATTAAACACTTTAAAATCAAGAAATACTTTTTGATTACATTATTAAGAGTTTCCTTACTAGGAACTTCAACACAGGACGAAGCCATTTGGCCATTCAAGCCTGTGCAGTGGTTGCCGACCTATGGTTGTTTCTCCATGCTCTATCCATTTAAAATGCTGAGCGTCAAACAAGAAAGCAACACGGACCATTTTTGAAGTCTTTGGTACAACTCGGCAAGAGTTCAAACTGCCGACCTCCCAGACTCAAAGCATGCACTCTAACCATTATGCCACCAAGTCTGATTAAATGGTAATGTCAAAACAGATTGCAGGTGGAGGTTTCTCCTGGAAGCTACTCACAAGAGCACCGACCCACAATCAACACTACCCGAGCAGAAATTCTGCTTCACCTTCCATGTTTTAGGATAAATCGTGCTGGCAAATCACCAATTCCCACATCCAAAATGCCTGTGGAACAATTATCATACCTAATGGCAGGGGATGTATCTTGGACCACGGTGTGATGTGGCACTTCTTACTGAGCCAATTCTTGTACTCCTGGCAGTTCATGCTTGGTTCGTCCCATGGCAGTTCTGGAATGAGCAACAAAATGGGGCAGGGCAATGTGATCAGATATTACAAAGTCAGCAGGATTGTGATTTTATCATTCACCTACCCTTCACAAAGAACATTCACCAGCGTGGTCTTCATTTCAATCAGTTAAAGTGAAATAACACACCTCATGCTCTTCTCCCACTGTAATTACCACTTCTGCACACACCTCATAAATACCTGGTGCTCTTCCCCTTTTCAATGCCATCCACACTTCCTCCTTTGCACACTTTCAATACCACCCCCTCTCTGTCACTATCCTCCTGCCACTATCCTTAATCACCACCCCCCCAACCAACCATTCATGTACTTATCATCCTGATCCCCATCAAGAGCCAATTTATGTGGCATCTTCCTCCCACCATCCTCTTCCAAATTATTGTACACCACCTCTTCCATATTATTCCTCGCCTTATCTGTAGCTCTCCTTGCTACTTTCTTCTTCTGCCCATCCAGGTGCAGCAACCCCACATCCAGCTGCCTCCCTCGATCCTTGATATTCTCTATCCTCTTTCAAACCTCTTTTTTCCCCATTAACTGTCTTCGTTACCTCTTCCGTGCACAATACCTGGTTTCTATCCCTCGATGATGCGCCCTTTCCTTCCTAACGTCTTTTCACACAAAACTTCTGCAATCCCCCTAAATGCCTCTCCATACTGCTTCCTCTCCTCCTCCAAACCTTCCACTTTTTCATTGCGGTGATTATACCAAGCCCTCAACCCCTACTTTTACTCAACGATGACGTTTCCCCTACATTTCTACCACCTAATAATCTTTTGAACGCTGCTCTTTACCTCCCTCTATTCCACCATCAGTACCACAAATACCACAGGCTTGTGCTGGGTAGCAACATGCTCTCTGGCCACTGCATTACAATCCTTAACCCTCCACAACTATTGCTTCCTTACCACCAACAAATCCAGTTCTGTTCTATGTTGTCCACTCCTATAGGTAATCTTGTAGCTTTCCCGCTTTTGAAAGAGTGATCCAGCTATGGCAATCCCATTCCTCACCCACAGCTACACCCAGCTCTTGACCCACTCTATTCTTCGTTCCACAACTAAATTTACCAACATATTCCTCTTCACCCGGTTTGGCTACTTCCAAGTGAACGTTAAAGTCCCCTGCAATACACAGCATCACCTCCAGCTCAACCATTCCCATCATCCTCTCCAGTGCGTCTCTAAATTCCTGCTTCTCCACCCCAATCCTTCCCGTTTGTGGCTCATATACTGACATAACACACACCATTTGCCTCTGTACAAACAACCATGGCATAACTATCCACCCCTCCCGTCTTTCCACTCTGACTACCTACTTACTGATCTCTTCCGATACTATTATTCCCACGCCAGTACCTCTCCCCTCCCCCCAACTGATCCCACATTCAAACTACCGAGCCTGACCTTGTTTCTGAACCGTTGCCCACCTGGCAGAGCAAGTACCATCTTGATCAGTTTGGGAAGCTCAGGTCATCAATCAAGCTACAGGTAATGTCAATGTACGTGACATAATAGGGTGCATGAAATGATAAGGGTATATGAGCATTAATGGTAGCGCGTTCAGTTAACAATGATATTTTTGGTCAGAATGAGGGTGCGGGACTATGTTCCTTACTGAGTGCCATTCCAGCTCCTCAATTCGATCAATGACTTCTGCAATGACTGGAAAACCCTCTCTTTCTTTTTGCAGACCCCTCAATATTGTGTCATGCAGTACCACATCCCTCGACTAGGGAGGCAGCAGCTATGTCTCTCTTTGCCGATCTGAAAATGACGAGACTGTCTGATAAATGGAACATCCTTCAATCCTGGAAAAATTCCGCAATCTCAAACTATCGATTTGGAATGATCATCAAAAAAAAATTCCATCTATCTATTTACTTAGTCATCCACTGGAAGAAATTCAGTCTCTTGAACTTCTAGGCCTCACCATCAGCCATGACCTTTTTAAATCTAGGATTGGGGTCCTAAAGAGTAGAGCAGGAAAAGAAGTGACGGAAGAAACACAGGTTAAGTAAAGATAGAAGGACTATACTGAAATCACACAAACAAGATAGCAATATAATGGCAACCTTCAAAGAAAGAGAATATGAGCAAGAGCCAATAGTGATAGAATGTGAGGTACATAGAGTCCTGAAAGAGCTGGCAAATGGAAAAACACCAGGTGCCGACATAATTTCAATACAACTCTTCAAGGAGGCTGGAGAGGAGGCAATCAAACCTTTCACAGCGATCTGTACACTGACCTGGAGCAAGATCGTATGGCCCAAAATGTGGAAGAAGTCAGTGTACATACGATTGTCAAAGAAAGGGGATGCAAGAGAATGTTTAGGTAACCGAACCATTGCCTTCGATTTCACATTCCAGCAAGATATTACTAAAGATCATTCAACACAGAATAAGACTTCGTTCAGTGATAAATGCCCGTTGAGCAAGCAGGTTTCAGAAGAGGAAGAGGTACGAGAGATCAAGTCGCGAATTTGAGATCGATCATCGAAAAAGAAGGGGAATATCAAAGGAAGGTGGATCTCCATTTTATAGATTTTAGCAGAGCCTGTGGTTGTATTGATGTGGATTATGCTCTGAGAGAAACGTGGATGTCAGAGCATCTGATGTGTCTGAAAAGAAGCCTGTACACTAAACAAGAATGGACAGTAAGAACAGAGTATGGGGGAGACGGAATAGTTTGGAATTGCAAAAGGTGTCCGACAGGGGTGCATTCTCTCTCCTTACTTGTTCAGTCTGTATAGTTAAGTACGTCATGAGGAAATTAAACTTGGATAACATCGAGGGTGGAGGCAGGATTTGAGGAATAGAATAATAACTAGAGGAGGAGCACTCGGTAGAGTGCAAAACCTCTGCCGCCAATACTGCAAGGTCACTCAAGTGAACCCGATATCCTATTCATTCAATTTGACATCAACAATGCTCACAGAGTTATAGTTTGCAACTTTCCCTTTTACATACTCAATTCATTCGTCATAACTAGATTCCTTGAGACAGAAATTGATTTTACGTGAGTATATCCACCTGAAGTTCCAAAATCAGCCGCAATTATAATTTTGGCATGTTTTTTTGTTGGAAATCACTTATAACATGTAGAAATGCAAAAAACCCTGAAATTTTGTTGAAAAAAAAGTTGCAAAAATTTTTTTTTCTCTAACAATTTTTTTTTTTGGGGGGGGGGTTGGAAATCACTTAAAACATGTAGAAATACAAAAAAAAAATTCAAATAGTTTTTCAAAATGGCCGCCATAGCGGCCATATTGGATTTTGGACCCGTCCAAAATCTAATGGCATGATCCTTGGACCATACCTAATCCCCCCACCAAGTTTCGTCGAAATCTGTCGAGGAGTTTTTCCGTAATACTGTTCACAAACAAACAAACAGAAAGGGGTGAAAATAGTAACCTCCGATCGCGGAGGTTAATAACAATACTGTACCAATATTAATATAAAAAAACACGCACATAAATGTTTGATGTTTTACAGTTCTGAGCAAGGCATATACTCCCCCACAGGAGGAGGAGAGATAACTTTGTACTTTAATGTAAATTTCAGAGAAGTCAGCAGATGACGGTCAAATCGGCACACGATATGGGATTTAAATCTTGGTTGCAGCAACATGGACCATGAGCTCAGATGGGAATGCCAAAGAGTGGCCTAATGGAAGTCCAACTAAAAGGACTTCCAGGAAACATTACTGCTTTAATGAATGATTGGTTGAAAAATACATTCAAAAATAGTCATTTGTGTGGTGTCTGAAAATATTGTGCAAATCTTACATTCTAATGTCTACAAATAAGAAACATTTTCCATGGCAATCTTCGATCTTCAAAGTGGCATTTATAGGTTACTGATGGAATTCATCTCATCAAGATAAGATATTAAACTGAAAACAAGATCTTACAATTCTATATATAAAATATGACTTTTCTGAAGCTGTTAAATTAATAAATATCGTTTATAAATTACAAGGCAACATCTCAAAATAAGAATATATTCACTAGGCCTGCAATCTGTGGATTCACAAGCAATAACAAAAAGTTCAATGCTTAGTCACAGAAAAACCATAATGGAACATAAAGACCATCGCAGAATAGTTACAATGGATACCACACCTTTGGATTTCACACTGTGATCACATTTACCCATCACATGTCCTGCAACTCCCCAAAGGTCCCATTTTATTACATCAAACGATTCACACATTACTGTGTTGCTTGGCAATTCATTAATCGAACGAGGCTTGACGCCCTCAAGCGGAAACAAACAAATGGTTGAAGAATTTAATGGGGACTTGGGGTTGAGTAGTGTGGTGGGATGGAAACAAATAAATAAAAACCTTACTCCTGGATTATTACAATAACAAATGTACCTATATTTCATACAACTTGGGCAAAGCTCTTGAAAGATATTTTAGAGTTATATTATCCAAAACTGGGGGACAATGACGGCAATAAGAAAAATCCCCCCACGTGGATTCAAATACCAAAATAATAATAATAATAATAATAATAATAAACCAATGTCACCCGCAGGGTGACACGTATCTTGCCAAAAGGTGACCACGTGTGACTTCTTTAAGGTCACACTGAGGTGAACAGAGCTACTATCCACCAGGAGCGACTCCTTGAGGAATATCTGCCTTCGAGAGATTCCGATGAGAATCGTTCTACAGAGTAACCATGAAAAATATGCTTTTGCCTCATAACATCACCAAATGACGTCATAATGTCTCAAGCTTGACATATCTAGAAAGCACTCATCGAGGTGTTCAATTTGAGGTACTACACGATATTGTTCCTAAAACTTGAAAATTTGACCTTGGGGTCAAATATGTTTGACCTGAGGCGCTAACCATGAAGGTCAAGGCCAATCGCCACCAAAAATTAATCAGCTGCGCGCCAGACCATGAACTATATTCCCATTAAGTTTGAAGAAGATCCGATCAAAATTACTCAAAAAAATAAGGGTTTCGTCGACTCCCCTGATTTGCGACAAAGTGACCTTGACCTATGACCTTGACCTTCAAAATTTTATGCGCTGAAAGGGACCTCTATAGGCCTCTGATATGCGAAGTTACAAAAATTTCCAATGATAACTGTGCTCTGCAGAATTTTTTTATATGTGATTACAGACAAACAAACAAACAAACAAAAAAAAACAAAACAAAAAAAAACATACAAGCTGACTAACATATCTTGCAAAAACTTCGTTTTGGCAAGATAATAATAATAACTAGAAGGGCACCCGGTAAAGCGCATACCTCCACCGCACAATGCCTGATCGAATAGAACATATCAGGCCCAATAAATATATCGTTTTTAGCCCCATCTCTCAATGGTGAAGAATCACTTTTAAAATTAAATAAAAAACGTATCCGTATCTTCAGCAAAATTGAATCAATTCGTACTTGCCACACACTCAACCTGTCCATCAACTTTCGTACAAACCCATCCACAATTTTTTGAGATATATTGGCAGATATATATTGGTTGGTTGACAGATATATATATATATATATATATATATATATATATATATATATATATATATATATATATATATATATATATATATATATATATATATATATATATATATATATATATATATATATATATATATATATATATATATCAGTTTAGCCTTATCTCTCAATGGTGAAGAACCACTTAAATAATTTGAGTAGTCGGATCCGGATCTTCACCAAAATCTAACCAGTTCGTCCTTGTCACACACCCAACCTGCCCAGCAAATTTCATCCGAATCCGTCAACAACTTTTTAAGATATCCTGCATACAAACAAACAAACAAACAAACAGATAGACACACAGGGGTGAAAACATAACCTCCTTCCACCTTCCACCTTCGGTGGCAGAGGTAATAAGGTAAAGGATAATTTGACGGGGGCAGAAACAAATAAGTTAAAAATACTCAGGTGTTGAACAAGGTGACATAAAGAGAATATTTTTTGTATACAAAGTCAAGGTTCAAGAAAGAGCCAGGACAATGAATATATAAAAGCACAACAGAACAAAAGGAATAGTAGAGAGAGAGAGGGAGGGGGCATCAATAGCAGAGTTGAAGGACAACATAGAGGGGGGCTTGGACAAACAATGTGCGAGGAGTCATGGAGGAATGAGTAGGGTCGGATAAACAGGGTGCGCAAGATCATGGATACAGAAGCAAACTCTCAGGAAGGAGGTGGGCTTGGGGGTGTAGGAAGGGAGCGGTGGGGGGGGGGTTAACTTGAGTAGAAAATATCATTGTTTTGGATTGGGGCCGATCTGAGATGGTAGTGAACACCTGGAGGGAAGAATGTCTTGTACACCCGGAGGGAAGAATGAGATTGAAGAGAATGTGGAAGTTGTTTCCATAGGTTGGTGGGTGGTTGGAGGAACAAATGAGTGGAGGTGAGCAGTGATTCTTGATTTGCTGTTAGCTTTCTATGCAATGCTTGTAAAGAACATAGGTTTCAACGTATTGTATATAAAGAAAATAATGTACATTTGAAAAGCACCCAGCGCATTCACTTTGGTTTTACGATAGCCAATGGCATTGACAGAAGTCAGAATTGTGATAAGGAAACAAATGGTTGAAACACCTTGGCCTTGGTGCATCATGCATTTGTTTACAACCCAGACATCCCTCATCACTTAGATTCACAAAGAAAGTCTGCAGTCCACACTTCGTCACTCTACAATCTATATCAAAGTGATACAAGCATCTACATTGTATTATGGGAAGGCTGGCAGGAGAACCGAGAGGGATACACGTTCACCTTCAAGTTATCTAGCCTGGATGCAAACCTCATCCCAGCAATAAACCCTCACCCTGGTGTTTCACATGCAGTAAGTCAGTGTGTGTGCTGTCCCTCGAATGGACGTTCAGCTGGGAATCCCGTCTGTCAGCACTGGTCGTTGAAGATCCCGTGGTGTGTTTCAAGAAGAGTCGAGTTTATGACAGACACCGTGAACAAGTTAATAATTCCTGCCTAAATCACCTTCAGTTAAACGTCAAGTCTGGCCAGCCAGTTCCTGAAAAACTTGGGACAAAAACTGTCACTGCAAATTCACAAGAAGTTGGGAATAATTGTGGCCATTGAAGACGTCATATTGGTAGTAGTAGTAGTATTGTTACAGTTATGGAAAAGACCCCCCAAGCTTTCAAAGACACTTAATATTTTCCCCAGACAGATGTTTCTTTGGTTTATGCGAGACAGATCCTTGCCCTTTTGTAGAGAGAGATTTTGGGAGGGAGATGCATTGTGAGTTTCGCACATAAAATTTCCAGAGTAATGTCCCCGACTTTCCAACTTTTAGTCCAACAATCTACCCATTCGTTCTTCCATCTCAAATCCCTCCCCCTCGTCCCTTTGCCTCACAACCCCCACTTCCACAAGTCTGCACGTCATGAATTACCTATTGTTCGGACCGCGAGAGCCACAAAATGGGAGGAGGCACAAGTCTGTACGAGCTTTCATGTGGCACGGGCTCCGCAGGTCTGCACACAGCACGAGCTTACCCAAATCTGTGTAGCGTGAGGCAGGAGCCAAGCTTCCATACCCATGCTTCACTCTGCATGCTATCTACTTTCTTCCTCTCCAAGTTTCCCCGGAATGATTGACGACACACCAGATCCTGTGTTTAACATAAATAAGACCGTATAAGTATGCTCCATAAGCGTTAAGAAAGTCTGCTTTCTCATGTATCTTTTCATTGTGCCTTCTCATTGTGATTTATGATCATCCATTGTAAATAAATGGTCATGATTGCCTTCATAAATACCTGCCATTGCTGATTGAATAAACCTTGTTGTGTTTGTTAAATAAATATGCTTGTTGAACATTTCTGACATGCTCAATTTCATCCTTTCCTCCATTGGTTCAACATTGTGTGGAAGTTTAATTAGACGGGAAGTTTTTCCCCACAGATTGGACCCGGGATAAGCAAACAGTGGTCCACAGTCCGCTCCGCCGTGCATAATAAATAGACGGGTGGCTGGTGAGGGCATGACCACTAATTAGGGTTGCCGTGCCAATGGTAAGGTAATGCATTATCAAGGAGCGAAGACCCTGCTAAACCCAGTGACTAATTGGTGGCCATGGTTACCGAGCAATCCATTGGACTAGAGTTATCTATGGCCGGCGACCTCAGGACCGAAAGTTGAGTAAAGGTCCAAGGAGCCCCCTCATGATAATCCCAGACCTGTAACAGTATTTACATAATGCAAAACATTCGACCAACAATGTAAAGAAAAATATAACTACACTCAATAGAACGTATACCTCTGCCAGGATGAACAGTTTACGTTTTGTATCCCACCGATAGGTCGGATCTGCATCCGGACCTGAACACAAATCTAATTAGCTTGTTCTCGTCACCTACCCAATTCATCCACCAAGTTTTGTCATAATCTGTACACAACTTTTTGTTATATCCTGCTCACACACAGAGAGACAAACAAAGAGACAAACGGGTGAAAAAATAAGCTCCATCTACCTTCATTGTCAGAGGTAAAAATACAGCCCCCAGCTGAGCTGATGCCTAGTTTGGGGGGGGGGGCTAAAAAGTCAACTGAATTTGTGATGGTGTCATAAAAATGCAACTCAATCCACTCCTTCAATCCTTCATGCAACGGCTCATTTGAATCTCCTACGAATGACTAAATTCTCGACAAAGGTCCTATCGAGCAATTGTCATTTAGAAGGAAGCAAAAATAATAATAAATAAATAAATAAAAAAAGCAAATCAGGCATCAAGCAACTGGAACCTTATGGAAAATATGGGTAACAAGAAAAATATATAAATAAAATAAAATACAATAAAGTTGCAATAATAGCAAAACGATGAGATGCTTTTCAAGAAATTATGAAACAAGATACAAGCAGATACAGAGGAACTGCTCAATAGCTATCAGTAGGTAGTTGCTGTGTTTATACATCTTAACACAAAGTGAACATTTCCTAAATATGAAATTGTTTTGATAATCACTTAACTGAGATTGCAGTGAGAACTGACATTTGTTGCAATTCCTTTCATTTGGAAAACAAAATGTGTTTAAAGCTTTTTATTCCACAATTAACTTTCTCTCACATACTGAACATGTAAAAACAAGGAAACGGGTTTGCACCCCGATATACAAATATATAAAATCGACATCCATATTCATAATTAACTGCAAGCATCTTGAGAACAGAACGAGACGCATGAATGACTCGAGTAAAGGGAATTGGGGAAGCAGCAGGTGGGCTTTGGGAGTTTTCAGTGCACAGGTGGCCAAACAAACAGCTCGATTAAGGCAAAGGCAGTGTCTGGACTGCAAGCGGCAAGAACGTTTACAAAACCTTTGTGGACCTGTACAAGTTCGACCTATTGATGTATCCATTTCCTCCAGATTAAATGGCTTCAAAATTGTCTCGATGGCAACATGAGTAAGCCCATCGTGGTGATCAGTCTCATGGTAAAAAAAAAAAAAAAGCATTAGAAAGACGGCGTGAAGAGAGAATTGTGAAAAAGAGCAGAGCAGACAGAGGTTTAAAAGTGCAGATTGTGGGAAACATTTAGTTAAACCACAAAGAAAAGCAATCGAATGCACAGGAAATTACCCTTCTTGGAGAAGTAAGCAGACCAATACAAAAAAACGACGACAACAAAGCGGTTTGACAACGCAGGAAAAAAAAAAGCTCATCTATTTCAACATGACTTCCAGACAAGAAGTTGTGGTCACAATCTCAAACTTCATGACAACAGAGGTCTTCAACCACGAATGCCAAGAACAAAACGTGACCCAAAGCTACAATCTGGTGCCTCCTGGTCTCCTCTTCGGTATAGTGCTACCTGTCCTGCTCCCACTATTTCTGCTACTGATGGTCATCATTTCACAGCCCTTGATGCGTTGTGCACCACGCTACATCCTCTTCGCCAACCTCATAATTGCTGAGTGCCTGGACGCACTGTTGGCCTCCCTCAGCACAGCACTCTTAGCCATGAACAAGGTACCCACAGCATCTGGGGTGGTATGCGTTATTGCTCAGACCGGTGGAATTAGTTTGCATTCGGGAGCAATAGCTGGCCTTGCCGCGGTCTCCCTTGACCGTTATATTGCCATACGAAGGCCACTACAATACAAAGTGCTTTGCTCACCCCGTCATGTCGTGATAGGCCTTGCCTTATTGTGGACCCTCGTCGGTACAGTTGCTATCATGGTGGCGATCATTGGGGCATTCACAGCAGAGCACCCACTCGAACCATGCGAGATGCTCGTACTTATGTCTCACGCAATACTCCTCAACATCTACTGGGTGGTGTTCACGTGTATATGTGGCCTCGCCATCACAGTGTGTTTGTGTGGAGTGTGGCTTGAGGGCCACGCATCAGGAGCATTTCGTGGTCGGAGCTCGTTCCGGGCAATCACAACCATTCTAATCAATGCGCTGCATCTTGGCATTTACATACTTCCTACACCAGTACACAATGCTATGTTGCTGATGGCAAGACACGAGGAAGGAGGCAAGGAGCTGGAGCACAAAGGTGAGAACAGCAACTGTGGTAGTGCGACTCAGGAAAACGAAGACGG
>NC_140963.1:55241736-55254236 GCF_056783735.1 Eptatretus burgeri | reverse complement strand
GTGATTATACACTTGTATGCAATTCACCTTCCTATTTTTTTCAGTTTACCACATCCACCAGGAAACTTCAGAAATAAAAATTAAATTAAAATTAATTTGAAAAGTCCAATTCTTCACGAAAGACTCCAAGGTGGGGTATTGGTACAGTGTAACATTGACACTTGTATGCTTACAATTCAATATGGAACAAATCATTTGTTGTTTCATGACTGTAATGTTTGCAGTGATGTGTTTATTCTAAAGGTTGAGTCGAGTAAAAAGGCGACGAGTAGTAAAATTGTACTGCAGTTATATTTCAAGTTGTGTGGAAAGATCATACGAGTTTGGGAAATTTCTGGTTACTTCTGGAATATCGAACTTTCTCATATCAATGTGCAATTTCTCGTGGCTTCTGATTAGAGAACCATATACTAATTGCGAGTAGTTTTTAGAAGGAGGAGCTCTCGCAAATGTTCTTCGTTACAAAGTATACGAATGGTAAAGCAGCATGAGAGAAGGAAGCATTGAAGAAGAGCCAACCATCAGGTGCTTTGCTGTGTGCATTGCCGTGCTGGTGTGCATCGTGTATAGTTTGTGCTTTGTCTATTAAATAAATGCAAGTTTGGACAAAAGCCATCTGACAGTTGGAAATAGATCGAAGAGCCTTGGGTTTTGTGGCATTATGCATGGCCCCTCGCCGCAACTCTGGCTCAGTCACAAAACATGCGAGGATATAAATGAGTTACATCGTCCAGAATGGTTATGGAATTTGTAAGTAAATGAGATTAGAACTTTGTGGACTTCATTTTCTTGGCTCCCTTAATGTATGAATAAAATAAAATAAAACAGGATAAATTATTCTTTGTGCTGTATTTCTGGGCCAAACTGGTGCTTTATCATAAAATTGCTCATTTGATGGAAGTCCCATGTGACGTCGAAACAAATGTGATGTGGGATTTTCGACAAAATATCGGACCATGTTTAGCCCACACACCCCCCTCCCAAACAGGATTTTTTCTGCAACAAACATATAATTTCCTGGATCCATGCTTGGTGTAAGGGAAAAAAATTTGGAACTTTCCAAGTGACTTCAACAAATACTACAAAACAAGAGGATTTACATTAGAAATGTAATCTATTATTTGCATGGTCATAGGATTATGACCTCAAAGGGAGAGGAGGGGGGGAGGCAGAGGGGTGAGGGGAAATCACACCTCAGTCATTGTTAATGAAGCATTTCTTGCCGAAACATCCTCATCCTCCAGACAGAACTTACAGAAAATTGTTGCTGAAAACCTCGGAACGGTCAACCAGTTTCTGGTTTATCAAATCAAAAACAATGTGGTAAAATCGAGGTGTTGGCTGCAATGCAGGTCAACTATTAAATAACAGTGATCACATGACAAAGGTGAAAACCATGAAGACAGAGCAAGGACTCGCAGATTTAAATGATTAAACTGCAATTCGAAGGAGAAGTAAATCAGCAATTAATGGTGTGTTGCAGAAGTTTTTATGGGCAGGACCGTGAAGGAACTTGAAAACACATTCAATGAGAGAAGACATTGAACAACACAAATTTACACAGGATGTATTTGAATGATTCAAACCAGGTGTGGTTTGTGTACTCTAAAACTATGATGATAAGCTTCAATCTGTTGTTTATCTGCCTAGTTAACATTATAATGAAGTGCATTGGAGGATAAGAAAAATTGATGCACACAGGAATAGCAAACTCACCCCCAGCAAGCATTGCCGCAAGTACGATTCCACAAGCCCAGAGGTCGACAGGCTCGGCACGATATTCCTTCTTGCTTATCACTTCTGGAGCAATGTAAGGTAGTGTTCCGCACATACGATTGATAAACCGCTCACGCCCTGCATGTCGGAAAACCGTCGCCAAGCCAAAGTCGGAAATCTTGAGGAAATCTGCACGGGGGGAGGTGGGGAGAAAGAGGATTATATTTGAGGACTTACATTGAGGAGAACATGCAGCAATGCACTTCAGAGAGCAAAATGAAAATATGATTAATGCAGTCGACTCAAAAGTCAATGAGGCATAAATAATGCTATAGACCACAGACTGAGAATCTTGTGACATGGAGATGTTTCTCTAAGTTGTAATAAGTGGATACTTACATGGATGGGGACACAAAACAGGGAGGCAGAATAAATCAAAACTAATATTTGTGTGAGGGTAGGGGTGTGCGTGTGTGTGCGTGTCTCAGCCAGTCTGTCTGTCTGTGCGTGTGTGCGCGTGTCTCAGCCAGCCTGTCTGTCTGTCTGTGCGTGTGCGCGCGTGTCTCAGCCAGCCTGTCTGTCTGTCTGTGCGTGTGCGCGCGTGTCTCAGCCAGCCTGTCTGTCTGTCTGTGCGTGTGCGCGCGTGTCTCAGCCAGCCTGTCTGTCTGTCTGTCTGTGCGTGTGCGCGCGTGTCTCAGCCAGCCTGTCTGTCTGTCTGTCTGTGCGTGTGCGCGCCTGTGTCTCAGCCAGCCTGTCTGTCTGTCTGTCTGTGCGTGTGCGCGCCTGTGTCTCAGCCAGCCTGTCTGTCTGTCTGTGCGTGTGCGCGCCTGTGTCTCAGCCAGCCTGTCTGTCTGTCTGTCTGTGCGTGTGCGCGCCTGTGTCTCAGCCAGCCTGTCTGTCTGTCTGTCTGTGCGTGTGCGCGCCTGTGTCTCAGCCAGCCTGTCTGTCTGTCTGTCTGTGCGTGTGCGCGCCTGTGTCTCAGCCAGCCTGTCTGTCTGTCTGTCTGTGCGTGTGCGCGCCTGTGTCTCAGCCAGCCTGTCTGTCTGTCTGTCTGTGCGTGTGCGCGCCTGTGTCTCAGCCAGCCTGTCTGTCTGTCTGTCTGTGCGTGTGCGCGCCTGTGTCTCAGCCAGCCTGTCTGTCTGTCTGTCTGTGCGTGTGCGCGCCTGTGTCTCAGCCAGCCTGTCTGTCTGTCTGTCTGTGCGTGTGCGCGCGTGTCTCAGCCAGCCTGTCTGTCTGTCTGTCTGTGCGTGTGCGCGCCTGTGTCTCAGCCAGCCTGTCTGTCTGTCTGTCTGTGCGTGTGCGCGCCTGTGTCTCAGCCAGCCTGTCTGTCTGTCTGTCTGTGCGTGTGCGCGCCTGTGTCTCAGCCAGCCTGTCTGTCTGTCTGTCTGTGCGTGTGCGCGCCTGTGTCTCAGCCAGCCTGTCTGTCTGTCTGTCTGTGCGTGTGCGCGCCTGTGTCTCAGCCAGCCTGTCTGTCTGTCTGTCTGTGCGTGTGCGCGCCTGTGTCTCAGCCAGCCTGTCTGTCTGTCTGTCTGTGCGTGTGCGCGCCTGTGTCTCAGCCAGCCTGTCTGTCTGTCTGTCTGTGCGTGTGCGCGCCTGTGTCTCAGCCAGCCTGTCTGTCTGTCTGTCTGTGCGTGTGCGCGCCTGTGTCTCAGCCAGCCTGTCTGTCTGTCTGTCTGTGCGTGTGCGCGCCTGTGTCTCAGCCAGCCTGTCTGTCTGTCTGTCTGTGCGTGTGCGCGCCTGTGTCTCAGCCAGCCTGTCTGTCTGTCTGTCTGTGCGTGTGCGCGCCTGTGTCTCAGCCAGCCTGTCTGTCTGTCTGTCTGTGCGTGTGCGCGCCTGTGTCTCAGCCAGCCTGTCTGTCTGTCTGTCTGTGCGTGTGCGCGCCTGTGTCTCAGCCAGCCTGTCTGTCTGTCTGTCTGTGCGTGTGCGCGCCTGTGTCTCAGCCAGCCTGTCTGTCTGTCTGTCTGTGCGTGTGCGCGCCTGTGTCTCAGCCAGCCTGTCTGTCTGTCTGTCTGTGCGTGTGCGCGCCTGTGTCTCAGCCAGCCTGTCTGTCTGTCTGTCTGTGCGTGTGCGCGCCTGTGTCTCAGCCAGCCTGTCTGTCTGTCTGTCTGTGCGTGTGCGCGCCTGTGTCTCAGCCAGCCTGTCTGTCTGTCTGTCTGTGCGTGTGCGCGCCTGTGTCTCAGCCAGCCTGTCTGTCTGTCTGTCTGTGCGTGTGCGCGCCTGTGTCTCAGCCAGCCTGTCTGTCTGTCTGTCTGTGCGTGTGCGCGCCTGTGTCTCAGCCAGCCTGTCTGTCTGTCTGTCTGTGCGTGTGCGCGCCTGTGTCTCAGCCAGCCTGTCTGTCTGTCTGTCTGTGCGTGTGCGCGCCTGTGTCTCAGCCAGCCTGTCTGTCTGTCTGTCTGTGCGTGTGCGCGCCTGTGTCTCAGCCAGCCTGTCTGTCTGTCTGTCTGTGCGTGTGCGCGCCTGTGTCTCAGCCAGCCTGTCTGTCTGTCTGTCTGTGCGTGTGCGCGCCTGTGTCTCAGCCAGCCTGTCTGTCTGTCTGTCTGTGCGTGTGCGCGCCTGTGTCTCAGCCAGCCTGTCTGTCTGTCTGTCTGTGCGTGTGCGCGCCTGTGTCTCAGCCAGCCTGTCTGTCTGTCTGTCTGTGCGTGTGCGCGCCTGTGTCTCAGCCAGCCTGTCTGTCTGTCTGTCTGTGCGTGTGCGCGCCTGTGTCTCAGCCAGCCTGTCTGTCTGTCTGTCTGTGCGTGTGCGCGCCTGTGTCTCAGCCAGCCTGTCTGTCTGTCTGTCTGTGCGTGTGCGCGCCTGTGTCTCAGCCAGCCTGTCTGTCTGTCTGTCTGTGCGTGTGCGCGCCTGTGTCTCAGCCAGCCTGTCTGTCTGTCTGTCTGTGCGTGTGCGCGCCTGTGTCTCAGCCAGCCTGTCTGTCTGTCTGTCTGTGCGTGTGCGCGCCTGTGTCTCAGCCAGCCTGTCTGTCTGTCTGTCTGTGCGTGTGCGCGCCTGTGTCTCAGCCAGCCTGTCTGTCTGTCTGTCTGTGCGTGTGCGCGCCTGTGTCTCAGCCAGCCTGTCTGTCTGTCTGTCTGTGCGTGTGCGCGCCTGTGTCTCAGCCAGCCTGTCTGTCTGTCTGTCTGTGCGTGTGCGCGCCTGTGTCTCAGCCAGCCTGTCTGTCTGTCTGTCTGTGCGTGTGCGCGCCTGTGTCTCAGCCAGCCTGTCTGTCTGTCTGTCTGTGCGTGTGCGCGCCTGTGTCTCAGCCAGCCTGTCTGTCTGTCTGTCTGTGCGTGTGCGCGCCTGTGTCTCAGCCAGCCTGTCTGTCTGTCTGTCTGTGCGTGTGCGCGCCTGTGTCTCAGCCAGCCTGTCTGTCTGTCTGTCTGTGCGTGTGCGCGCCTGTGTCTCAGCCAGCCTGTCTGTCTGTCTGTCTGTGCGTGTGCGCGCCTGTGTCTCAGCCAGCCTGTCTGTGCGTGTGCGCGCCTGTGTCTCAGCCAGCCTGTCTGTGCGTGTGCGCGCCTGTGTCTCAGCCAGCCTGTCTGTGCGTGTGCGCGCCTGTGTCTCAGCCAGCCTGTCAGTGTGCGCGCGCGTGTCTCAGCCAGCCTGTCAGTGTGCGCGCGCGTGTCTCAGCCAGCCTGTCAGTGTGCGCGCGCGTGTCTCAGCCAGCCTGTCAGTGTGCGCGCGCGTGTCTCAGCCAGCCTGTCAGTGTGCGCGCGCGTGTCTCAGCCAGCCTGTCCGCCTGTGTCTCAGCCAGCCTGTCCGCCTGTGTCTCAGCCAGCCTGTCCGCCTGCGTCTCAGCCAGCCTGTCCGCCTGCGTCTCAGCCCGCCTGTCCGCCTGCGTCTCAGCCCGCCTGTCCGCCTGCGTCTCAGCCCGCCTGTCCGCCTGCGTCTCAGCCCGCCTGTCCGCCTGCGTCTCAGCCCGCCTGTCCGCCTGCGTCTCAGCCCGCCTGTCCGCCTGCGTCTCAGCCCGCCTGTCCGCCTGCGTCTCAGCCCGCCTGTCCGCCTGCGTCTCAGCCCGCCTGTCCGCCTGCGTCTCAGCCCGCCTGTCCGCCTGCGTCTCAGCCCGCCTGTCCGCCTGCGTCTCAGCCCGCCTGTCCGCCTGCGTCTCAGCCCGCCTGTCCGCCTGCGTCTCAGCCCGCCTGTCCGCCTGCGTCTCAGCCCGCCTGTCCGCCTGCGTCTCAGCCCGCCTGTCCGCCTGCGTCTCAGCCCGCCTGTCCGCCTGCGTCTCAGCCCGCCTGTCCGCCTGCGTCTCAGCCCGCCTGTCCGCCTGCGTCTCAGCCCGCCTGTCCGCCTGCGTCTCAGCCCGCCTGTCCGCCTGCGTCTCAGCCCGCCTGTCCGCCTGCGTCTCAGCCCGCCTGTCCGCCTGCGTCTCAGCCCGCCTGTCCGCCTGCGTCTCAGCCCGCCTGTGCGCCTGCGTCTCAGCCCGCCTGTGCGCCTGCGTCTCAGCCCGCCTGTGCGCCTGCGTCTCAGCCCGCCTGTGCGCCTGCGTCTCAGCCCGCCTGTGCGCCTGCGTCTCAGCCCGCCTGTGCGCCTGCGTCTCAGCCCGCCTGTGCGTCTGCGTCTCAGCCCGCCTGTGCGTCTGCGTCTCAGCCCGCCTGTGCGTCTGCGTCTCAGCCCGCCTGTGCGTCTGCGTCTCAGCCCGCCTGTGCGTCTGCGTCTCAGCCCGCCTGTGCGTCTGCGTCTCAGCCCGCCTGTGCGTCTGCGTCTCAGCCCGCCTGTGCGTCTGCGTCTCAGCCCGCCTGTGCGTCTGCGTCTCAGCCCGCCTGTGCGTCTGCGTCTCAGCCCGCCTGTGCGTCTGCGTCTCAGCCCGCCTGTGCGTCTGCGTCTCAGCCCGCCTGTGCGTCTGCGTCTCAGCCCGTCTGTCTGCGTCTGCGTCTCAGCCCGTCTGTCTGCGTCTGCGTCTCAGCCCGTCTGTCTGCGTCTGCGTCTCAGCCCGTCTGTCTGCGTCTGCGTCTCAGCCCGTCTGTCTGCGTCTGCGTCTCAGCCCGTCTGTCTGCGTCTGCGTCTCAGCCCGTCTGTGCGTCTGCGTCTCAGCCCGTCTGTCTGCGTCTGCGTCTCAGCCCGTCTGTCTGCGTCTGCGTCTCAGCCCGTCTGTCTGCGTCTGCGTCTCAGCCCGTCTGTCTGCGTCTGCGTCTCAGCCCGTCTGTCTGCGTCTGCGTCTCAGCCCGTCTGTCTGCGTCTGCGTCTCAGCCCGTCTGTCTGCGTCTGCGTCTCAGCCCGTCTGTCTGCGTCTGCGTCTCAGCCCGTCTGTCTGCGTCTGCGTCTCAGCCCGCCTGTGCGTCTGCGTCTCAGCCCGCCTGTGCGTCTGCGTCTCAGCCCGTCTGTGCGTCTGCGTCTCAGCCCGTCTGTGCGTCTGCGTCTCAGCCCGTCTGTGCGTGTGCGTCTGCGTCTCAGCCCGTCTGTGCGTGTGCGTCTGCGTCTCAGCCCGTCTGTGCGTGTGCGTCTGCGTCTCAGCCCGTCTGTGCGTGTGCGTCTGCGTCTCAGCCCGTCTGTGCGTGTGCGTCTGCGTCTCAGCCCGTCTGTGCGTGTGCGTCTGCGTCTCAGCCCGTCTGTGCGTGTGCGTCTGCGTCTCAGCCCGTCTGTGCGTCTGCGTCTCAGCCCGTCTGTGCGTCTGCGTCTCAGCCCGTCTGTGCGTCTGCGTCTCAGCCCGTCTGTGCGTCTGCGTCTCAGCCCGTCTGTGCGTCTGCGTCTCAGCCCGTCTGTCTGCGTCTGCGTCTCAGCCCGTCTGTCTGCGTCTGCGTCTCAGCCCGTCTGTCTGCGTCTGCGTCTCAGCCCGTCTGTCTGCGTCTGCGTCTCAGCCCGTCTGTCTGCGTCTGCGTCTCAGCCCGTCTGTCTGCGTCTGCGTCTCAGCCCGTCTGTCTGCGTCTGCGTCTCAGCCCGTCTGTCTGCGTCTGCGTCTCAGCCCGTCTGTCTGCGTCTGCGTCTCAGCCCGTCTGTCTGCGTCTGCGTCTCAGCCCGTCTGTCTGCGTCTGCGTCTCAGCCCGTCTGTCTGCGTCTGCGTCTCAGCCCGTCTGTCTGCGTCTGCGTCTCAGCCCGTCTGTCTGCGTCTGCGTCTCAGCCCGTCTGTCTGCGTCTGCGTCTCAGCCCGTCTGTCTGCGTCTGCGTCTCAGCCCGTCTGTCTGCGTCTGCGTCTCAGCCCGTCTGTCTGCGTCTGCGTCTCAGCCCGTCTGTCTGCGTCTGCGTCTCAGCCCGTCTGTCTGCGTCTGCGTCTCAGCCCGTCTGTCTGCGTCTGCGTCTCAGCCCGTCTGTCTGCGTCTGCGTCTCCGCCCGTCTGTCTGCGTCTGCGTCTCAGCCCGTCTGTCTGCGTCTGCGTCTCAGCCCGTCTGTCTGCGTCTGCGTCTCAGCCCGTCTGTCTGCGTCTGCGTCTCAGCCCGTCTGTCTGCGTCTGCGTCTCAGCCCGTCTGTCTGCGTCTGCGTCTCAGCCCGTCTGTCTGCGTCTGCGTCTCAGCCCGTCTGTCTGCGTCTGCGTCTCAGCCCGTCTGTCTGCGTCTGCGTCTCAGCCCGTCTGTCTGCGTCTGCGTCTCAGCCCGTCTGTCTGCGTCTGCGTCTCAGCCCGTCTGTCTGCGTCTGCGTCTCAGCCCGTCTGTCTGCGTCTGCGTCTCAGCCCGTCTGTCTGCGTCTGCGTCTCAGCCCGTCTGTCTGCGTCTGCGTCTCAGCCCGTCTGTCTGCGTCTGCGTCTCAGCCCGTCTGTCTGCGTCTGCGTCTCAGCCCGTCTGTCTGCGTCTGCGTCTCAGCCCGTCTGTCTGCGTCTGCGTCTCAGCCCGTCTGTCTGCGTCTGCGTCTCAGCCCGTCTGTCTGCGTCTGCGTCTCAGCCCGTCTGTCTGCGTCTGCGTCTCAGCCCGTCTGTGCGTGTGCGTCTGCGTCTCAGCCCGTCTGTCTGCGTCTGCGTCTCAGCCCGTCTGTCTGCGTCTGCGTCTCAGCCCGTCTGTCTGCGTCTGCGTCTCAGCCCGTCTGTCTGCGTCTGCGTCTGCGTCTCAGCCCGTCTGTCTGCGTCTGCGTCTCAGCCCGTCTGTCTGCGTCTGCGTCTCAGCCCGTCTGTCTGCGTCTGCGTCTCAGCCCGTCTGTCTGCGTCTGCGTCTCAGCCCGTCTGTCTGCGTCTGCGTCTCAGCCCGTCTGTCTGCGTCTGCGTCTCAGCCCGTCTGTCTGCGTCTGCGTCTCAGCCCGTCTGTCTGCGTCTGCGTCTCAGCCCGTCTGTCTGCGTCTGCGTCTCAGCCCGTCTGTCTGCGTCTGCGTCTCAGCCCGTCTGTCTGCGTCTGCGTCTCAGCCCGTCTGTCTGCGTCTGCGTCTCAGCCCGTCTGTCTGCGTCTGCGTCTCAGCCCGTCTGTGCGTGTGCGTCTGCGTCTCAGCCCGTCGGGGCGGGTGCGTCTGCGTCTCAGCCCGTCTGTCTGCGTCTGCGTCTCAGCCCGTCTGTCTGCGTCTGCGTCTCAGCCCGTCTGTCTGCGTCTGCGTCTCAGCCCGTCTGTCTGCGTCTGCGTCTCAGCCCGTCTGTGCGTGTGCGTCTGCGTCTCAGCCCGTCTGTGCGTGTGCGTCTGCGTCTCAGCCCGTCTGTGCGTCTGCGTCTCAGCCCGTCTGTGCGTCTGCGTCTCAGCCCGTCTGTGCGTCTGCGTCTCAGCCCGTCTGTGCGTCTGCGTCTCAGCCCGTCTGTGCGTCTGCGTCTCAGCCCGTCTGTGCGTCTGCGTCTCAGCCCGTCTGTGCGTCTGCGTCTCAGCCCGTCTGTGCGTCTGTGTCTCAGCCCGTCTGTCTGCGTCTGCGTCTCAGCCCGTCTGTCTGCGTCTGCGTCTCAGCCCGTCTGTCTGCGTCTGCGTCTCAGCCCGTCTGTCTGCGTCTGCGTCTCAGCCCGTCTGTCTGCGTCTGCGTCTCAGCCCGTCTGTCTGCGTCTGCGTCTCAGCCCGTCTGTCTGCGTCTGCGTCTCAGCCCGTGTGTCTGCGTCTGCGTCTCAGTGTCTGCGTCTCAGTCCGTGTGTCTGCGTCTCAGTCTGTTTGTGTGTCTGCGTCTCAGTCTGTTTGTGGGTCTGTGTCTCAGTCTGTTTGTGGGTCTGTGTCTCAGTCTGTTTGTGGGTCGGTGTCTCAGTCTGTTTGTGGGTCTGTGTCTCAGTCTGTTTGTGGGTCTGTGTCTCAGTCTGTTTGTGGGTCTGTGTCTCAGTCTGTTTGTGGGTCTGTGTCTCAGTCTGTTTGTGGGTCTGTGTCTCAGTCTGTTTGTGGGTCTGTGTCTCAGTCTGTTTGTGGGTCTGTGTCTCAGTCTGTTTGTGGGTCTGTGTCTCAGTCTGTTTGTGGGTCTGTGTCTCAGTCTGTTTGTGGGTCTGTGTCTCAGTCTGTTTGTGGGTCTGTGTCTCAGTCTGTTTGTGGGTCTGTGTCTCAGTCTGTTTGTGGGTCTGTGTCTCAGTCTGTTTGTGGGTCTGTGTCTCAGTCTGTTTGTGGGTCTGTGTCTCAGTCTGTTTGTGGGTCTGTGTCTCAGTCTGTTTGTGGGTCTGTGTCTCAGTCTGTTTGTGGGTCTGTGTCTCAGTCTGTTTGTGGGTCTGTGTCTCAGTCTGTTTGTGGGTCTGTGTCTCAGTCTGTTTGTGGGTCTGTGTCTCAGTCTGTTTGTGGGTCTGTGTCTCAGTCTGTTTGTGGGTCTGTGTCTCAGTCTGTTTGTGGGTCTGTGTCTCAGTCTGTTTGTGGGTCTGTGTCTCAGTCTGTTTGTGGGTCTGTGTCTCAGTCTGTTTGTGGGTCTGTGTCTCAGTCTGTTTGTGGGTCTGTGTCTCAGTCTGTTTGTGGGTCTGTGTCTCAGTCTGTTTGTGGGTCTGTGTCTCAGTCTGTTTGTGGGTCTGTGTCTCAGTCTGTTTGTGGGTCTGTGTCTCAGTCTGTTTGTGGGTCTGTGTCTCAGTCTGTTTGTGGGTCTGTGTCTCAGTCTGTTTGTGGGTCTGTGTCTCAGTCTGTTTGTGGGTCTGTGTCTCAGTCTGTTTGTGGGTCTGTGTCTCAGTCTGTTTGTGGGTCGGTGTCTCAGTCTGTTTGTGGGTCGGTGTCTCAGTCTGTTTGTGGGTCGGTGTCTCAGTCTGTTTGTGGGTCTGTGTCTCAGTCTGTTTGTGGGTCTGTGTCTCAGTCTGTTTGTGGGTCTGTGTCTCAGTCTGTTTGTGGGTCTGTGTCTCAGTCTGTTTGTGGGTCTGTGTCTCAGTCTGTTTGTGGGTCTGTGTCTCAGTCTGTTTGTGGGTCTGTGTCTCAGTCTGTTTGTGGGTCTGTGTCTCAGTCTGTTTGTGGGTCTGTGTCTCAGTCTGTTTGTGGGTCTGTGTCTCAGTCTGTTTGTGGGTCTGTGTCTCAGTCTGTTTGTGGGTCTGTGTCTCAGTCTGTTTGTGGGTCTGTGTCTCAGTCTGTTTGTGGGTCTGTGTCTCAGTCTGTTTGTGGGTCTGTGTCTCAGTCTGTTTGTGGGTCTGTGTCTCAGTCTGTTTGTGGGTCTGTGTCTCAGTCTGTTTGTGGGTCTGTGTCTCAGTCTGTTTGTGGGTCTGTGTCTCAGTCTGTTTGTGGGTCTGTGTCTCAGTCTGTTTGTGGGTCTGTGTCTCAGTCTGTTTGTGGGTCTGTGTCTCAGTCTGTTTGTGGGTCTGTGTCTCAGTCTGTTTGTGGGTCTGTGTCTCAGTCTGTTTGTGGGTCTGTGTCTCAGTCTGTTTGTGGGTCTGTGTCTCAGTCTGTTTGTGGGTCTGTGTCTCAGTCTGTTTGTGGGTCTGTGTCTCAGTCTGTTTGTGGGTCTGTGTCTCAGTCTGTTTGTGGGTCTGTGTCTCAGTCTGTTTGTGGGTCTGTGTCTCAGTCTGTTTGTGGGTCTGTGTCTCAGTCTGTTTGTGGGTCTGTGTCTCAGTCTGTTTGTGGGTCTGTGTCTCAGTCTGTTTGTGGGTCTGTGTCTCAGTCTGTTTGTGGGTCTGTGTCTCAGTCTGTTTGTGGGTCTGTGTCTCAGTCTGTTTGTGGGTCTGTGTCTCAGTCTGTTTGTGGGTCTGTGTCTCAGTCTGTTTGTGGGTCTGTGTCTTAGTCTGTTTGTGGGTCTGTGTCTCAGTCTGTCTGTGGGTCTGTGTCTCATAAAATCTTAAAACGTCTCCAAAACATCTGATTTTACCAGAATTTCAACAACCGAGTTTTAAGCGTCCTAAGCGATCGCAAAAACCGAAGACAAAATTAAAATCGAAGTTAAAACGAACTCGTAACGTCGAGCGAAGCAAAAATACTCCATTTCTCCACGTGAATTTATGGAATTATGTTTGACCTCACTGTGACCTTGACCTTTGATCGATTTTGACCAAAATCTAATCAGCGCTAGCCACCACCCTCCTGAATCACGTGGTGTAATTTCACATTGGAAGCTTCTTCCGTTCTCGAGTTATCATTTTTTGGATGTTTGACCTCACAGTGACCTTGACCTTTGACCGATTTTGACCAAAATCTAATCAGCACTAGCCAGCAGCCTCCTGAATCACGTGGTGTAATTTGACATTGGTAGCTTCTTCAGTTCTCGAGTTATCTGTACCAAACCATCAAAAATCGAATATTTGACCTCACCGTGACCTTGACCTTTGACCGATTTTGACCAAAATCTAATCAGCATTAGCCATCACCCTCTTGAATCACGTGGTGTAATTTGACATTGGTAGCTTCTTCCGTTCTCGAGTTATCGTGCCTACAAACAAACAAACAAACAAATAGAAACGGAAGGCATCAATTTACTTACGAAATCTTTAGATTTCGTAAGTAACAAACAGCCATAGACTGGTACTTACAAAATCGTCAACTTGACCTCTGACCTTGTCTAATAAAAGCTATCTCTCGAGAAGGTAGCGACGCAAACCAGAAGTTTCTACG
>NC_140963.1:55191736-55216736 GCF_056783735.1 Eptatretus burgeri | reverse complement strand
CCGTCCTGTCTGCCTTTTGTAGCGTGGGGCTCTGCCCCGTTTTCGGCCCCGCCTCCCTTCGAGCTTCTTGGAGAAGCCTCTCGAAGGGGGGCATGACCTCTCGCTCTCCCTCCACCCCGCGCCGTGCGGGGGCGTCAGTCTTGGCTCAGAGCCAGGGAATTATTCCCCCAAAAAGAGGCCCCCACCTTTTCTCACCTTTGACCCCCGGCTCGGATCGCACTTCCCCCACACTGAGCGCGGAGAATTTTGACGGGAGAAACAGGTGGGAAAACCCCCAAGCATCATTGTTGGTTTTTGTTTGTTCCCGGAGATCGTAACCGCACAGGGCCTACTGAATGGCGAGTGGCGAAGCTGTGGTAGCGTAGATGGTGGAGGTGGCGTGGTTGTAGTGTGGTTGGCACTGTGGTGGGGATGGCATGGTGGTTGATATGCTGTTTGTTTGAAATAAAAGATAGAACAGAAAAAATGGCTAACTCAAAGCGTCACAGCCCGGATGGATCACATAAATTCCCTCTATACAACGGGTTTGGGCTAACTACACATGTACTTACAGAGATATCTCACCTGAGGGACCTGAATGGTGGTTTGCGAATTTCCACAGCCGTAACAATATATATTTTGTTAATGCATCAAAGCACTGTAATGTTACGTGGCAAATTTATTTCCACACAGATCTATTGGTTATGTTTGAAAAAGCATCATCTTCCTGAAAACGCCATCGTAATACAGGATTACTTACAGCCAGCACTGATGACAAAAGGAAGAAAATGCAAGTCAAAAATCATATGCAATGCACTCGAATACACGATGTTCATATGGTGCTATGCATTGGCGATAGAGTATCTGCTCTGAGTCTGGGAGGATGGACCTTGTCCGAGTCATAACAAAGACTAAAAATTACCCCCGGTTGGGGGTAACGGTCATCTCTGAAGCTCTGTAGATGTGGATCTCTGATCGGCTTAGAATGGCTTCGATGTAGTCTTGTCTTTTGGTTCAACGTACAGACGAAAGCCCGGGAGTAAAAAGGATAGAAAACCTCAGAAATCAAACTACATTTCTGAGTTATCCAGAGATAGATTTTGAAAATGGTTGATTTGGAACATTTATGATCAGTGTCTTCAAAAGAATAGAAACCGGACCTCAGAAATCAAACCGCATTTCTGAGTTATAAATGGCGGATGATATTTTTCCAACGATTTTTCCAATTTTGAAGACACATGACTCGATAAATTTTAAAAAAACCGGCCCGACCAAATTTAGATATTGTTCCATATTATCAGAATCCGAAGAAATTTCGAAGATCGGATCACAAACGGCGGAGGAGATAGATTTTGAAAATGGACGATTTCGCAACTTTGGAGTGGCCTTGATCTTGACCTTTAATCATGTCAAAAGTCATACCGTCATGCATCACTCATCGACCCCTACCTACATAGCAAGTTTCATCAAGATCGGGCGAATTTTTTTTTGACCGTATGACATCGACGATTTTTCCAACTTTGAAGACACGTGACTCGATAACCAGGACGAATTTCAAAAAAACGGCCTGACCAAATTTAGATATTGTTCCATATTATCAGAATCCGACGGAATTTCGAAGATCGGATCATAAACAGCGGAGGAGATAGATTTTGAAAATGGACGATTTCGCAACTTTGGAGTGACCTTGACGTTGACCTTGACCTTCAATCGGGTCAAAGGTCGTACCGTCGTGCATCCCTCATCGACATCTACCCATATACCAAATATCAAGAAAATCGGAAGAAAAAAAATGGGGACGTACGTACGCACGGACGGACTGACAGAGACTGGTTTTATTAGGTCCTCTCGTTAGAGATGACCTAAAAATGATACATCATGCTGCTTCCTCACTTGATGCTCTACATTTGGAAGATAGAGCACGGACAAATCTGGTGGGTTGACATCCCATGGGGAGGATAGGATTTCTACTCAACTGCCCTACTGACTAGGGAGAGAAAAACGTCGCAATATGACAATGGCAGCACCCAGAGCGCACCAGAAAGTTACGTCAATTCCCCAAAGGTCACCGGCTGCATTTGTCTGAAGTCAAGACTGGTGTTCTTATGTATATTCCTGCATATACGTGTCTGCTCTTTCATGAGTCTTAAAACCTGCAAAATAAATAACGTAACATTAAATTATATAAATAAACAAACGAGTTAATAAATAAAGTAGCATGTAAATATTGGATGCATTAAAATTTAACATTTTCCTTCGTGCTTTGCACAAAATACCAAATTAGATGTGGGCAGTGAAAAGTGTCAGGGTGGTAACGTATTTTGGTGACTCGTCTGACTGGTCCATTTTCTGAAAACGGTAAAGTTAGTTTTCACCACTGGATCGATGGCGTTGATGTCCAAAACTGAAAATTGACTTGAACCATAATGGGAAAACATCATGGTGCTTTACATATTTGAAGGGAACCGTTTGTCCCCGACTATCTCATTTCCTTCACTTCTGCAAACAGTTTAAAACTACAAAAGGTAAGATTTGCCTTTTTTATTATAAATTCCACCTGAAACAGCCAGGCGGTATCCTCAGTAAGGACACATAAACTTCCTGCTGCTGACTTTTCTGGGTAATGATGATTTGGCTCTATAAATAGCCTAGTCTGTTTCTTTAAGGTCCCCTGACATGCAAAAGTACTGAAATTTCATTTATATATGTTCTAGGAGTTTTTCATCGTGATTTCAGATCTGACAATGTTTTTTCACAATACTCATTCTGTAAAATGTAAAATTAAAAAAAAAAAACCTCTGGGAACGCCCCTAAAAATTCTCCTGAAAAGGGGCGTAACCCACATGACAGCAACTACAGGATGACAAAGGCTGCACGTTAATTACTCGGGTTGGTGGTCTACGTGATTCTATTGGCTTGCTGTGTGTTTCCACATTTGATTGGTCGACTCAATCGCATCGTTCATTTCTGCTTTAAAAAAAAAAAATAAATCGAACATTTGTTTTTGAATAATGGATGACATGGACTTTCACATGTCTGATAACGACAGTGAGTGTGAGAAAAATGAAGGATTTTGGTCTGAATCACATGGAGAATTGTTGGATAACAGTCGCGGGAGGTGAAGTTCAGGCAGCTGGAAATGAAGTACGGCCTTACCAGTTCAAGCCCGAAGCAGGACAAGCAGAGAAAAATGGCGATGAAATTCCCGGAGTTCATGATGATCGGGAGGACATCGAAGGAAGACTCGGAAATAACAACTGGTTAGACTAAATGCTATTCATAATTCAATAATGTAAATTCGACTTGCATACTGCTCGATATCAGAAATATTTTAGTGAGGTGACGTGACCAGCGCAGTGCAGCGGACATGTTGCTCCGCGGCGAATTAATCACAAACAAGGCCGGTGCATGTCATCGGCCGTATCTCTCCGCGCATAAAACGAAGCAATGTCGCTGTCCGGATACGATGAAAACTTGTGCGCAGAACACACCTTGTGACACAATTGTCTCGAGTAGTCCGATAAATCTGACTTTCTGTTGCATTTTTATTTATTTTATTCCTACTGTCGTCATGTAGCGCCAGTAGAAAACAATGAAAAAAAGAGAATAATAAATAAAAGCTACAGCACGTCAGATTTATCGGCCTAGTCGGACGGACGACGGATTTATCGGCAGAGTCGGATGGACGACGGATTTATCGGACTAGTCTAGACCAGTGTTTCTCAACCGGGGTTCCCCGGAACCCTAGGGTTCCGCAAGAGGTTGCTAGGGGTTCCGCGAGAAAACAGTAATAAATAGGCTAATGTATTTTTGAGTAGTTTTTGTTTGATTTAAGATTCGTAATTTTACTATGCACGTACGGCATATTGTTGGAAACTCCTTGGTTATTATAATAGAGGCTTCAACCTCTTATATCATATACAATTATAACAACTATAGGGAATGTATTTAACGATGTCTATATGGCGCCAGTGTGAAACCGCCCTCACTGGTTTGTGGACGTCCTGTACGCGGCGGATTCGTGTATCATTGAGTGACTGACTCAAGTACGGGACGCATGCACGGTGTCCATCTATCTTCTCTGTGCTTCCTAGTGCGAAGTCTCTCTCTCTCAAGGTTAGTTCTTCCGTTTACCTTTATTTGTTTATCAAGTTACATGAGGTGCGTTTTGTTTTTTTATTTAAAAAAGTTTTTTTTTTTGTGAATTAAAACCTCGGTGTGAGGTCTCATAAACAAGCAGTATGTTTTTTTTTTCAATGTTCAGTATGAGCAGTATGTTCAATAAATTTGACAAAAAGGGGGTCATTTTTTCCTTAAACCAGGTATCCGAAAAAAAATATATTATATTTACCACGTGAACTACGATAAAAATATAAAAGAGCTAGATATTAATAAAGGTATATAATAATTTTTATGCAGGGGTTCCCCGAGATGATGAAAACTATTTCAAGGGTTCCACAAGGGTAAAAATGTTGAGAAACGCTGGTCTCGACTCAAGAGATCTCGAGTCAATCCACTCTGCGCGAGTTCCTGTATGTGACGTCAACGCTGCGATTCGCTGAAGTCAACGTTTTTTTAGGGGCGGGGCATAGCAAGTTGTGAAAAGCACAATAAATGATCGAAATATTGCTCTAATTATCCCATTTTTGATTAAAAAAAAAAAAACATGGGTGATTTCTTCACTGGGAAGGTCAAGTTAATATATAAATAACCAGAAAGTTTTGCATGTCAGGGGACCTTTAAAGTTGCTTTGGAGATTCATTTGGTGTGCTTTTGCTCTGCAATGAAATGCAGAAGTGAAAGAAACGATGCAGTTGGGGACCAACTGTTCCCTTTAAACATGTAAAACACCAAAATATTTTTTGATTCCTCTTCAAGTCGATTTTAGACATCGATACCGTCTATCGCCCACATTCAATCGTGGAAGGCCTTTCTTCTTGAATATTTAAAATGGTGCATTCTGGGTCATTTCATAATATTCAATTAATTTTTCACATCGTATGCTGAACCATACCAATGTGGTTCACTGTTGTGGACACAAAGGATGGTCCTGAGCAATGCAGGTGTCTTTGCAGACATTATGGGAGTAAAAAAAAAAAAAAAAATTATGGGAGAAAACCCCATGGAATTGCAAGAGTCAAGTGACCAAGACACCCAAAACAAACAGATCGCAAAATCACTTTGCACACAGAGAGATGTACTGCATTATACAGGTTTGTAGAAAGCCCCATACATCCACCCACACACACACACACACACACACACACACACACACACACACAGACACACACACACACACACACACACACACACCCCAATTCATCTAACTTGGTACGTTTCGTATATTTCAATTTTTTTCAATCACTTCAATTTATTTTGTTGAAAACACTCCCGGCACTCACTGCCGAACCCCTGAAACTTTGACGAAGACCCATTTAGCCATCTCTGAGAAAAATGGCGACACACACGTCTCTCTTATCGTGTATATAATATAATATGTGCCTGGTATGGGCTTAATGGTTAGGGTGCTGAGCTTGGGATACTAGGATCCTGAGTTCAAATCTCACTTGGGTGTTGAATTAACACCAGGAGGGGTTGACTCTGCCTGTCATCCTTCCGAGGTCGGCAAAATGAGTGACAACATGCTGGTATACTGTGTCGGAGTGGCGACCCGTCCAGGATTGTGTCCAATAGCTAAGGAGACTGCTTTGACAGCAACAATGCTCTGCACAGAGTATGGTCCCAATGGATGGATGGATGCAATATAATATAATATGATACAATATAATTATATATGTAGTTTATATGGGCTTCAAAAACTTATTTTTTTAAATCCTGAACCAAATCCAAACAAATTTTGCAGGTTGCCTGAGGTACCCCAAGTCTGGGTTATACAGTGGTGGCCAAAAATATTGGCACCTTTGCACTTTTTTCAAATAACTTACAATCTTCTCTCTTAAAAAAAGTTGAAATTGAACAAAGTATTTGGTCTCCACAATTCTTTATTTCAGTGTTAATATTACAGAACCTTTGTTTTTGATTCAGAACTTAATATGTCCTTTCAAATCATCAAATAAAAAGAAATGGCATTGACAAAATTATTGACACCCTTGACTTAATATTTGGTAGCACAGCCTTTGGACAAAATAACTGCAGTCAAGCACTTCCTATAGTCATGAATGAGGTTCCTACACATCTCTACTGGCAGTTTGATCCACTCTTCTTATGCAAACAGCTCCAGTTCTCCAAGATTTGAAGAGTGCCTTCTCCCAACTGCTGTTTTCAGATCTCCCCACAGGTATTCAATGGGATTTAGATCTGGACTTATTGCTGGTCACTTCAGAACAGTCCAGCGTTTTGGCTTGAACCATTCCTGGGTGCTTTTTGAAGTGTGTTTGGGGTCATTGTCCTGCTGCATGACCCATGACCTTCAATGGAGACCCAGCTTTCTGACACTGGGTTGAACATTGCGCTCCAAAATACCTTGGTAATCTCCTCATTTCATGATGCCATGCACACATTCAAGGCACCCAGTGCCAGAGGCAGCACAGCAACCCCAAAACATCACTGAACCTCTTCCATGTTGAACTATAGGGAAGGTATTCTTTTCTTTTAAGGCTTAATTTTGTTTTCTGTAAACATAGAGATTATGTGCTTTACCAAAAAGCTTTAATTTGGTCTCATCTGTCCACAAGACATTCTCCCAGAAGGATTTTGGCTTGTTCAGGTGTGTTTTGGCAAACTTCAGTTGGGCTTTCTTATGTCTCTCTCTCAGCAGTTGAGTCCTCCTGGGTTTCCTACCATAGAACCACCTTTCATCGAGTTGGCGACGGATGGTGCAAGTTGAAACTGTCGTACCTTCTATCTGAAGGTCAGCTTGAATCTGTTTGGCAGTTGATCGAGGTGCTTTCTCCACCATTCGAACAATCCTTCACCGCAATCTTCGATCAAGTTTTCTCTTGCGGCCACGTCCAGGGAGGTTCGCTGCAGTGCCATGGGCCTTAAACTTCATGATAACATTGCGTACGATGGACACAGGAACATCAAGGTCTCTGGAGATGGACTTGTAGCCCTGAGATTGTCCATGCTTGGTTACAATCTTTTGCCTGACCTCCTCTTACAATTCTCTGGTTTTATTTCTTTTCTCCATGCTCATTGCGGTACACAATTACACAAAACAGCAGAATGACTCCTTTCCTCCATTCAAACTGGTTGAATGAGTGATTTGTCCCAATTGCACATGTACAGAGAGGAGTGAGATAATTATTTTAATCTGACTGCCTGTCTGGCAGTCAAACAAAATTGAAAATCGTTCCAAACAGGAAACTTGCTGTTTTTAAGGATGTCAGAAGACACACAAACAACAGACCTGAAGAACTAATGTAACATGTTATATAATTTATAAATTTGTATGCAGCCTGTGGCTGCTTGGCTGCATCATTTTCTGGGAGCACAGCTGTGCTGCTGATGCAATGCCCCCATTACCAGCACACTAGTACTCATTTTGCCGACTTCGGGAGGATGACAGGCTGTGTCAACCCTACCTGGTCTTAATTCAATGGCCCGATAGGGGCTTGAACACAAGACCCGAGGATCTTAAGCCAAGCAACTTTACCGTTAAGCCAACACCAGGCCTGTGTTAAATAAGGTGGTGTAAAAGAGAGAGGAGGGTGCATCAATGGCGGTAAACTACTGGGGAAAGAAAAAAAAAATTCTACAAACTTTAAAATCTTTAACTAAATTCAAATTAGCAAATACCACTTGTCGCTTCACTGATGGGAATACTAAGAGGAAAAGAGAGGAGGGTGAGGAAAGAGAGAGGATGGGAGGGAAAGAGAGAGAGGAGGGTGAGGAAAGAGAGAGAGAGAGAGAGAGAGAGAGAGAGAGAGAGAGAGAGAGAGAGAGAGAGAGAGAGAGAGAGAGAGAGAGAGAGAGAGAAGGGTGAGGAAAGAGAGAGAGAGGAGGGTGAAGAAAGAGAGAGAGAGAGGAGGGAGAGGAAAGAGAGAGAGAGAGGACCGTGAGGAAAGAGAGAGAGAGGAGGGTGAGGAAAGAGAGAGAGAGAGGAGGGTGAGGAAAGAGAGAGAGAGAGAGGGTGAGGAAAGAGAGAGAGAGAGAGGGTGAGGGGAGAGAGAGAGAGAGAGAGGGTGAGGGGAGAGAGAGAGAGAGAGAGAGAGAGAGAGAGAGAGAGAGAGAGAGAGAGAGAGAGAGAGAGAGAGAGAGAGAGAGAGAGAGTGAGGGGAGAGAGAGAGAGGGTGAGGGAGAGAGAGAGAGGGTGAGAGAGAGAGAGAGAGAGAGAGAGAGAGAGAGAGAGAGAGAGAGAGAGAGAGAGAGAGAGAGGGAGAGAGAGAGAGAGAGAGAGAGAGAGAGAGAGAGAGAGAGAGAGAGAGAGAGAGAGAGAGAGAGAGAGAGAGAGAGAGAGAGAGAGAGAGAGAGAGAGAGAGAGAGAGAGAGAGAGAGAGAGAGAGAGGTTGAGGAAAGAGAGAGAGAGAGGTTGAGGAAAGAGAGAGAGAGAGGAGGGTGAGGAAAGAGAGAGAGAGGAGGGTGAGGAAAGAGAGAGAGAGAGGGTGAGGAAAGAGAGAGAGAGAGGAGGGTGAGGAAAGAGAGAGAGAGGAGGGTGAGGAAAGAGAGAGAGAGGAGGGTGAGGAAAGAGAGAGAGAGAGAGGGTGAGGAAGAGAGAGAGAGAGGAGGGTGAGGAAAGAGAGAGAGAGAGGAGGGTGAGGAAAGAGAGAGAGGAGGGTGAGGAAAGAGAGAGAGAGAGAGAGAGAGAGAGAGAGAGAGAGAGAGAGAGAGAGAGAGAGAGAGAGAGAGAGAGAGAGAGAGAGAGAGAGAGAGAGAGAGAGAGAAAGAGAGAGAGAGAGAGAGAGGAGGGTGAGGAAAGAGAGAGAGAGAGAGGAGGGTGAGGAAAGAGAGAGAGAGAGAGAGAGGGTGAGAAAAGAGAGAGAGAGGAGGGTGAGAAAAGAGAGAGGAGGTTGTGGAAAAAAGAGAGAGGAGGGTGAGGCAAGAGAGAGAGGAGGGTGAGGCAAGAGAGAGAGGAGGGTGAGGCAAGAGAGAGAGGAGGGTGAGGCAAGAGAGAGAGGAGGGTGAGGCAAGAGAGAGAGGAGGGTGAGGAAAGAGAGAGAGGAGGGTGAGGCAAGAGAGAGAGGAGGGTGAGGAAAGAGAGAGAGGAGGGTGAGGCAAGAGAGAGAGGAGGGTGAGGCAAGAGAGAGAGGAGGGTGAGGCAAGAGAGAGAGGAGGGTGAGGCAAGAGAGAGAGGAGGGTGAGGCAAGAGAGAGAGGAGGGTGAGGCAAGAGAGAGAGGAGGGTGAGGCAAGAGAGAGAGAGGAGGGTGAGGAAAGAGAGAGAGGAGGGTGAGGAAAGAGAGAGAGGAGGGTGAGGAAAGAGAGAGAGGAGGGTGAGGAAAGAGAGAGAGGAGGGTGAGGAAAGAGAGAGAGGAGGGTGAGGAAAGAGAGAGAGGAGGGTGAGGAAAGAGAGAGAGGAGGGTGAGGAGAGAGAGAGGAGGGTGAGGAGAGAGAGAGGAGGGTGAGGAGAGAGAGAGGAGGGTGAGGAGAGAGAGAGGAGGGTGAGGAAAGAGAGAGGAGGGTGAGGCAAGAGAGAGAGGAGGGTGAGGCAAGAGAGAGAGGAGGGTGAGGAAAGAGAGAGAGAGAGGAGGGTGAGGAAAGAGAGAGAGGAGGGTGAGGAAAGAGAGAGGAGGGTGAGGAAAGAGAGAGAGGAGGGTGAGGCAAGAGAGAGAGGAGGGTGAGGAAAGAGAGAGAGGAGGGTGAGGCAAGAGAGAGAGGGGGGGGAGGAAAGAGAGAGAGAGGAGGGTGAGGAAAGAGAGAGAGGAGGGTGAGGAAAGAGAGAGAGGAGGGTGAGGAAAGAGAGAGAGGAGGGTGAGGAAAGAGAGAGAGGAGGGTGAGGCAAGAGAGAGAGGAGGGTGAGGCAAGAGAGAGAGGAGGGTGAGGCAAGAGAGAGAGGAGGGTGAGGCAAGAGAGAGAGGAGGGTGAGGAAAGAGAGAGAGGAGGGTGAGGAAAGAGAGAGAGGAGGGTGAGGCAAGAGAGAGAGGAGGGTGAAGCAAGAGAGAGAGGAGGGTGAGGCAAGAGAGAGAGGAGAGTGAGGCAAGAGAGAGAGGAGGGTGAGGCAAGAGAGAGAGGAGGGTGAGGCAAGAGAGAGAGGAGAGTGAGGCAAGAGAGAGAGAGAGAGAGGAGGGTGAGGCAAGAGAGAGAGAGAGAGAGAGAGAGAGAGAGAGAGAGAGAGAGAGAGAGAGAGAGAGAGAGAGAGAGAGAGAGAGAGAGAGAGAGAGAGAGAGAGAGAGAGAGAGAGAGTGAGAGAGAGAGAGAGAGAGAGAGAGGCAAGAGAGAGAGAGGAGGGTGAGGCAAGAGAGAGAGGAGGGTGAGGCAAGAGAGAGAGAGGAGGGTGAGGAAAGAGAGAGAGAGGAGGGTGAGGAAAGAGAGAGAGAGGAGGGTGAGGAAAGAGAGAGAGAGGAGGGTGAGGAAAGAGAGAGAGAGGAGGGTGAGGAAAGAGAGAGAGAGGAGGGTGAGGAAAGAGAGAGAGAGAGAGGAGGGTGAGGAAAGAGAGAGAGAGAGAGGAGGGTGAGGAAAGAGAGAGAGAGGAGGATGAGGAAAGAGAGAGAGAGAGGAGGGTGAGGAAAGAGAGAGAGAGAGGAGGGTGAGGAAAGAGAGAGAGAGAGGAGGGTGAGGAAAGAGAGAGAGAGAGGAGGGTGAGGAAAGAGAGAGAGAGGAGGGTGAGGAAAGAGAGAGAGAGGAGGGTGTGGAAAGAGAGAGAGAGGAGGGTGAGGAAAGAGAGAGAGAGAGGAGGGTGAGGAAAGAGAGAGAGAGGAGGGTGAGGAAAGAGAGAGAGAGGAGGGTGAGGAAAGAGAGAGAGAGAGGAGGGTGAGGAAAGAGAGAGAGAGGAGGGTGAGGAAAGAGAGAGAGAGGAGGGTGAGGAAAGAGAGAGAGAGGAGGGTGAGGAAAGAGAGAGAGAGGAGGGTGAGGAAAGAGAGAGAGAGGAGGGTGAGGAAAGAGAGAGAGAGGAGGGTGAGGAAAGAGAGAGAGGAGGGTGAGGAAAGAGAGAGAGGAGGGTGAGGAAAGAGAGAGAGGAGGATGAGGAAAGAGAGAGAGAGAGAGGAGGGTGAGGAAAGAGAGAGAGAGGAGGATGAGGAAAGAGAGAGAGAGAGGAGGGTGAGGAAAGAGAGAGAGAGGAGGGTGAGGAAAGAGAGAGAGACGAGGGCGAGGTAACAGAGAGAGAGGAGGGTGAGGAAAGAGAGACAGGAGGGTGAGGAAAGAGAGAGAGAGGAGGGTGAGGAAAGAGAGAGAGAGGAGGGTGAGGAAAGAGAGAGGAGGAAAGTGAAGGCAGAGAGAGGATGGGAGGGAAAAAGAAAGGAGGGGAGAAAAAAAGAGAAAGGAGGGGACGGGAAAAAGAGAAAGGAGGGGACGGGAAAAAGAGAAAGGAGGAGACGGGAAAAAGAGAAAGGAGGGGACGGGAAAAAGAGAAAGGAGGGGACGGGAAAAAGAGAAAGGAGGGGACGGGAAAAAGAGAAAGGAGGGGAGGGTGAGGGAAGAGAGAGAGGAGGTTGAGGGAAGAGAGAGAGGAGGTTGAGGAAAGAGAGAGAGGAGGTTGAGGAAAGAGAGAGAGGAGGTTGAGGAAAGAGAGAGAGAGGAGGGGAGCGGTAGAGAGGAGGGAGGGGAGCGGTAGAGAGGAGGGAGGAGAGCGGTAGAGAGGAGGGAGGGGAGCGGTAGAGAGGAGGGAGGGGAGCGGTAGAGAGGCAGGAGGGGAGAGAGAGGCGGGAGGGGAGAGAGAGGCGGGAGGGGAGAGAGAGGCGGGAGGGGAGAGAGAGGAGGGGGAGGAAGAGCGAGGAGGGAAGGGAAGGAGATAGGAAAGAGGGGAGCAAAGAAGACGGGGGGGGGAGCAAAGAAGAGGGAAGAGGGAGGAATGTGGTGGGTGGGGATGAAAGCAAAGGTGCCCGGTGATGCCAGGTCCCCCCTCTCACCCCTTCCCCTGCCTCCTCCCACCCCACCCCCCTCCTCCTCCTCCTCTCCTCTCCTCAGACTCACACCTCCACCATTCCCTCCCTCCAGACTCCCACAAAAGGTACCCAGTGTTGCCCGAGATTTAACGTACATCTATTGGACTACTACAAAGCACATATTTGGTGACAGGAGATGGCGACTGGTGGTGGCTTAACATACAAATTGTGAAAAAAATGACTGTTTAATATCATTCTATAAAGTTTCGTTGCATTTAACCTTGGGAGCTCAAAGGAGTAAGGTCACAAACACGTGAGCAAATCCGACCCATCACTTCGCTGAATATGGAGAATATGGGAGCATAGCCTTCCTTAAATAGTTATGCTTAGTTATAATAATCGGGAATTTCTTAACATTTTCAGATTTCACTCCAGATTTCAACACTTATTTCGTCCACGACATCTGATCCTAATATCCGAAATCATATTTCTATGATACAGAAACATCCAAAATATCTCTGGTTCGAAGGGCAATATATTGTGTTCCGATTTAGTGATTGCAGAATTTCATTTCGGCTAATTGCGATTTTTGAGCCGAGATGAGTTATCGTTTGTGTCTGCATGTACGATTACCTCCCCTTAAGAGCCTTTTGTTGTTTCTCATGCACCGTATTTAATGAGCCCTAACATAATACGATAGACAAAATTAGTTGTGCAAAAGGCAGAGAAATATCATAAAGTTGTGTGGAAAAAAAAGGAAATAAATAAATAAATCGAGTTGTGAGATAAGTTGGCAAGAGGTGAAAGTTTGGAATCTGTAGACCATCATTACATGATCAATCAATTGGCTATGTGATGTATCAGTGAAAGTGAGTCAAATATCCATGCAGGTGTTGCCACCAGCACTCAGCAAAGCACAAACGTCTCATTCCAGTCCTGTGATAGCAGATGATTAATGGGGTTTCTGGGGCTTCCCATTCAAATTAATGGGGAAAAAGGAAAAAAAAACAAAAAAAACACTTTGACTCATGCCCCAAAAGCTGAAAATAGAAGACCAATTTTCTCCCCACCTATCCCCTTCCCTCCCATACAATCAAATGTAAAGTTGAGACTCATTTCCTCCCCCTCCCAAACAAGCAAATGTAAAATTGAGACTTACTGATTAAAGCACTTCTTCCCTTTCATATTTTCATTCCACTCAAAGAGCAAACCAAGGAATATTTGTCCATGTTCTACTTGGGGGAATAACTTAATTTTCTTATAATTCATTTCCATCAAGTATATTCACAAAGATTACTTTGGAACTTGGTTTAAGTGTCTTTGTTGAACAGAAATTAAATGATAAACTTCTCTAAATGCTCTTATTTGACCACCTCCTGAGCTATATATCATTTTGAGATTGCAGTAAAAAAAAAATTCCATTGTTCAATTGATAACCATCAAAGTTTTCAGTCCATTCAAGGATATTAATTTTTTTCTTTGCATCATCCAACTTATTTGTAATTAAATGTATCCGCTTATTTGTTTTATTGACTTTTACCCCGGTTATTTCTTCAACAAGACTTATTTGATATTTCTCACATTCTTTATGTTTCCCATTTAAATACCAAAGCTGATTACATCTCCATCCTTTGGTTTGGTTATTGCTTGGTTCTATCACTTATAAATCAGTAAAAAGATGGCGGTAGCCTATTAAAATTCCCAACCCAATATTTTAACACTTATACTTATAACCATAAGGGAGACTATTGATACCATTCTCTAAAATATATATTTTATCATTAAAAGCTCCGAATGCTTTCTTATTTATCTCTTCTGTTTATAATTGATGTTTATAACTTCTTATTGTATTCATTTTTCTGTACTCTTCCTTCTTTAAGGTTAAACAGTTGTAATAATGATTAAAGTTTATTGTTTCCTTGATTATATTTTTCGTTATTCCCTTTAGCTTCTTATCACACTTTTCAATGTTATTATTATCAATATACGTAAAAGCATAAGACTTTGATCTCAATCCTATAAATTCACTCATGACCTTCCCACCCAATTCATCTTTAAACTTACCAATAACAATTGTATTCTTTGATGAAAACAACACATCACCTGACTTATAATTACTTGTAATATATATATATATATATATATTATCAATCATATCCTCATATACATCATGACTTAATTTCTAATATAAAACTATCTGTATCCATATATAACAATGACACATTATCCTTATACTTTGATTTTAAATTATTATAGTAATAGTCATGCATTAACAACTTTGACAAGTCAAGAATTTATGTTCCTATATAAATAGGTTTATCCATTTCAATACTCTTTTTTTTCAAATGAATAGCACAAAAGTTCTCTGAAAACACCTCCGCTCGTTCAAAACTTGGTCTATTAATTAACTTTGAAGCCCGTTTCCAAGATGTAGCATGTCTTATGTTTTGTCAATTCCTAACATTTTCCATAGTCTTTCCAAAAAAAGCATTATTCATTAATTTATAAAAGTCCTTCACAAAATCTATGTTTGCTCTTGTTCTCCTTTTTGTGTTAAAATCAATATATTCCTTTAACCAATGACTTTGTTTAAATTTCAAAATCTGATGAATTTTCCTCACTCTCAACCCAGCAGATAAATATTGTCTCAAGTTCCTTTGATGCAAAACATAACTTTCTTTATCATTTAATGTAGTAAGTAGTTTTTCTGGAGATTTACCTTTAATATTAAATGACTGTTGGTAATCACTGAACCATTCTTTTCTTGGACTTTCTTTATCAGGGGCATAAGGTATGTAGGTCTTTATATTTGTGATGAAGTTCTTCTGGATATTTTAAATCGACCTCAAAATAATATCCAACTTCAGCTTCATCCAATTCTTTTTGAGAGGAAACAACAATGTCTTGTAAAACTTTTTCATAATGTTTTTCTTTAACCCATTTAAGTTTTCCAGAAGGTAAAGATTGAGACATAGCCCACCCATACAAATTGTTAGCGTCATAATACATCATAGTAAGTGTTGTCCTTATTCTTATTATAATCAGGAAGATATTTATTTGCTTGAGCATATCTCTTGGAACACACTTGAGATATTCCTCCTCTTTTAGCCTTCTTTATCATTAAAAGCATATCTATATCACTGATTAATTCCAAATTCTGTTTTGTCATTTTTAACATAGCACTCCAAGCCAAACCCGGGGCCGTGTAATAGTGAGCGGGCCCGTGTAATAGTGAGCGGGGTCTAATCCATAAGAATTTTTATGATGACAGACTGTTCTAAAAGTTTCAAACACATCAGCCAATAACAATACATCAGTTTTAAGATACAAATCATGATATTCTCCAAGATTCTTTATATTAAACTTCTCCCAAACCTTTTTCGCTTGTGTATAATCTCTATCGGAAATACGAGTTTTATTCAACTTGCCATAGAAACTTTCCCTTGAAGGAAGTTATGTTTCTTTAAACTTCTCAAATGAATCCATGTGGTCATACGGACATATTCCCTTTTGTGAAAAGATCAATCTCTTCCTGATCTGAGAAATGTGATTTAAGATTCGGTAAGTTTTTATTTGACGCTAAGTTAGATAATGGACTTGCCATAAACTTGTATGTGTCAAGAAATCTGATATGGGTTATGGGGGATGTATGAATTGTTTTTGTGAATGAGATGTATTTTTGATCGGTGTTAGGAATGGCAGAAATATCGCCAGATGTCTTTGAAAGTTCATTCATAAATAGATCTGTGTCATAGTGAGCGTTGTTGTGAAGAAAGACAGGAATAAAGTTTGGGGGCTTGTAATCAAGATTACAATGGGAATGAGCTGGACCTCTATATTTCCCAGTAAAATGATAATGATCCCTAACTTTGACCTCTCCCTCAATTTTCTCCTCACAAATATGACAGAAACTGTTCTTTCTAAATTCCTTTTTCTCTCCCTTTGTTGATGACATTGGTTTATAGGTTTTAACCATTATTTCTCTTCGTCTTGTACAGTCTTTTTCCAATCGTCTTACAAACTCCTCTGAAGCATCTTCTCCTCTATAAAGTTCTAACTTGTTGTATTCATCACCAACAGATGATTTGATATAATAACAGAAACCATGAGTCGTATGTTTTTGATATTTATTTGTGTATGATTTATTTGGATTTGGAGAAACAGTATCTATCTTTTCAAGGATACTTTCAAAATCAGCATATATCACAAACGGATGTTTTATAGATTTATTAAAATCTTTGAATATGTTTGAACCTGCTTTTGGTAAATTGATTACGGTCGATTTATGATTACTACAATATTTCGAATGTTAACTTAATCGTTCGTTTGTGTGAAAGGAGTTGAGACATCTCTTACAAGGATATGTTTTACATTTTCTCTTGTATAGTTGTGATTTGGTTAATCTTGATAATTTTTTGATGAAAGCATAATGTAATGTGATTTTTCTTTAGAAGTAAAGTAGAGAAGGTCAATGTGAGTTTCATCATTTTTCTAGTTGTTTGAAATTTTTAATACCTGAACTTTGTTTGTATCCATTAATCCATATACATCAACAGAGAGATTATTCATTTTTTCAAATTTCGGAATATCTCTCAATGACATTGGAAACTTTAAATCTTTAACATTTAATATATTCTCGTATTTCTTATAATGTTCAACCCTTTCAGGTTTCCATTGTGGAGGATGTACGTGAGCAAGAACAGACCATAGAAAAAAACATTTATTATCTTTGTTTTGAATATTAACAACCGCTTTCTTAAGTTTTATCTATTTTGGTAAATCAATATAAGAAGAAGCTTGAAGAGGATCTGATTTTAAGATGTGTATAGCTAAAAAGATTATTTTTGTAATAGTAAATAAACTAAATACTACAGTGTTATCAACATCTTGTTCTTGTCTCTGGAGTTCATCGTAAACATCACATCTTACAAAATCTTGAAATGATGAGATAAAGTGATGGTTTGTCCTCATATAGGGAGTAGTTTCATCGCCTTGTCTTACCATATTCAATTTTACTCCCATATAAAACTGAAAAGTTTTCATTTCACTTAATGTGTTTTTAATTATAGTTTCAACACTTTGTTTAACCATATCAACAGCTTCCATGATTGAAGATGGTCCAGGGTCTTCAAAGCGAAACAATCTTATTTTTATATGCCCCATCAGTGTTTTCAATGGAGAATTTAGTGGCACCTTCCCTTTCTTCACTGTTCTTGTGTTTGCGTGATTGAAGGTGTTTATTATAAAAAAAATTTAAGAATATCATTATCACATCTATCACAATGTTTTGTTTCTTGGTCAAGTGGAAATATTTGTCTGAAAAGATTGAATGTGTGTTTGTTGGTTTGAAGGTGTTTTTTTGTAACATTTATATTCATGATTACAAACATCGCAGTTCGTTGTAATCACCATATTTATACAACAAAACTTTGCTTAAAATAAAATTTTCTCGATGAAAATTTTGTTTAATTTATAAGTGAATCTGTGCTTAAAACCATTTTATCCTCCAACTTTTTTCACTTAATAAATAGAATGTTTCAAGACACAAAAAACAAGTTTTAATCAATCTCTTCATTTGTAAAAGATACTGAGAAATATGTTGAGGATGTAAAATTGAATAAAGATAAATATAACAACTATTGGATAAAAAACAATTGTGGTGAATAATGAGTTCTTCAATTACCTTCAGTGGAAGGGCTTTTAGTATATCTGGAAGAACATCGATTAAAGTAGCTCCAACAAAAGTTTCTCCTCTCCTTCTGGAAATATATTCAAAACTAGAAAAAGCAATGAAACAAGAAAAAGTATCGAAAAAGAAAAACCTTTAGAAAGAAAAGATAAGACCATCTGTAATATGCAAGGAGAAATTTGTATTTTTTTTTCAACAACCCTAAAAATGTAAATCCTGATGAAATAAAGGATGTTAATACATCAGGTGAAATGACATTTCGTTCAATAGTAGGTAATGACTATTTTAGAATGACCTTTAATGTAAAAAAAAAATAGTAGTTGAATCTGTTGATGAAAAAAAGTATATAGATATAGATAGTAATGTTTTTTCTACTCATGAAATAAGTCATTATTCAACTGAAGATTTTGAAGATTATGAGAGTGATAATGGTATCTCTGTTAGAACAGAAGACAGTTATGATACCGAGAGTTTGTGTTCAAACGATAGTTATGAAAGTAGTTTTATAGATGATTGTGAAAGTACCAACGAAAGTACCGAAGATGATACTGAAGATGAATTTTATTTTAATTAAAATTTTACTTTATAAATATGAATAGTTTACTAGATTTTGAACCTCTTGAATTTTCTGATTCTCCACATAACAAATTTGAGAATTGTCCTGCGTGTGAAAGACGGGGATTAAACATAGAGTCAAAAGCCTATAAACAATGGATGTTCTGCGATTATCTTTTCATTAATGATAATAAAAAATATAAAAAGGAATATAATTATTTCAGATTTACACCAAAAATGAATTAATTTACAAGATTGATTGGAGAAATAAATGTAAAGTATGAGGGTGATAACACACCTTTCCTTATAATGGAAAAAAACTGAACGTATTAGAGAAATGTTCAAAGGACTGTTGTTATATACTAGTGCATGCCCGTAGGTGCGTGGCCGTACGTGCAAACCCCCCCCCCAAAAAAAACTTTCAAACCGCGTGCCAGAAACAACAACCACACAGGCCATTCCTTCGCTCTCACGTGCCCGTACGTGCGTGCGTGGCTGTAGGTGCAAAAAAAACAAAATATGTATATATACATATATATATATATATATACTTCAAAACCGCTTGCCAGAAACAACCACTCGGGCCATTCCTTCGCCCTCGCGTGCCCGTACGTGCGTGGCCATACGATCTCGTTAGCACCTCTTCAAAAAACAACATTGCTGAGGAAACGGCACTTCTTATTTGTTTCCTCGTCCAGGGCAAGAGTGCGGAGGCTGCTGGATCTGCCAACGTTTTGATAAATGAGTTTTAATGGCCAATTATTCAATTAGTGCCAATGTATTTTGCCTTTTCGCAAGTAAAAACACAAGGAGAAGAGAAGAGAAGAGAAAAAACCCGTAATGGCGAACGTGGCTGAGGTTCTCTTCCCCATCGGCCACGCCCACTCAGCAACGTGTCCTTTCATTGTTGGTAAATAAATGGCAGCAGCAAAGTGTCCTGTCATTGGTTGGTAAATAAATGGCCATAACTTGGGAAGCACTTGTCCGATTAATATCAAACCTTGAAAAGGCGCATCCTCAGGTCCCCAGCAATATACCTGGCAAGTTTCAATTAGATCGGACCAGTGGTTGTCAAGAAACAGCGGTCACACACACACACACACACACACACACACACACACACACACACACACACACACACACACACACACACACACACACACACACACACACATTGCTGGAATTATAGATAGATTATTCACGATTGCCATTTTCAGGGAAATATCAATACAAGATATTGTATAAATAAAATAATGGATTATCTTGAAATTAAACCGGAACTTAGGATAAAATATAGAGTTTCTAGAAAAGCCAATAATAAATTAAATAACCTGTTTTCCAAATATATAAATGAAAGATTTTTCACCCATTTGGGAAAATAAAATAAAATTTAACAACCATAAATATCTTCCAAATTCATTAAGATGTCTCATAATTGGTTCAAGTGGATGTGGAAAAACCTGCTTACTTTTAAAGATGCTCCTTACTCCCAAGTTTTTAGATTATGATAATTTAATAATTTTCACAAAGTCAGGTTTTCAACCTGAGTATCAACGACTCTCACAAGGTTTTAATGCTGGTCTCCAAAAAGAAGATATAATCGGTTTATTTAAACTTCAAAACAAACTAAATGATTACAACATTGAAGATATAATACAACTATTTTGTGATACACAGATATAGATATAGATACAAAAAGAAATCAGTCAATAACTTGTATTCTTAGTGATAATATGGATGATATACCTTCTCCCCAAAATTTGGATAAATCAAAAAATAACCTCATTGTCTTTGATGATTGTGTCAATGAGAGAAAGTAAACGGTAATGGATAGCTACTACACAAGAGGGAGACATTCTTCTTGTAATTGTTGGGAGGTCGCTAGACTACCGTTATTCTCAGGTTTTCAGTCTGTCTGTTTGTTTGTAATGGACAGCTCTGGAGGCCAGAGGAGTCAACCAATTTTGATGAAACTTGACTGGTAGGTTCATACCAGGATTTAGTTGTATGCTTTTGAGCACCGTTGCCAAGCAACGGGACTTTGAAATTTTTGAAAAAAATCCGAAAAAAAATTTTTTTGCGAAAATCAAGAAAAAAAAAATAATAATAAAAAAAAATAAAAATAAAAAAAAAATCGGCTTCAGTGCTTTTATGCGCACTATAATCAACCTCTTTGTCAAAAACTGTATGACGATATGCAATTGTATAGCGACCACCCATGTCGCCTACCGGCTTGTATTTATCTTAGTCAATCATACTTTCAACTCCCTCGTCGCTCAATAAGAAACAATGCTAATACTTTAATTTTATTCAAGTTAAATTCAATAGATATAAACAATTTTTGCACAGACAATTGTTCTACATTATGTAGTAAAAAGGAATTTGGGGATTATATGAAGCACATGACTGAAAAATATAAATATATTGTTGTGAAACAAGATGAGATAGCAAGGGATATATTTTTTTTATTTTATAAACAATTACATATATAAATGACAACTATTATTATAAATCTTGTGGGTGAATCTGCTTCTGGAAAAAAAAACTTTCATAAATCAAGGTTCTTGTATCGTATAAATGAGAACATTTTTAATTTGCTTAAAAAGCACCATGTAGTTCATATTGTATCAACAACAACTGGAGCAATAAGACCTGGAGAAGTAGAAGGTTAAGATTATTACTATATTTCAGTAGAGGAACATATGCGATTGAGGAATTAAGGCCAAATATTTGAGGAGGTTTCTCTTGGTACAACAAAATATTCACATTGTAAGAATGAGTTAAAGAAACTAAAATCTGGTGGGCTTGGGATATTAGAAACTAATCCAGAAGGAATGATACAAATAATTATTAAACATCTGAGTGGTAATGGGGTGAAGATTTTATCATTCGGTTTTGATGTTGATGAAGAAACTCAACGCAAACGTATGAAAAGCAGAGATACAAGTATTAGTGAAGAAGAAATTACAACTCGTATTAATGTTAATAAAGAATTTGATAAAATATTTCAAGAAAAGGATTTATTTGAACACATCTACTTTAATGATGAAGAAAAGGAAAATTTCCCTGTTTACCTTTATAATTCAGTGAATGATATTTTCAAATAAATAAATGGATGCAAAAGAAACAGCAAGAAGATTTAAGAAGCATCAAGAGTTACTTTCAAAAGTTGTAAAACATCAGGAAGACATAAAGAGGGAACGCAGACAGAAACTAACGGGTAAAGAAGCATTTGAAAGAAAACAAGAGAAATTTTTTTAAACACTTTTAAAAACTTCCCAAGAAAAAATTATAGATGCTTCCACAGTTCCCACAATAGAATATACTCCTAAAAAAAATTTAAAAAAAAAAAAACTTCAAATGTTAAAAGATTTCAGTCAAATGACGGAGGAAGAATTGGAGCATATAGGAGGTTTAGAATATGACGATGAAGGATTATTTCAACAACTGAAAGAGATCAATCAACCCCCTGATTATGTTGTGAATGCTCTCCAAAACAATGAATATTCAACAGATTCAAAAACCACAGCCGGTCTCATTCCAGCAGAACAACCAGCAATATTCCATCTTGCTAAAGAAAAGGTATTGATATTTAATGATGAATTAAGGTTCTTGAGTTCTGCTCAACCCCCTGTTAAACTAACTCAGGGATTAATGTTTCTTCTAACAAAAGATGGAACACAAGGTTCAACTGTGAGGGATGAATCAAAGTATTTTGATAAACCATTGGATATGAAAAATAAGGATGATATAGTATATATTGATTTGGTGGACTCTCTTAAATATAGGGTTAGTCTATCTCGTAAAGGTAGGAAGAATGAGAAGGAGAAACACATTATTCAGGCTTTAAGTAGGCTTGGTTCAGGTGTTAGCTTTCTTCCAAATGACCCATCACAATTAGTTAATAGACCGTTATTGCTGTTAGGTAGTAAGAAGGCTGGAAATAACAATTGTTTTAATGAAGCATCAGCCATTTTAGAGCAGTTGATGAACATGAAAATAAGTAATAAATGTCAATACAAAGAAATTTTATCCCATTTAAATAAGATGAGAAGCACATCCTTAGTTTTAATTTCACAAGAAGCGACCAAACATCTTCATTCCCATACCCACTACAACTTGACGCAACAAAAGAATACGAGGCGTCTTTATTGTCCATGGAAACTTATAATACCTTATTTAATATCACCGAGAAAATGGCAAGTTTAGTTATAATCCGGGAAGTGGATACAAAACGATAACGGTTTCACCCAGAGCTTATGAGATTTCTCAAATTGCTCGTCTTATGAAAGAACAGGGTGATAAACCAAAAAATATTGTTAAAGATATTCAAAAACATACTTCAAAATCAACGATTAAACTTAATAATAACTACAAGTTTGATTTCACAATTGATAATTCATTTTGAGAGTTATTGGGTTTCTCCTCAAAAAAGATTGAAACTAATGGGACGTTTTACAGTGATAATGTCATTCAAATATCTTCTTCTTCTTCTTCTTTCGGCTGCTCCCATTAGGGGTCGCCACAGCGGATCATCCGTATGATCCGCATAATGATTTGGCACATGTTTTATACCGGATGCCCTTCCTGACGCAACCCTGGTCGCCTCTTACGACACAGGGATATGGTACACCTATTTTAACTGGGGTATACACCGGCCCAGTACACTGGTACTCACTTTGCCGACCTCGGAAGGATGACAGGCTGAGTCAACCCCCTGGTGTATTAATTCAGTGGCCCAACGGGACTTGAACTCAGGACCTTTTGGATCCCAAGCCACTGCCCTAACCACTGCGCCAACACCAGGCTTATTGTCATTCAAATATCCTCAGGCATAAATTCGGTGTTAATTCACTGTGATTTGATTAATGGCGCTTATAATGATGGGATAAGAACAAATACAATATTTTCATTCATTGCATACTCAACCCCAATTGGTTACAAATTCAATATGGAACCCAAAAAATCTGGTTTATCTGCCTGTGTCAGGAAAAACAATATACAGAGTAAATTTTAGGATAACCAATCAAGATAATCGAATGATTTCTTTTAATGGAGAAATTACATCCATCAGAATTCACCTACGTGAAGTTTTCCAATAAATAAATACGATGGTTATTGTGAGGAAACACGAGTTGGGAAAATATAAAATAATTACAGGGGATGGGATGTTCCTTTCCACAGAGTAAATTTTAGGACAACCGACCAAGATAATCGCATGATTTCTCTTAATGGAGAAATTACATCCATCAGAATTCACCTATGTAAAGTTTTCCAATAAATAAATACGATGGTTATTGTGAGGAAACACGAGTTGGGAAAATAAAAAATAATTACAGGGGATGGGATGTTCCTTTACCCATACTACAAGGGTGAAGGTATGTATTTTGGTGGAGGATACTATAAACCAAAGAGACAAAGAGGTGTCAGACATCAATTTTGAAAAAAGGGAGATGGGATAATTGAAACTCTAATGGGTATAGGTTCAACTATTCTTAAACATAAAGACTGAATTGGTTCAACTGCTTCTACTGTGGTAAATGTCATGGGTGCTATTAAGAGTATAAAAGATGCCAAAAAGGAATCCCATAAATTGCAAACAACAAAAGAAATTAAGAAAGGCAAAACTCAGTTGTCTCCCCTAAGAACGATGGAAAATAATTCAAATGCTTGGGTCAGGGTTTCAAAAGTTTTAACATCTTTTATCCTAAATAAATACAAGTATGGAAGCAATTGATAGTGTCAATGATTTTGATGATACCATTGTCATCTCAAACTCTATGAAAAAAGAAGACTACTTCAAGGTAAATGCCATAACTGGAATACAAATGGAACAAAAAGTTTTGAAATAAGTTATCAACAAACTTATTTGAATCGAGCTGAAAGTTTCGTGTGTAAATTTACATTCACTAAGGTTGCGAATAACACAAACGGTACACTCGTAAATGATTTCTTCTGGAAAATGTTTGATAGTGTTCGTTTGTACATTGGAACACAAGAAGTTGAAGCGGTTGATTATGTCTCTGCTACATCTGAAATGATGAAATTTACACTATATTCATTTAGTGATAGAATGGGAAAGGCGGCTGTCGAAGGTTTTATTCCTGATATGACAACGGGAACAAACACAGACCCTGGTTATAGTCAAAGAAAGGCAATGTATAATGATGATACAAACACAGGTAACAGTTTTACTGCGGCAGTTCCTCTTAAAGGAATATTTAGATTTTGTGATCATGATAAAGTTCTGTATGGTCTTAAAATTAGATTTTAACTGCAAAGGAATGATAATGAAAATAGATTGCTTTTTGGTGAGGCTAATGCTTTTGCTGATCAGAATAAATTTCGAATTTATGAAATTAGTTGGTATATTAGTGAACATACTCCTAATCTTAAAACAGAAGAGATGTTGAATAGAAGACAACTCAAAGAAACCACTCAATGTATCATATCTTAAAAGAAGATGCCAACACGTTAAACTGAACCAAACCACTTACACATGGAAGTTGGGTGTTCTGGAAGGAAAGCCACGATATCTGTGGCTCATTTTAAAAAAACCAGAAGGTGATACTGCTACTGATAAGAATAATGCATTAACTGATAATGCTAATGTGAAACAACTTCGCGTTTCTCGAGATGGAACATTTTATCCACAAGATAGATGGGAAATTAATTGGGAAAAAAATGATTATGCTGAAGCATACAATACAAGTCTTACCAAAAGGTGTGTGAAAGCACTGGACATAAAGAACCTATTTTGGATATGACAGCATTTACAAGTCTGTATACAATCTATGCCATTGACCTGAGTGCTCAAAAGGAAACTATAAAGTCGAA
>NC_140963.1:55091736-55186736 GCF_056783735.1 Eptatretus burgeri | reverse complement strand
GAGCCTCGACCAAGGTATACAAAAAAAAAAAAAAAAAAAAGGGAGAAGAGAGAAGGAGGAGAAGGAAGAGAAGGAGGCAAGGGAGAAGAGAGAAGAAGGAGAAGAGAGAGAAGGATGCAAGGGAGAAGAGAGAAGGAGAAGAGAGAGAAGGAGGCAAGGGAGAAGAGAGAAGAAGAAGAGAGAGAAGGAGGCAAGGGAGAAGAGAGAAGGAGAAGGGAGAGAAGGAGGCAAGGGAGAAGAGAGAAGGAGAAGGAGAAGAGAGAGAAGGAGGCAAGAGAGAAGAGAGGAGGAGAAGGAGAAGAGAGAGAGAAGGAGGCAAGGGAGAAGAGAGGAGGAGAAGGAGAAGAGAGAGAAGGAGGCAAGGGAGAAGAGAGAGAAGGAGACAAGAGAGAGGGAGGAAAGAGAGAGGAAATGAATACGTATAAAAATATGGAAACCAGTGAGATTTTAAAAAGATTAAAGGTATTACAGAAAATAAATCAATCTCAACGCACTGAGGAGGAAAACAAAGAATTGGCAAGTCTATTAGAAATATATGCGTCAAGAGTATTAACATCGATTTCAGGGAGAAGACATAAACGAGAAAGTGGAGATAAAGAAGAGAAAGAAGGAAAATATAATATTATTGATGATGTTGGTGTGATTGACTTTAATTAAAGTTTTCCATTTTTTTTCTGAAATAAATGGAGGAGAGAGTGAAGACATTTCTGAGGATTCTTTATGTTTTAAAAATTAAGATTCAAATGTGCATGTTGGAAACGAAAAAGGTTTTCAACCTCTGTCGGAATTTTTCACATAAATAAATTAGCTATTGTCTAAAATGTAAAAAGAAAACCAAGAGTAAAAATATCTCATATGTTAAAAGTAAAAATAATAGGGTTATACAAAAAGGTACATGTTCGGTGTGTGGCTCAAAAAAAAAAGAATGAATTCAAACACAAACAAGGGGGAGATATCCAAAAGTTTTTATCAGGAAGTAAATGTACAACAACTGGAATACCAGGGGAATTACATCTACCAGGGTATTCTTTCTGTGGTCCAGGAACAAACTTGAATAAAAGATTAGATGAGGCTGACAATCCTAAACCATTGAGCAAACCTATCAATCGGGTTGATGAAGTGTGCATGAGGCACGATATGAATTATGGAAATAGCACAACGTTGGAAGAAAAACATGAAGCCGATAGAGAAATGTTATACAATTTCACTCTGATACAAAATCCAACCTTGAGAGAAAAAGTTGATAGATTCATCGTGAAGAAGATGATCAGTGCTAAATTGAAACTTGGGATTGGAAATTCAAAAAGCTTATAGGCTCCAATGATGTCATTAAGATTGAAGAGCAATTAGCTGATGAATTACATAAACCAATAATCACAAAGTTTCATAGAAGGAAGGTTTATTCCAAGGAAGTTGATTATATCAATTATGATAAGGGGTACAAGTATGCTTTAACCGTTATTGGTTTGCGGAGGATATATGCGTGGGTTGTCCCTTTGAAAAACAAAACAGCTAATACTCTTATGTTAGCTTTCCAACAGGTATTCAATAAAAGCAAGAGAAAACCTAAAAAAAATTGTGGACTGAGGAGGGTACAGAGTTCTACAACAAAACATTTATGAATTTTCTTTGAAATAACAACATGAAATTATACAGCACCTTGAATGAAGGAAAAGCGGTTGTTATTGAGCGATTCAATCGCACTTTAAAAGAGAGACTATATAAAAAATTCACTCAACTCGGTTCTTCACAATGGTTATCTTTAATTCAGAACATTGTAGATAAGTACAACGACACGATTCACACCTCAACAAAAACTAAGCCAACAGAAACATTTACAAAATTAGAATATGAAAAAGACATTAATGTCAGAAAACCTAAGTTCAAAGTTGGTGATATAGTAAGAATATACAGGTGGATATTTCATTTTGAAAAAGGTTATACCAAGCGATGGACAAATGAACTTTTTTAAATTGTTGATGTCATCAGTACAGTTCGTTGGACTTACAAATTATGTGATTTAAAGTGGGAAGAGATTTTAGGTTCATTTTATTCACAGGAATTGCAAAAGACAAGGATAAATTGGAAATTTTTATCTTGCCAAAACGAAGTTTTTGCAAGATATGTTAGTCAGCTTGTATGTTTTTTTTTGTTTTTTTTTGTCTGTAATCACGTATAAAAAAATTCTGCAGAACAGTTATCATTGGAAATTTTTGTAACTTCGCATATCAGAGGCCTATAGAGGTCCTTTCAGTGCATAAAATTTTGAAGGTCAAGGTCAAAGGTCAAGGTCACTTTGTCGCAAATCAGGGGAGTCGACGAAACCCTTATTTGTTGAGTAATTTTGATCGGATCGTCTTCAAACTTCATGGAAATATAGTTCATGGTCTGGCGCTCAGCTGATTAATTTTTGGTGGCGATTGGCCTTGACCTTCATATGTTTTTTTTTTATCTGTAAGCACGTATAAATCACTCTGCAGAGCACAGTTATCATTGGAAATTTTTGTAACTTCGCATATCAGAGGCCTATAGAGGTCCCTTTCAGCGCATAAAATTTTGAAGGTCAAGGTCAAAGGTCAAGGTCACTGTCGCAAATCAGGGGAGTCGACGAAACCCTTATTTTTTGAGTAATTTTAATCGGATCATCTTCAAACATCATGGGAATATAGTTCATGGTCTGGCGCTCAGCTAATTAATTTTTGGTGGTGATTGGCCTTGAGCTTCATGGTTAACGCCTGAGGTCAAACATATTTGACCCCAAGGTCAAATTTTCAAGTTTTAGGAATCATATCATGTAGTACCTCAAATTGAACACCTCGATGAGTGCTTTCTGGATATGTCAAGCTTGAGACATTATGACGTCATTTGGTGACGTGATGAGGCAAAAGCATATTTTTCATGGTTACTCTGTAGAAAGATTCTCAACGGAATCTCTCGTCGGCAGATATTCCTCAAGGAGTCGCTCCTGGTGGATAGCAGCTCTGTTCACCTCAGTGTGACCTTAAAGAAGTCACACGTGGTCACCTTTTGGCAAGATACGGGTCACCCTGCGGGTGACATTGGTTTTTTTTTTTTTTGACTACCCCTATTTTACTACACCCACACAAAGCCCCACCCATCCACACAAGCCCCACCCCACACAAGCTCCACCTTTGACCCACCACCCCCCTCATCCCACGGGGAGGAAAGGGATGAGGGGGGTGGTGGGTTGTTGAGGGAGCGAACCTACCCCCCCCTCCCCCCTTACATCTCCTTTATTATTTTCTTGTAATTCAAAATCAGATTATTATAAGGAAAGAATTTATAACTAAACAAAAGTAATAACATTGAACAACATCTGCTTTTGCAGCAGTCTGATGGTTTGTTTTGGTTTTGAAACTCGATCAACATATTCTGTTCAAAACAAAGAGTGAAGAACAATTAGGGTATATAAAGATGATTATATTATGATATTAATAAAATAATAAATATAACATTTACCTCCAGAAGATTGAGTGTCATGTCAGATTCCTCCATAAGATTAAGTTCTGTGTTTGGTTCATCCAGACAGGTGTTTAAACTGAAAATAATAATAATAATAATAATAATAATAATAATAATAATAATAATAACTAGCCGAAACCCCGTCACAGACGGATTCCGTTCATTCAACCACCCTCACCAGCTCAACCACACTCGAGGGATATGGACTGGACAGGGCGTGCTTGCCCCCACCTACTCATCCCCCGCCTCTGCCCCATTCCCCCCCCGCCTCCCTTTCCTTTTCCTCCCCCCCCAGCCTTCAATTTGTTTATGCCCGCCCAAAAATGTAATTACCCCGGCCCCGCCTCTTCACTGCGCGCCCCTGCCTCTTCACTCCCCGCCCACTGCCTCTTTATTCCCCGCCCCACTCGTACCCACCCCCTGTCCACCCCCTCACACTCAACGCCGCCTAATTCGCCCCAGCCCCCGCCCACTCATCCCCCGCCCCATCCCCCCCGTCTCCCGCTTTCAATTTGCTTACCCCTGCCCAAAAATTTGCTTACCTTGCCCCCCGCCTCTTCACTCCCTGCCCTCATCTCTTCATCCCCTGCCCCCGTCTCTTCACTCCTCACCCCCATCTCAACGAAAAGTGTTATTCTGCTTCAGAGTTGAAAGTTGACTATTGCCACTATGTGCGATGCACTCTTACAGGTACGAAGGTTCTTTCGGTCCAGGTCACAGTACCGAGAAAAACGTGACGCGACCGCCAGAAGGAGCACAAAATTGGTCCTTCAGTATTAATGTATAGAAGATAGATAGATACAATGTTTCTTACATTTTTTGTGTCAAATTCACATTCTGAGGTAGTCAGCATGTGCAGAAGAGGGTTTTACATTGCAGACGCTATTTTCGAGGAGTGGAATTACACCTCTCAGCGGGAATGGTCTGTCGACGACAGACGTAATGACGTCAGCGAATGACCGATGATGTCATGACGTCCTGATGCCTCTCAGCGGTGACGTCACACGTCGCCATGTAAACGAATGTAAAACGAAAAATGTTTATTCTGCTTCAGAGTTGAAAGTTGACGATTGCCACGATGTGCGATGCACTCTTACAGGTACGAAGTTTCTTTCAGTCTAGGTCACAGTACCGAGAAAAACGTGACGCGACCGCTAGGAGGAGCACAAAATTGGTCCTTCAATATTAATATATAGATAATAATAAGACAGAGACAGAGACACACACACACAATTTCTCACCTTGGACTTGGGTCATTCAATATCAAATAAAAGGACGTGAGAGAATTTCTTGCCATCCAAGAAAAATATCATCAGTTCATTTCGAAACGAACAAATGTCTTCAAGGAAGTCATTCATTTTTATCCACTCGTCGTGTAATTCAAATAACTCATTTTCAACATCAGTTATCAACGATGTTCTTATTGGGGACAACCTGTTAGAAAAAGACATACAATAATTATTGGTTGTATCGTGATTTAATTCTGCTTTAAACAACAAATAATGAATTGCATTGAGGATCTCACCTGTCATCTTGTGAAAACGATTGATCTGCAAGGTTGTAGTAATAATCTGAATGCTCCATATTCGAAATAAAACACGCTCGGCACACAAGTTGGTTTAAATAAGCAACTTGATGACGTAATGGGAGATTACAGAACAATGGTTTTTTCAGGGTGTGTCCCACAAACGAAATGACTTCAGAATTTTTTTGGCTTGGTTCGGGCGAGGCAGCTTGGCCGACTTTAAACTGACTCATTTTAACGTGAAACATCTTGCTTTGGATTATTTTGATAAAACCGACGTTAAAAAGCTGTTTTTAGCTAAACTTTGTTCTGTTAGTGTTCTGATGATTTAAAGGTCCCATGACACTCAAAACTTTCTGGTTATTTATATATTAACTTGACCTTCCTAGTGAAGAAATCACCCATGTTTCTTTTTTAAAATCAACAATGGGATAATTAGACCAATATTTCAAACATTTCTCTTGCTTTTCACAACTTGCTATGCCCGCCCCTCAAAAAAGTTGAGTTCAGTGAACCGCACGTCACGTGACCGTTGACGTCATCTCCAGAACGCGACTCGCAGAGAGTGGATTGATTAGACGCCGCGCGCCGTATAAAATACGTACAAATGCATTGTGCACATGTGTTTGCTATCTCACTGATCGTCTTCTGACGAATGAATGTCTAGTTGGTATTGCTACGTCTAAGTTATGAGAAATAAATTACAAGTGGAGGCAAGCCAACAGCACTGTTGTTGTACATGCACTTATACCAAGGCCGTTGGCATGTCAATCACTATTTAATTAGGGAGCAAGCATAATTCATTTCAGAATTTTCTAATTAAAGTCAATATTGGTGATGCAGCATGTTTCTGGTGGCAGCAAAAAAAAAAATCTATACACAGAGGACAATATGCTCTTTAAAATCTCAACGTTTTCACAAACGTCAACTGCCTGCCTGGTAGGATAGGGTTCGCTTTGTATAATGAACGTCCCTGCTTCTTTGACACATCGACAAAGGTATTGGGTAGGCAACATGCTTTGTAAAGGCACATAAGGAGTATATTTTGTTACTGTACAAGTGGGTCAGAATAATAGTTTGCACCAGCACATAAACGAATATACTTTTTGTAATACTGTAAAGGAATTAATACTAACTGCACATGGTAATTTGCCCAAAATATTACAGCAATTAAAATGTAAAGTACAGTTATAAAATATAAATACATACATATAGTGCAAAGATAATGAGCAGCACAAATAAAGGAAAACTGCAGCAGAAAAGAAATCTTCTTGTTGACTTGTGTATACCCTTGCAATGAAGCTTACAAACAAGTAACAATACAGGAATACCCATGCCCACCCAAGATAAAAAAATAATGACGACAATAAATGTCCATTTGGATATCTGGCAAAATGCCCACTTCACGCTTCCTCAAATCCCCGATACTCCTATTACACGGCCTCATAGCCTCGGGACTCTTACGCATTAACTTATACATTGTGTGCATGCTAATACAAGGTACTTGTCAACTCTAGAGTCGAGACTAGTCCGATAAATCCGTCGTCCGTCCGACTAGTCCGATAAATCCGACGTGCTGTAGCTTTCTTTTATTATTCTCTTTTCTTCATTGTTTTCTACTGGCACTACATGACGACAGTAGGAATAAAATAAATAAAAATGCAACAGAACGTGATTTATCGGACTACTCAAGACAATTGTGTCACAAGGTGTGTTCTGCACACAAGTTTTCATCATATCCGGACAGCGAGATATGGCCGATGACATGCACTGGCCTTGCTTGCGATTCATTCGCCGCGGTGCAACATGTCCGCTGCGCTGGTCACGTCACCTCACTAAAATATTTCTGATATCGAGCAGTATGCAAGTCGAATTTACATTATTGAATTACGAATATGATTTTGTCTAACCAGTTGTTATTGCCAAGTCTTCCTTCGATGTCCTCCCGATCATCATGAACTCCGGGAATTTCATCGCCAGTTTCCTCTGCTTGTTCTGCTTCGGGCTCAAACTGGTAAGGCCGTATTCCATTTCCAGCTGCCTGAACTTCACCTCCCGTGACTACATTATCCGACAATTCTCCATCTGATTCAGACCAAAATCCTTCATTTCTCTCACACTCACTGTCGCTACCAGACAAATCAAAGTCCATGCCAAACATTATTCAAAACCAAATGTTTGATTTTTTTAAAAGCAGAAATGAACGAAGCAAATCGAATGTGGCAACACACAGGAAGTCAATACAATCACGTAGACCACCAACCCGAGTAATTTACGTGCAGCCTTTGTTGTTCTGAAGATGACGTCATGTGGGTTACGCCCCGTTCAGTAGATTTCGGCAGAATTTTTAGGGGTGTAGGTTTGTTTTTTAATTTTACATTTTACAGAACGAGTATTGTGAAAAAAAAATTGTCAGATCAGAAATCACAATGAAAAACTCCTATAGGACATTATATATATATATATATATACATATATACATATATACATATATATATATATATATATATATATATACATATATACATATATACATATACATAAGGGCAATTCCGCAGTTAGTAACGTTACATTTTAGGGACATTCTCATTATTTAGACAAGAGTCCTTTCTCTATCTGTGGATGTAAAGTCTCATTAATGTCACCAGAGATCAACCTAGTCTAGACGTAGAACAGAGCAAAGAATGAAATCATTTCATGAAACATTCTAGAAGAAAGAACTGCTTTTAATGCCGGTTAGTAACGTTACAAAAAAGGACGTTACTAACCGGCATTAAAAGCAGTTCTTTCTTCTAGAATGTTTCATGAAATGATTTCATTCTTTGCTCTGTTCTACGTCTAGACTAGGTTGATCTCTGGTGACATTAATGAGACTTTACATCCACAGATAGAGAAAGGACTCTTATCTAAATAATGAGAATGTCCCTAAAATGTAACGTTACTAACTGCGGAATTGCCCATATACATATACATATACATATGCAATTTCAGTACTTTTGAGTGTCATGGGACCTTTACTATATAACCATAAGAGACATGGGCACAGAATACTTCCTCATTTTCACAGCATGACTGTGCTCTTAAAGGCACTTCCCCATTTTACAGAACCCAAGAAGGGAAAGTGAACTTCCCTATCTTTCATGCTTGAAGAGATAAAATTAATATACTCGATGGAAATGAATGTTAAAAGAAAATTAAATGAATCTGAATTTTACATTTGCTTGTATGGGAGGGAAGGGGATAGGTGGGGAGAAAATCAGTCTCCTATTTTAGGCTTTTGGGGCTTGAGTCAGAAAGTTTTTCCATTTTCCCCATTCATTTGAATGGGAAGTCCCACAAACCCCATTAATCATCTACTTGTGATCCTCGTATTGAAAGGATGAAAAAAAAGTGCTTAATGTTTGGATCATGGACCAAACACAGAAAACAAAAACAAAGTGCCTTTCAGTGGACCGGTGATACGGGATAAATCATTGCGCATTTACCAACGTTTCCACGAGGCACCCGGGGCCAAAGACTCCAGTTCAACACGGCTCCCCACAAGTTCGACACCAGCAAGCGGTATTTTAAGAAATTCAAAATAAGATTCAGCCTCCACAATGTCAAATTAATCAGAGAAACAGCATCGGCAGACCACGATACTGCGAAAAATTACCACTGCAGCTCATGGAACTAATTGAGGGAAAGGGATTTATGCAGGAGCAGGTTTTTAACGCCGACGAGACGGGATTATGCTGGAAGAGGATGCCATCTGATAACTTCCTCTCCAGGCAGGAAAGATCTTTTCTGGGGTTCAAGGTAAGGTGGTTAAGGATCGTCTTAGCCTTCTCATAAGTGGAAATGCTACCCGTGACTTCGTCATAAAGCGAATGCTGCTCTTCCGATCGGTGAATCCCCATTCCTGCCCCCTCTCCCCACCTCCAACAGCACTATCATCATCACCATCCCAAGCCAAGTCTTGTGTTTTCTATTTATGGCACAATACAATACGAGTACGTAATATTCTTACCCTCTCCCACCTCACCGTTTTGTAAAATAATAATAATAAATCACCTCGCCTTTTTGGAATTTATTAAAATTAACTGCATTTATTTTATTTTCATGTTTACTTCAATGTCAACATGCTTTATAGACATTTTACATATTTATTTCAATTGTGAGGTGTTTATTTCTGGCTGCCGCCGACCTTCCTCGAGATTTTCTCAAAGCCAGGGAACGGAAACCCCATTCTGTATACTTTAATACGTCCGTGAGAGTAGATAGTGTTTCTAAGGCAAGCCTTTTTAAGTAGGCTGAATGAAAGCGGCAGCGAAGACCCCTGCAAGAGTGTGAGGTGAAGTTGGACTGACCAAGGATAAGGCTTTCATGAAAGGAAGCCATTAATCATGATCAAAAGGGGTGTTTTGATTGACCCCAACACACAATTTTCATTCATGCACTCCTTTGGATATCCCCGAGTACACATGCAAAGATTTGGGCCGCTAGGTTTCATGGTTTTGAAGTTATGGAGGACACACACAACACGCGACACACACACATATCGATATTAATTACTGTATACACTTAAACACTGGAGAACACAAATCTCCTTTTTAGCGCTTTCAAAACCCTTCCGTTCAGCAGTACTTGGACAAAGTATTGTTGTGGGCCGGGGTTCGGTGGCGAGGACGACAGCTAGATGGAGCAGTTAGGCCATCTCCCACCGAGCACCGGAATGGAAGGTCGTCACCCCGGATAACTCCGGAGTCGACGGGCCACTTAAAGGACCGTGATCGCCAATTCTCTGACGGCGTGGGGTAGGGTCAATAGCCAAATTTCAATATACCTAAGTACCCACGTCGTCAAATTACCAGGAAAAAAAATCACACCCTCGGCCGACTCTGTCCGAACCGAGTCGCAGGTATCGACTTGGATCCGGCATAACCGAGCGGAGTTACCAGAGCCGTGCCGGTCCCAATGATAACTTACGACACCAACGGCCTTACTATTTCTCAAGCCCGGACCATGCTAGGCCAATGAAAGAAAACACGAACAACGAACTGGAACATTTAACACGGGGGTTTATTTATAATGGGGCAGGGGAGCACAGAGAGCAGAGTTATCACGAATAAAAGAAATACAATTTACGAGGAACGAAAAGCACTTCACAGTTTCTACTTACAGGACGGCACCACACACACACACACACGAAATGGACCCCGTGGGTCTATTTTTGGTCCTCAGCCCAGGAGGGAAAGGCGAGCTGGGGACCAGAGCTTGGCCGGGGTACCTTCCCGCCTCGTGCGATCACACCGACTCCAAACCACCACGGTGGGCCTCGAACCCACGACCCAAAGTCCACGACCCACGATCGAGACCAAACCACCACGACTGCAGACCGCTCGAACCACGACCACCACTGTCACAGTCCTCTCGTCTTTTTCCACACCACCCCTTGAGGTCGGAGCGATTTCTTATTTCGCCACTCGCCTCCCGTTTAGACGGTGCGTCTCGGGGGGCGTGTCGAGGCGTCTCGGAGGCCCGCCCCCCGAAGAGGCTCCGTAGTAGCTTTCGGCACGCTGGCCTCCCATTGGCTGGGGCGTGCGTGCGATGCTCGCCCTTCACTCATTGGCTGGAGGAAACGTCCCATGCCCTTCCTTGGAGCGGAGCCTTGATCTGAGGCGATGGAGGCTCCACCCACGCCTTCAGCCAAAAACACGTGGGCAATGGCGACCGGGTTGAGTGAGGGACGGTGCGTTGTTGTTGTTGTAGATGTATAAAACCTGACTATAAAAGTAACTCGTAGCGCACACATGTAATTACCCCATTTGACAGAAGGACGGGACGCTGACTACAAGCACATACTTATCGAAATAACTAAGCTTAGGGACTGTTGTCTGTTTGTGTGCAAATGGCTGCCAGATTCGTAACAGTATTACGTCATCACGACCAATCAAATTCTCTGCTCGCAGACCCCGCCCGCCCATATCGTCGTTTCCCGGGCCTGCGCCGAGTAAGGCGGTACATGAAGTTGTGTTGTTCAATGCGAGTTTACAATCAAACGTGTCACTCACTCGCCATAAGCTCCTTCTCCTAAGGTTTGAACGAGGTCCCATCCTTCGACAAAAGGTACAGGTATCGCCATGCTGCAAAACACCAATCATGTCATCACAAGCACCATCAACGCAGCTCCTTCACGACCACAGAACACAAAACACCGCACGAAAAAAAAATTACATTCATTTCTGTGGTATGGATGGTCGCCTTTTGAGGGCTGCGTGCTCCTTGGTGCAGCACCGCATGGAATTACACCTGAACGTGAGAACACCAACAGCGCAGGGTTGGGCAACATCAGCACAACGCCATCGCATTTAAAATAGGAAGGGTGAGCACGGCTCCGCTCGGTTCTGATCCGGAACCAAACAGGAACCATTCGGGTAAATCGCAGTAAATAAAACAAACAACATAATATTTACCTCAGCGAAGCACGAGACGCTTTGAGAAGAGACGAGCGAAATTGATTTACATCATTGACGTCACAAAACAACAAAAGAAACACATCATCATTCACTCTTGGCGGGAAATGTAGAAGTTTAACATTCTTACCCAGAAGTCCTTGCGTGAGAAAGCAAACACACGTGTTGTTCTTTCAGGTTTGTTGTTGAAATTTTTTTTACGTCTATCGAACTCTATCAGATACCGATAAACGTAAGAGTAAATATTTTAGTTTAAAACTCAACCTTAAGCACAGCGCTTCGATTCAGATGCAACGAGGATGAGGAGGAGGAAGGGTCTAATTGAGCTAAAACTATATTGCTATACAACCCCAACTGCGCTCTGTCATATCTTGCCTTAACAAATTAATCTGGACGTTCCCATGGAATGTAATTATTGTAATTAATGTATTAGCTTCTTGATCAAGTATTTGTATCAAATATTTTGCGCGTTTGCTTTCCAAGCCAGTCGTTCCGTATCAACAGCTTTACAAGCCGCTCACTTAGCCGCTCGGTAAGCGCAGCAAACGATTAACAGAGGCGCTTCGTAATGCGTTATGTTCGTATAAATGGCCTCCATCATCGGATTCAACACGACACTACAACCAATTAAATGGTAGGTACCTCGATTAGCTTGGCAGGTGTTTCCTCCTTCTGACCCCTCCATGTATTTATTTTTCTTTCTCTCCTTCTTCCTCGTACTCTGTCGCCACTACGAACCCAGTAAATTAGTTTGGGGAAAGTTGTCACAAGAGGATCGAATAAACCTGAAAACGACGACCCGGATTCGACAGCATTCGTTGGAGTTCCACGATAGCGCTGTTACCATGGAGACCGCCATGTTGTTAAGCGGTGCCGAGCACTCCGTTCCGTTGAAGTGCTTGCTTGAGTGCTCTGAATCAAGCAAGCAGCTTGGCAAGCTAGAAACAAGCTTCTTGCTAACGGAACACACCGCCCCCAAATATTCAGGAAGAATAAAGTCCGTTTGGCCTATTTGACCAACTGTATATTTATCTGGGAGAACTCCAATTATATTTCAAATACCGCGAGTTATTCTCGCGTTGCCATTTGTAAATAACTTCCTTCTTGAGACTTCGGCGCAATAATTGGTCTTTATATTAATTTTTGTTCTTGTTTTATGAGTATAAGGCCAACAATGGCTGTTTCATCACTGATTCGAATGTTGTAATTAATCCTGCGATTCACGGGTTTGGTTTACAGTTAGTATCGATCAAGTTCATGTTCCGTAACTACACAAAACTATTAAAGACTAAAAAATCTATTTATTAAAAGAAGGAGAACCCCCCTTCCCCCCCCCGAGAATGAGTAGAATCCGTGTGAACGAATAATGAATGCGGTGAGAAGGAATCACGTACAACGGGCCGGATTGAGTGGATTGTCGGTCATCGCGATTCCCATGGCGGCTCCTTGGCTCAAATGGCTGTCCCGCTGTTTGTGCCTGTTCATGAGTTTTGTCCTGTCCGTGTCCGTGTCCAAATCCCCGTCTTCCCCACTGAGGCTCAGGCTGCGCAGCCTCGGTTCCGGTGTCGAGGTCGGTGCCGGGGTCAGAGGTTCAGGTGGTGGTCTTATCGTATCGCGACCCCAGTTCGCAGACAGTCTGCGTGGACGTCCCGGTCAGGGATACTACGTGGAGATGAGGGTCGGCAGTCCCCCTCAGCTGGTGCGAATATGGGATGGAGACTCGTGGTTGTAAATGTGTATAAGGAACCATCACCATCACCATTAGATCACCATCACCATCACATCACATCACCATCACCATCACCATCACATCACCATCACACCACCATCACATCACCATCACCATTAGATCACCATCACCATTAGATCACCATCACCATTAGATCACCATCACACCACCATCAGATCACCATCACCATTAGATCACCATCACACCACCATCACATCACCATCACCATTAGATCACCATCACCATTAGATCACCATCACCATCACATCACCATCACCATTAGATCACCATCACATCACCATTAGATCACCATCACATCACCATCACAATTGGATCACCATCACCATTAGATCACCATCACATCACCATTTGGATCACCATCACATCACCATCATCATCAAATCACCACTACATCACCATCACATCACCATTAGATCACCATCACACCACCATCACATCACCATTAGATCACCATCACACCACCATCACATCCCCATCACATCACCATTAGATCACCATCACACCACCATCATATTACCATCACCATTACATCACCATCACCATGAGATCACCATCACCATGAGATCACCATCACCATGAGATCACCATCACCATGAGATCACCATCACCATGAGATCACCATCACCATGAGATCACCATCACCATTTGGATCACGAAGAGAAGAAATTGTAATGAAACCTGCGTCAGGGAGGGATAAGACCGAGGTGTGCTCCTCCTGGGAAGGGGTTGTTCAAGTATGAGGATGTGGGAGATGTCCTTTGTAGTTTGGGGCAGGATCGTCACATTTTAGGGCGTTCCGTTTTTGGGGCAGGTCCATTGCGTTTTGGGAGCAAGTCCATTGCGTTTTGGGAGCGGGTCCATTGCGTTTTGGGAGCAAGTCCATTGCGTTTTGGGAGCAGGTCCATTGCGTTTTGGGAGCGGGTCCATTGCGTTTTGGGAGCGGGTCCATTGCGTTTTGGGAGCAAGTCCATTGCGTTTTGGGAGCGGGTCCATTGCGTTTTGGGAGCGGGTCCATTACGTTTTGGGAGCAAGTCCATTGCGTTTTGGGAGCGGGTCCATTGCGTTTTGGGAGCGGGTCCATTGCGTTTTGGGAGCAAGTCCATTGCGTTTTGGGAGCGGGTCCATTGCGTTTTGGGAGCGGGTCCATTGCGTTTTGGGAGCAAGTCCATTGCGTTTTGGGAGCGGGTCCATTGCGTTTTGGGAGCAAGTCCATTGCGTTTTGGGAGCGGGTCCATTGCGTTTTGGGAGCGGGTCCATTGCGTTTTGGGAGCAAGTCCATTGCGTTTTGGGAGCAAGTCCATTGCGTTTTGGGAGCAAGTCCATTGTATTTTGGGGGCGGGTTCATTGCGTTTTGGGAGCAAGTCCATTGTATTTTGGGGGCGGGTTCATTGCGTTTTGGGAGCAAGTCCATTGTATTTTGGGGGCGGGTTCATTGCGTTTTGGGAGCAAGTCCATTGTATTTTGGGGGCGGGTTCATTGCGTTTTGGGAGCAAGTCCATTGCGTTTTGGGGGCGGGTTCATTGCGTTTTGGGAGCAAGTCCATTGCGTTTTGGGGGCGGGTTCATTGCGTTTTGGGGGCGGGTTCATTGCGTTTTGGGAGCAAGTCCATTGCGTTTTGTGGGCGGGGTCGTTACATTTTGAAGGTGGTAGTTTTCATTGTCAATGGATATTTACGATTGGTTGCATTTGAGTTGTAACCCTCAAATCCACTCAAAGTAAATAGATTGCAGTCCAGTGATCTTTGAATAGTAACACATAGAGTTCCTTGTACTGCAACCACAATGCAACCTTGAGAGTCTGAGAACACATCCACTTTCAATAGTTACTGTTGAAATCTTGTAGAAAGTTTTTGAAGAAGGCAGATATTGTTGTGCAGTGCATTTATTATCCCGACCCCCGGAGGGAGGGAGCGGGATATTGTAATCATCCGGTTTGTTTGTCTGTTTGTTTGTCTGTCTGCAACTTTACGGCAAAACGGCTTTAGCAAACACTATCAAATTTAATCCACAGGTGGGCAATGAACCTTGGACGACCCCATTCACTTTTGGGTCCAATTGGATCAAAGGTCAAGGTCAAGGTCACGAAAAGATCAAAATCGTTTTTCACTTATAATTTCGTCAAAAATTATCTGATTTACTTCAAACTAAGCTTATAGTGAACCTTATTCTATTTATCACTTATAATCCTACCCATTCTTATAGTGAAAAATAAATATTTGTGAAGATCGGGTAGGGTCCGAAGTTTTGGGGGACATGGTCATCGGTCAAAATTACAAATTTTCCATTATAAATCAAAAACGGTTAGGAATATGCGTGTTTACTATGGAAGACATATATCAAGTCCTTTATTGGCTTTCATTTGACACCATGACCTTTGACCTTACCTTGAAAGGTCAAAATCATTTTACGGTCACAACTTCGTCAAAAATGGGTTAATTGACTTCAAACTAAGACTAAAATATTCCTTAATCGATTCATTATAATCAACATTCAGGTTAAGGATACATCAAATTTAAATTTGATCCCCAAAATAACTTTATGCCTTAAATGGGCGGGATATGTTGTGCCCGGCACCACTTGTTTATTTATGTATTTAAATAATACATGATAGAGTAAAATGCTTGGTCCATGTCTCACTTAACACAGATGATTGATCGATATATCTTGACATAATAAATGTTGTGTGAATATGTACGGTTCTTCTCCTCCTTAGCTTAACATTCTGGTTGATACGGGAAGCAGCAACTTCGCCGTGGGTGCTGCTCCTCACCCCTTCCTGTTACGATACTTCCACCGAGAGATGTAAGTTAGGTTTGTAGTCATCGCTATGATGATGATGATGATGATAGCCTCACATTGCATTCTTGAGTAGCTCCTTGATGAGGTAAATCTTGAAATACACTCTTATTTTCAAGATAACCAGTCCTACTGATTCTCAAAAACTCGACAGGCCCTCTCTATTTGAACTAACCATCCATTGATGTTTTTTTTTTTTTTTAAACTGACTGCACATTTCTCCTTTAAAGTTGTCCATTGAAACCAGGAGCAGCTCTGACAGATTTTTAAAGTCCATCATGTATAAGCTCCTGCTCTGCTTAGAGGTATGCACACTCATCTCTGAGCTGTCTCGCCTGGGTTTTAATCGCGACACAGCTGTACACTATCATCCTGGTGTTTCACATGCAGGATGAGCCATCAATGTGTGTGTGCCGTACATCGGAAGGACGTTATGCCGGAGGACCCATCTGCTGGCACTAGTTGTTGATGGATGTTAAAGATCCCACCATATTGTTCACGAAAGGTAGTTGAATTATCACCAGCACGCCAAACAAATTTCAATTTGCTGCCTAACTGTGGGGAAGGCAACAGCAAACCACGCAGCATACCCTTTGCCAAGAAGCTGCTTCAGCAACACGGATGTTCTCTCAAGTGTGTCAACGACATGCTGAACTTCTGCCATGATCCATGAAATATATTTGATCTCTCAAACTGCACAATGAATGCCACCCATCCTTCTTTATTCAGGTCTCACACATATGAGGGTGGTGGTCGACGGGTTTTTGTACCGTACACCCAAGGGAGCTGGGAAGGTGAGCTCGGATCGGAATTCGTGTCACTGGGAGGCGAGGATGGCAAGGAAGGCAAAGAGGAAGCGAATGTGCGAGTCAATGTCGCAGCAATTACACGCTCAAATGGATTCTTCATCAATGGCAGCAACTGGGAAGGGATTCTTGGCTTAGCGTTTGGCTCCATTGCAAGGGTAAGTGCAGAGCAATGCGGTTTGAGGAGTACCTGGGTGTTTCAGGGAGGGCTAAGAGATTCCTTTCTGATAACAATATTGTTATTCCACCTGAAAATAAATTGTTCTTGGTGTCAGGAACGGAGGTGAATAAATCATTTTGAAACAACCCTTTGTATGATTGTCGACTATTAACAAGGTAACTTTTCCCCTCTTGTTCCCATGTTTTGATCCCAGCCTGATCCAGGTCTCGAACCTTGGTTTGACTCATTTGTGCGCCAAACCCATGCCCCTGACATCTTCTCACTGCAGTTTTGTTCACAAGGAGAAGCTGTGGGAGGAGAGGGGGGCACCATGGTAAAAACTTGTGCTGCAGATGGTAGGATGGCAGCTTTGTTCAGTATTATGTTTTAGTTTGCCACTCCCCCTGCTCCTCCCCCTCCCCCCTTTCCCACTGCCTTTATTTCCACTTCCTTCATCGATGTACAAATCTAAACTCACAAAGCTTGCTTTCGGTGAAGGCATTTATCTTACCATAGAATCGACATCCGTGGTGTGAACCCCGGCCGAGTCATACCAAAAACATAAAAAAGTACGTGCTGCTTCCTTCCTCGACGCTCAGCATTCGAAATGGATGGAGCACAGAGAAACAACCATAGGTTGACAACCACTGCACAGGCGTGATGGGCATAATGGCCTCGTACTGTGTTGAAGTTCCTTATATTTAAAGAATAGAGCACGGAAAGTATCCTGTAGGTTGGCATCCATGGGGAGGAGCAAATTCTTCCTGCATTGTCCTGCTGAGTGCAGGTGAGAAAAGCAATGTCATAACGATGATGACACTGGTACCCAGAGTGCTCTGATCAGTGATGTCACTTCCCCCAATCTCAGCGGCTGTGTTTGTGTGAATGTCAAGTCTGATGTCTCGTCTATCTGTCTGCACGTGTCAATAATTTGTGTTTTAGATCATCCATGAGCCTGAGAGCCTGTAATTTAAAAAAAAACTACCTTAACTTATTGGTTTATGGTGTTTTGTGTAAACAGAGCACATAGTTGGCATAGTAATAAGGTGCTGATGAGATAAAATATCCAAAGGCCATGGTAGGCTAAGGAAATTAATTTGAAGATGAAAACCACCAAGTAGAACACTACGCGGTAGAGCGCATGCCTCCACGAGGCTGAATCGTTTACGTTTTGTATCCCACTGATAGGCAGGATCTGCATCCAGACCTGAACCAAAATTTAATCGGCTTGTTTTTGTCACCTACCCAACTCGTCCACCGAGTTCCTTCCGAATCCATCATCAACTTTTTGAAATATCATGCTATATATATATATATATATATATATATATATATATATATATATATATATATATATATATATATATATATATATATATATATATATATATATATATATATATATATATATATATATATATATATATATATATCGATTTTGAGCTTATCTCTCATTTGTGAAGAATTACTTTCAAAACACTGTGGTTGAATTTTTATGCCTTCACAGTAACCTTCTCTGGGCATGAAAGCATGAACTATGAAAAGGCAGCATTACCCAGCCCTCTCGCACCTCCCTCACCCTCCCATGCCCATACCACAGCCCTACCTAACTAATCATAATCAAAACCTTTAAAAAAAAATTCTAATTGATCATCATTGGATGCAAAAATGTAAGTTTTTCTTTTTTTCTCTCTTAGTATTTTGTTGTAATAGTCGTCAGAGTCAATTGGAAAATTTCTCCAAGTTCCGCAAGATAGTTGCATCGGGGTATCCAGACCATCCTAGTTGTCTTTGTTTGACTCTGCAGTGCTCACGGCTTCCGTGGATGTTTACATCGAGACGGTCACCTTCTGTTTGCTTCATTTCTTGTTCTTCTTACTTACCTGGGCACCGTGAAATGTTCAGATGCTTATAGCCTTTTACTTTGTCTCTCAAAATTCTCTTCGTGGTGGTGATGTAACACTTTGCTCAGGAATATTAAGCACATGTGACGAGCAGAATTTCACTTTTCATTCAGAATAATTTGTGTTCCGCAGACTCTGGGTGGAATAGAGGAAGAGTTGGGTGCAGGACCAATCTGGTACACTCCTCTTCGCCGGGCCTGGTATTACGAGGTTGTGGTGCTGGGGATGGAGGTTGGAGGTCGCGATCTTGGCCTTGATTGCAAAGAAGTAAGATGTTTAATAAATTAGTTGGTTATTATATACCATACGATGAAAAGGTATACAGGGTTTGTTCATTTGTAGAGACGAATACGGCGAAGACCAATTAATAATTCAGTCAAAATGTCAAAGCGCAAAGTCACAGTAAGTACAAATAGGCCTTATTAGCTCGTCTGACACGCAGCCCAAGATGGTCAGATTTTGGAATTGTTTCCATGTTTCTTTATTTACATGCTAATAAGACCCATCACTTCACTGATGGGAATACCAATCTTTGCTGCGATGGCTCAGTCTATGTGGCAAGAACTAAAAAGTATTCTTGGGAGATCCTGCTCTCCAAGTGGGGGTGACCAGCGTCGCAAGTTGGCGTTTGCAGTTTCGCCGCATGTGCCCATGTACCCATCCATCCACGAACCAAGCTTTATTTTTATTTTTATTTTTATTTTTTTTGCTTCACAAACCTTCCCAGGAGTTCCCTGAATCCACCTTCACGAGATTCATTGAAATCTGTTAATCCATTCTCAATGAAATGGAAGACCAAGAGGGAACCCGAAGAAGTAAAGAGCAAAGACGGAGTCATCAGGAGGAATCTGGATAGGATTCGGGTTTCAGCCGCTACTCCACAACCCTCAAACCCATCCAGGCACAACCAAGTGAGCCTTACAGAAACATTTCTGCAAGAATTCACTTCTCTTTAAGAGATAGATCATGAAAGAGAGGAATAGAGAGTAAAAGAGATGAAAGAGAAGAAAAAGCAAGAATTATAGTCCGTTATAGTTATAACACGACAGACAGACAGACAGACAGATATGGCTCCTTTTATAATATCGATTTACCATTGAGTTTCAATGTGTCTACCCAGGCCATAACTTTGTTTTTTTGTTTTTTTTACAATTTCTAAGCTTTTGTCAATTTTTCAACAAACCTTTATTATGAGAATAAGGAGACCACAAATTAGATATAAAAAGTTATCAGAGATTGCAGACCCTTGCCAGGTTTATTTTTGATTGATGGTTGTGTGTTGGAGTGTTGCATAATAATAATTAATAATCGACATAATTAAAATGTTCCAATACATTATTAACAAGAGTAACTCGCATCTGTTGAAGACAGAGTCTTCGATATCCCCCGCCATAGTAAATGAGGACAAGTAGCAAAAGGCACCAGTTCAATTTATTCTTGATGTGTGTACCAAATTTAATAAACAAATAGTTAATAGTTTTGCAACTATGCTCTGGAAACAAAGGTTAACCTCAATTATTTCTTAATACCCCTTGTTTCCATGGAAAGTGACAGAATTTTTTTGGGGGAAATCTCTAAATATCAAAAGGCACAAGTTCACCACTTGCTTGATATGTGTACCAAATTTCGTAAATATATCTTGAGGGGGATTTGTAGTTAAGCTCCGGAAACGAAATGTGACGGACGGACGGACATACGGAACCCATTTCTATATCCCCCGCCAACTTCGTTGGTTGGCGGGGGATAATAAACGTACTTGTGTTCCAATAACTACGTAATTAGTAGACGTATTCACGTTTTAATAATACGTAACATATAGACTTATTCACATTTAAATAATACATAATGAATAGACATACTCACATTAATAGACGAACAGGTAGGGGACACTTTATCCGCAACCCAAAACCCAGAAAGACCTAAAAACCAACAAAATTTTGAAACCCCACGGTCCTACAATTTTTATGCCTTTCATTCAGAAAAGTTAGTTATTCACAAGTCTTCTTAGAATTTAATCGCCCCATTGAATAGATAATCAGCAGGAAAAACGCCATGGAAGTGATGTTGCACAATCACCAAAGATAAACCTGTGAAGTGGTGTGTACGTCTGATTTGCCATCGCCATGTTGTGCTCTATAGTTTTGTGTGCATAATTGTGTTTGTGCAATACCTCCCGTATTGCAATCATGTCTAAAAGGCCTTCAACATCTGGACAAGCTCGTGGTGCTTCGAAAAGGAAACGTGTATCGCTCAGTATCGAGCAAAAAGTGAAGTTGTTGCAGAAGCTGGACATAAGGGTATCTGTGAAATGCCAGACTTTGGAGTGTGGCGTTGGTACATTAACTGTCTACGATCGAAAGAAACAAAATGAGCAGATATTCCAATGTTTTTGGTGAGGGTGATGTGTCCAAACTAATGGACAAAAGGAAAACGTTACATCGCTGACGTCGATAATGTCATTATGGAGTGGATCAGGCAGCGCCATTCAAACAATTCCCTTTGGATCGTGCAATAATCATGACACAAGCGAAAAAATATTCAGAAATAAAGAGATAGAGAAATAGGGAAATCGAAAAGAGTGGGGGAAAAGGGAACAAAACCCTATGTGCTCACATGTGCAATGTATCTCTGCCACATAAATATGATTTACCTAACTTCGAAACAGAATACTAAATGAATAACTGACTAATATTTATGATTTTCACGAGGGCCAGCCATTTATGTTTGTGCTTGCATTCCCCCGAGGGGTGCACAAAGTCCTTCCTGAGAGCCACAACCGTTACACTATGTATCACTAGCATAACCCACGCTCTGCGAGACATGTTGGGGTGGGTGTGTTTGAGAAAGGAACTGATGCAGAGTATCAGGAGTAATTTTACTTTAATGCAGTAAGTGGAATACGATTTCACTGTTTCAGAACCATTTTATTTACTTTTTTTGTACCATGCACCTCATATGATCTTTGAGATAATGTAAGCCGAATATCACGTTACTCGAGCGCAGAACAAAGTCGAAGATAGCGCGACACGAAACCACAAACTCGGTAATAATATACAAGATGTATGTATGTGTGTGTATATATATAAAATGACCGTTTTTACAGCCATTTTTCCCTGCTGTGCAGGAGTTTGGCTTTTTCTTGAGGCAATGTTTTATGGCCGGATTCCCTTCCTGACGCCAACCCTGGTCGCCTCTTATGACACACAGGGATATGGTACACTTATTCTAACCGGGGCATACACCGGGACCAGTACACTGGCACTCATTTCGCCAACCTCGGAAGGATGACAGGCTGAGTCAACCCCCTGGTGTTAATTCAGCAGCCAACGGGGCTTGAACTCAGGACCCTGGGATCCCAAGCCACCATCCTAACCACTAAGCCAACACCAGGCTTACATATATACATATCTTCCCCAATATTATTCCAAATGAATGTAATGATATTATCTGTATCATAAGTATTGCACACGATAGATATAGGGACCCAAAATCTAGCAAATCCCCAAAAACCGGCCGTCCTCAGTCCCCATTCTTGCCGGATAAAGGGTCCCATACGTGTACTCAGATTTCAATAGTACGTAATTCACAGAAACTCGACGTCCTATTGCAGCCAACGCCTGCAAACCTAATGAAGCTCCATCTTTTGCCTTTGATTTTATAACATGTAACTCTGCTCGAGTTCTGGTTTATCGGGGGATTTCCGGTACCGTTTAGACCAGAAGGATGGGTGGACAGTGGCGGTTTCAATTGACTTGGAATCTGAATGTCTCGGGAGTCTTTTCTTCCATGCTAAATTGGTGATCCTGATGTGATCCAAATGGATAGACAAGGAGTTACAAGCAGGCAACCAGTCACCGGGAACGACCAAGCAACTGTGCTCTTCCTGGTCGCTCAATCAGCTTCATCACTGACCGATTTCAATAAAGCTGCTGCCATTCTGGCCTTATGACCCGCAGCTGTGGTTCAGACAAGTCAAAGTGCAATTCAACATCCAGAACATTGCTACCAAGTTGATGCGATTCAAAGATATTGTTGGCTCCTTGTCACCAGAGTATGTGATGGAGGTGAGAGATATTTCCTTCTTGTTCCCATCACATTGTCATCAGGAGGTGTTCCCATCACTTGCCCTTTGTACACACCGCCCGTCGCTACTACTGATGGAACGTTTCGGTGAGGTCCTCGGATCAGCTGTTGCACGATCCCTTAACACACACGCGCTGTACGTTGTACGTTGTGCGTTGTGCGAGGACCTCATCAAAGGTGTGCTGAAAACATGAGCGAACTTGACTGTCTGGAGGAAGTAAAAGTCGGAACGAGGGATAAACCTGTGAAGCATTACCATTTGGTAACCCTCAACCTGTGAAGTAAACTAACCCTAACAGCTTCATCAAAACCACCCTTTATTACGACTCTCCCTCATTCCTTTTGTACAATGCACGCTCTACCAGCAATAAATTTTTTGAGCTTTCAACTGTTATCCTCGACTGGAATATCGAGATTTGCACCATTACCGAGACATGGTTCAAGTACCCTCCCATGAACAACCCATACACTATTTTGAAGGCCGTGCTCATAAAGCGCACAACCCTTTCTGAGCACCGCCTCTTTCAACAACTTCTTATAGCCGAGAATTTAGGAGATTGAAGACCCACACAACAACTGCATCATATGCCGCTGCTTCTTCGTAACTGCCATGCCACCTTCGACGAGTCGCTCCTTCGTGAGTTGTTCTTGCAATGTTCACTTCCATACTTCCACATGATACTTGGAGCTAACGTAGATCTGGCACGAGCCGCCACTGCAGATCTGGCTGATCATTTCATTGACGCTGTTACACCGACCGTGACTAATGTGACATCTCCAACACAGCATGTCGCACAGCTACAATCTGAAATGGCTGACCTGAAGAAGCTCGTCCTGGAGCTCCATTCTGTGCAGCATCAGTCATGCCCATCTTTGTGTACCCCTTTGCCATACCTTGTGCTATCATTCGCCTTCACCTTTGGTGAACACTCCAGATTGGTGTTTGTGTCACGTGACCTTCAATGTTAATGCTCGTCAGTGCAGAGCACCGTACTCGTACCGGCCAAAGAGAAACGATGAGGCCCACAACTAATGGTGATGAGTTCACCTGGGCCATACATCAGTCACCTTCTCTCCTCGTGGATCGTACTGGCAGACTTCGTTTTCTTGTGGATACAGGGGCACAGGTGAGCATCGTGCCGCATCTGCCGCTGAACGGAAAAATAGACAAGAATATTCATGAACTGCTGCTAATAACAGTGCGATTGCTACTTTAGGAGAGAATCTCCTCCAGCTTGATTTGGGTTTTTAATCGCTCATTTCCGTTGGTGTTTACTGTTGCCGACACCACATGCTCTAACCTGGGTGCGGATTTTTGGCGCCATTTCAATCTCCTTGTGGATCTCAAACATCGCCGTATATTGATGCCTCGACACAGCTTCGTGTTCTCGGGAAAGCATCCACTGTTTCGTTGCTGAATATCACGTGTCTTCCATCCACACCCACGTGCCCTTTTCAGAAAGTACTTTATGAATTCCCCTTATTGAAATTGTTGAATAATTTAGTTTTTCTCATCACCGTCCATAACGCGCCCATTGGCGACAATCCAACACATCAAACACCAGATCACCCATCACATCGAGACGTGTTTTTGACGACCATAACACGTGTTTTTGCGCATGCTCGCCCACTAGAACCCGAGCAATTATGTATTGCCAAGTTTGACCTGAGTCTGGCAATATGTTACAATGTGGGATCATCAGACCATCGTCCAGCAGTTGGGCTTCACTGCTACACGTTGTACCCAAAAAAGACACCCGAGGATTGACGTCCTTGTGGGGAATATTGTTCCTTAAACAATGCGACTGTTCCAGACTCTTACCCCATTCCGCACGTTCAGGGTTTTACCGCGACACTCCATGGCGCTACAATCTTCTTCAAGGTCAACCTTGTTCATACATGCCATCCTATTCCCATGGATCCAGATGATATCCCAGAGACAGCAGTTACCACGCCTTTTGGCCTGTTTGAATTCCTTTGGATACCATTCGGCCTACGCAATGCCACACAAACCTTTCAACGTTTTTATTTGATCAGGTGCTCTGGTGATTACACTTCTGCTACGTGTATATAGATGATATTGTCATGGGGGTGGCAGCCCAGGTTAACCCCCCGACCCAATTTCTGGTGACGGGCCGTTAACACCGACAGCCCCCGCATGGCCGAGCAGTTCCTCATTAAGAAGAAGCGGACGCGTTGGTCGACGGAGATTTTAACACATGTTCGAAGGGCAATGGCGGATGGGTGGGGGAGCACGGAGAATGGAACGGATGTACAGGGGGTTTATCCTTCAACCCCACTACAAATGGACGAATACAATTTCTTCAAAATAAACACATTTAATGAACATACGCATATATATTTACAAAGACAATAATTCAACAGGTAATAATAAAAATAATAAATAAAAATATCCGACTGTCGAGGCCTCGCACACAGACGCAAATGCAGACAAAGGGTGACCGAAATAAAAATAAAAACCCTCCTTTCAAACTATACTGGTACTCAGCTTGTCCCAGAGCTGGTCCTTGTCGAACTTGGAATGGGGAGCACTTCCACCAGCACGTGCACAAATGGCACGGTCACTTCTCTCGGGGCAGGGCAGACGTGCACCAGTCCATCCGCAAGCGGCTTTCCACATGGAGGCTCAAAATGTGCCAGGCTTCCTCTTTCCTCAGGTGCCACCTGCCTCGTGCGTTACTCACACCGACCTTGTGTGTGTGCTCTGCCGATCTCCCGTTCTATCCAGACGAAAACCTTCCACAATCCACAAGTGTGCAAACCTGCCTGCCCTCGACCTTGATCACACCGGTCTCTCTTTCTATCTCGTCGGAAGCCTCTCATCAACCAAGCGTGCAACCGCTCTCCTGTCCTATGCATTAGTTGGAAGCCCCTCACAAACCACGCGTGCAACCGATATTCCGTGCTATGCAGTAGTCCGAAGCACCTTGCAATGTGCCAGCCCCTCCTCCATGCTCTCTCCCCTGTGCGCTCTATAGCCTCCACCTCTAGGGCGTAGCCTGCTCACCCCCAAACCTGGGAAGGCAGGGCTTCTCCTGTTTGTTGTGGTTACAGGGACGCATTTCCCAGCTTCACTGCCTGGCTGGAAATATAAAAAAAATATAAGGAAAAATCATGTACTGGGGAACTTCTTCTTACTCCCTAAGCTAATTAACACCGCAACACCCCTCATGTGGTGGCACGCAACACTTAAGCTCACAGATTCCCTAACTTGGTTACATCGATATGCTTTCTACTCATATGTGCATGTATAATACATCGTAGTTATATAGCTCAGATAATTCAAATTGTGAATATGAGACTTCTGAAAACATCTTCGGCTTACCAAAAAACCAACATGGCAGACACATGATTATTTTTTTTGTCCTTCACAATTGTGGGTTGAGTCAAGCCAGCTCTCCAGCCAATGGGTTTGAAGGCTTCATACACATGCAGCTTCATTACGTTTTTAATATACAAGGTACTTTCATAAATTCGTTGTGGACAGACAAACAGACCCAAATGTAATAAACCCCCTCCTCTGGCGAGGGTACTATATTTGACTTTTTAGCTGTTCTTTTCATCAAAAAAAAATTTAGGTTCATTCATGAGATAACGTGTTCCAGCTTCCAGTTCAGGTCTGACACCTCCACTATGTCCTTAGGACATGTTTTACTGTAAAAGGCTTTGAAAATTATCGGCATCTAGTCTGTTATTTTAGAGAAGGTAAAAAAATTATTGACTCATCACATAGTTATTCATTCGTGACTTATCACAGCACAGTTTGGGTATGTTAATCCACTGGTTGTAGAATGGCTACCAATCACTTAATGAGGTTATTTGTGGCACTAATCCGATCCATCACACCTGAACTGGTGGACATGATTCCACAGATGTCTTATTGCAAGTATACTAACCACAGTGGTGTTAATTTGTAATGCGAAGCAGTTATCTCAAAAATGCAGAAATTTTGTTGCTTATGTCTGTGTAGTACAACTCTGGTTTCGTTTCTATCTGTAGTACAACTACGACAAGACGATTGTGGACAGTGGCACGACGAACCTTCGCCTGCCTCACCGTGTGTTCTCAGCAGTTGTGTCTGCAATACGACAGAGCTCAACGGTAAGTGACTATGACAAAGGAATTAAAGCACAGATTAAGCCCATTTTTTGGTCCATCATGACCGTCTCACCTACAGCCAGTGATTAATAATGCAGCAAATGTAGCCAGGTACTATAGACTTGCACTGGCATACTCTTTTTCAAAATGTATCCTCCAGGGCTATAACACAAATGCAGATGAGACTATTGCATTACATCCATATTCCAACGACAGTATGCTTTGAGAAGTCTCCCCTGCTGGGATAGCATCAGAATTCACGACAATTTTTCATTCGAGTCCAACTTTGTCGCACATTTAACCAAGACTCAATGGCGAGCAAACTACTAACTGAACTCACATGCTGCCCCTCTTTCAATATGAGCCCGAGCCAGTATCATGCTTGTGATCAGCTGTTGCCTTTGTTGAAGCTTCATTCTCCCTCTCTTGTTCCTGCTGTTTTGCCCAAACGCCTCGGCCATTCTCGTTAATCGTTGTCAAAATCCTCCCCAGGCAGAAAGGTTTCCCGCAGGCTTCTGGCAAGGCGAGCAGCTCGTGTGCTGGCGTAAAGGTGGCACACCGTGGCACCGTTTCCCTCCACTGGCGCTATACTTGCCACATGAGAGTGGAAACTACTCCTTCCGCATCTCCATCCGACCCACAGTATGCTTTCCATCATTCATGTAGCCTTGTTCTGAACGACTTTGAAACACAGCGCGGTGATTTTTATGGTGCAATGATCCTCATTTGCATCTCCAACAGCAATACTTGCGCATGGTGCAAGAGGCCGGCTCAGAGGGAGACTACTGTTATAAGTTTGCCGTGTCTTCTTCGGGAAGTGGCCTAGTGCTTGGTGCCGTCGCCATGGAAGGCCTGTACGTGGTGTTTGATCGCAAACTCCGAAGGCTGGGATTTTCTGCCTCTGCCTGTGGCGATGATGGTGAGAAAGCCGGGGGAGTGGTATAATGATGCTGATTATATAGATGCCGATATTCGAAAGAAACTCTCCACAAAATAAAATATAAACGATCCTTTTTTTTTCTTTTTTAATCCACCAATTTGGTAAAAAAAAAAAAAAGAAAATTGTGGAGAATTAAAAACAAATCTTCAATTCTAAATTCTAAACTGTAAGATACTTCATTCATAAGAAAAAAAAAACTGGCTTGAATCAGTTCTTTATTAAAAGTGAAATATGTAATGATGAGCAAAATTGAATACGACAGGACGTAAATCAAACTGGGGTGAAAATCTTGCCATTGATGCTTATTTATTTCGTTTTGAGGTTTGAAAAGTGAAAAGCAGATTATAAATGGCCTTTGAAACCTGCAGCAAAGGACAATTAGGCCCCTCCGTACATCGCTTCAATATACGTTGTTTTTCTTGTACGTCATTGCCAACGTGACAGCAATGTACTACTTTCAGGGGTCGGGGGGGGGGGGGGGGAAACCAATTACAACGTTGGGGAGTCATGGCAGGAAGTTGCATCAAATATGTGGTGAAAAACTCTAAAACTCTGGCCTGATCAATGTGTCAAGCAACTTCCAAGGATTTGAGGAGACGATCTCAGGAAGTTCAACGCGACATTGTGGGGCTGGCCATTCAAGTTGGATTCGATGACATTGAGGAGGAGAACATTGTGGGGTTGCTCGAGTCTCGTGGAGAGGAATTATCGAATGAGGATCCTATGCAGTTGGACCAACAATGAGCTACAGCAGAGGATGCTACTATAAAAGCACCACCCCCTCGAGCATAAGCTATCAAAAGATTATTCGAAGCTTTCGATCATATGGAAGCAATAAAGGCACGATTCAGTGAGGATGATCCAAACGGAGAACGGAGCTCATAGGTTAACAGGTTGTTAACCGATAGCAATACCTGATACGAGCTAGACCAGAAGAAGAAAGAAGAAGACTGTCCAGCAATCATTGGATAAATATTTTTAAATGTACAGAGCAGACCCCTGTAACCAACCCAGTTTCATCCTTGGATGAAGAGTCAGACAATCCTGCCTGCCCCTTTGTCTACATTCCACCACTCCCTTCCCCCTCAACTTTCTCCATAAGCAAGCCTTTCAACCATGTCAGGTGAGTTTTATCTCATTTATATGACATTTTATATTAAAATTTTTATTTTAACTTTTAATAACACAAATATCATTTATGGTACTTAGTTAGCATTTTTTGTGGAAAATTAACCGCTATTATATCATTAGGTCGACGTTAAAGTTTGATTCGCTTTACGTTGTTTTACTTGAAGTCGCGTGTTTCGTGAACGCATCTCCAACGTTGAGGCTAAACTGTAATAAATGAGATAGGAGAGGTTGAAGATGTCTTTATAATTCAGGCCTTAAAGACAGAATGCTCAAGTTCTAAATGGAAAAGAATAGTCGGACTTTTAAAAAGATTCATTTTTAATTTATAATCTTACTGTAATGGAGCAAACACCGGGCGTAGTGGCGTGCGCCTGTAATCCGGCTACTCAGAGGCTTGGGTTGGAGGATCGCTTGAGGACGGGAGCTCTGCGCTGGGCCACGCTACGAGAGGGTGTAGGGCAGCCCGGAATCATGGCGAAACCCAATCCTTATCCCCGTGTCGTAAGAGGCGACCAGGGTTGCGTCAGGAAGGGCATCCGGCGTGAAACCTATGCCAAATCAGTATGCGGATCATAACGGATGATCCGCTGTGGCGACCCCTAACGGGAGCAGCCAAAAGACGAACAACACTGTAATGGAGCAAACGTGGAGGTCACCGAAACTCTAAAATTGAAATGTGGTGGAAATAGTGCTACCTTTGATTGCAGCCGGTATTACAAATCATCTTCATTTGTCTTATGATATAGATTATTGATCACTCGGAGCACCTGCTACCTTCAGGCACCCTAACCATATCCCCAACCATACGGGAAGGGCCAGGGCGGTTATGATATTATCCTTATTCAAACTTGGAATTCAAAACACCTCACTGCACTGGAAAATGTAGGGACAGGAATACTGTACTGCAAAGGGTGGGGACTTGTAATACTCTCTGCCCTATGGAGCAGCATGACACGACACACATTTACGGAGAGAAGTTGGCTCGCCCCTCCCTCAAGACACAAACAAATACACACCAGTCCGTGAATTATAGGAAGGATGTGTTGTAATCAATAAAATTAATTTTAACAATGACAAAAATTCTAAAGTGCAATTCCATGACTGTGCCGCAGCACTTTGCCCACCAGAGGTGGGCCTAAAAGGGTGGTTGGAAGTGCCCGCTGGCCTCTGGTATATCTAATATAATATCCTCACTATAACTCACAGACCGGTGTATGTGTGTGTGTGTGTGTGTGTGTGTGTGTGTGTGTGTGTGTGTGTGTGTGTGTGTGTGTGTGTGTGTGTGTGTGTGTGTGTGTGTGTGTGTGTGTGTGTGTGTGTGTGTGTGTGTGTGTCGTGCTACTCCTATAGTTCTGGACCAACGACATCAAGAGTTGCTACATAGGATCAGCAAATGTGTATCGTGTAGCATCGCTCCAGGTGGGAGAGGGTGTTGCTAGTCCCCACCCTTTACAGTAAAGTATTCCTGTCCGTACATTTTCCAGTGCATTGAGGTGTTTTAAGTTAAGCAGTGAGAGGTATTTTCAATTACACCTTTGAATAAGGATAATAATTACATCACCCCCAAGGCCGCTCCCTTAAGGCCCAGTCACACCTTGACGTTTTAGCCAGGAATGGCAACGTATAAAAATGCACGTAAAACGTTGGCATACGCTGAAGTTTTGAGGTTTTTTGTAAAGTTTTGGTCGTATTCATAACGTGTTGGTCGTATGCATAACGTATTAGTAACGGGCACAGAACGTTTCGTTGTGTTAAAGATAACTTATACCAACGAATGCTTAGCCTGTTGTCGGCGTTCATAACCTATGCCCAACGATAGTTTAACTTAGGCATAGCGCGCTGCACGTATCACCGACGAACTCGTGGCGTAGCCTGTTAAAAACCTGCCGCTCGCCGATTTAAATCATAACCGCCTGAAAATTGGAAGTGTCAACATCGCAGTCACACCTTGACGATTTAGCCAGCGTATGCCGACCTATGAAAAATGTGTCTAAAACGCTGGGACACGTCAAATACGGTATGGGTAAGTTGTGTATATGTTAGGAGCACGCTGAAAAACAATGAAGTACGCTGTCATATTCCGTGGTACGTCTAGTACGTCGTGAAATTTCAAGCATGCTGAAAATTTTACAACGTACTCGACATATGGCTCACAAGTTCCGCATACGCTGGCGTAAGTTCTCGGCACGCTCCGCAATCGTTTACACGCGTCGGCCACACGTTACTTGAAAGTTACTCATAAGTCGAAACACGTCGAGGTAATATTTAGCATACCCGAAATTTAATTTTTAACCTACGGGTAACGTGCTTTGAACATGTTAGTAGTGTGCTTTGAAACTATGTGTAACTTATCTCAAACGCACATTGGCGTATGCAGACGGATTTGATTGACGTCTTCCGGACGACCACAGAACTTACTGAACGTGTTTCTAACTTACAGCTACCGTATAATGGCGTATTGGCAGTGTTTAGGGGAATTGGTATATACGAATGGGCTTCACAAGAGGAAACCGTCAGTGTTCCTGATTCCATGTTGAGTAGATGTCAATGTCACTGGCAGTGGCAGTAGCAGTAGTAGTTCGAGAGAATTTAGTGATATCTATGTTAGTAGTAGTAATAGTTCGAGAGAATTTAGTGATGTCGTTGTTGGTAGTAGTAGTAGTAGTTTGAGAGAATTTAATCATGTCGATGTTGGTAGTAGTAGTAATAGTAGTACTTTCAAGTAACGTGTTGCAAAGTGTGAACAACGTTCGTGTAGCGTGCTTACAAAACGTTACTCATAGGTTAGAAATAGGTTTCGGGTACGCTAAACATTACCTCCACGTGTTCCGACTTATGAGTAACTTAAAAGTAACGCGTTTCGACGTGTCAACAATCCCATAACGTGCCAACAACTTATGGCCAGCGTAGCGGAACGTGCGAGTCATACGCCGGCATACGTCATAAAATTTCCAGCATGAAAAAATTTGAGGAAAACCCAAAAGTTCAACGTTTAAAGCCAGCGTACTACCACTTATGGCAGTGTTTTTCAGCATGGTCTTAACATATACAAAACGTACCCATAACGTATTCGACATGTACCAGCGTTTTACACAAATTTTTGAAAAAAAAATCGGCATAAGCTGGCTAAAACGTCAAGGTGTGACTGGGCCTTTCGGGAGCGGGTGCTTCTCGTAAAGATCAATTTGTGTTTATTTGTTTATATATGCTTCAAAAAATATTAAAAAAAAAACTATTCAACCAAATTTTGAATGTTGCCTAAGGGTACCCCAAGTACGGTTTCTACTGGGATAGCATATCTGGGGGAGGCTGTTCAGGGTTGGGAGAAGACCACAGTTCTCTCTATGTAAATGTGTAGGGTATTGGATAGTACGATCAGGTGTTATCCGGTATTACAAATCATCGTCTTGCATAAAGAAAGTTTTAAAAAACCGAATACGCATTATGGTGATGCTGAAATTTGAGTGAAAATAATTCATAATTTTCAAAATGTTTCATTTCACTCATTTTAAGCGGAAGTTTAAACCAAAGCATCCAAAACTGAGCTTCGCAATAAAGCGGAAGTCATTTTTGCTCACGCCATATGCAGATATGAGCAGCATGGATGGTTGATCCATCCATCCATTGGGACCAGACTCTGTGCAGAGCATTGGTGCTGCCGAAGCAGTCTCCTTGGTTATTGGGTACAATCCTGGACGGGTCGCCACTCCGACACAAGATACCAGCATGCTGGCAATCATTTTGCGGACCTCGGAAGGATGACAGGCAGAGTCAACCCCATCTTGTATTAATTCAACAGCGAGTGGGATTTGAACTCAGGATCCTAGGATCCCAAGCCTGCCACCCTAACCATAAAGCCAACACCAGGCATATGAATGGTTGATGAAGGTGATGTTAGCTGACTTCCATGCAGATGGTTGATGATCTCAGGAAAATGATAGGGTGAATAGAGTAGAATGTTTATGAAGTACAACATGCCATCTTAAGATTAAATCTGTCAGCAGAGTGACGGGTACTTTTGCTAGTTTGCCTATAAAATATAATCTGATTTAAAGATCAATTAGCATTGACCTTCCAAAGATGAAAAAAAATTAAAAGACTATAATACATAGTGTGAGCTATATTAACCCTGTTCATTCTTCCTGCTTTTTAAATATTTTGTTTAAATCATTCCAAAGGATTTTTTTTTGATGTTTCTGCTTGTGTGAAATGTGATGACCTGTGCTCCACCATATTCCTTTCCAAAAGCAAAATCTATCAATGTCTTGTGTTTTTGTTTGGATCTTCAGTGTTGGTGTTATATGTGAAACCGTTGTGTTTAGAAGTGCAGTGGAAGGTTGAAGAATGTAACAACATCACGTCCTGGTCACACATGTGAAATGACCGAATCTATCTTTGAGATTTTTCACACAAATAACATTTTATTGTTTGATCATGATCAAGACTATCTTCCTTTCCTTCCACCCCCCAATCCCTTTTATATTTCTCCCAATCCTTAGCACATTTCCCACAAACACCACTTCCGATTTCTGGTCCACACCCAGCTTTGCCTTGGTCATCCTCTGTTTCCCCTACCACCTCGTCATCCTCGTTATTCTCTTCTCCACCTCCTTTGGGAGGACATGCCCCCCTGTCACCTCCCTCGGCCCCCCTGGGGGGCCTTGCGGCCTGGGCTGCCTCGGAATGTGCATACCATGCCCCACGCATACATGATGGAGCCCTGCTACGTGTGGCATATGCCATGGCAGCAGTTTGTGGTTTGTTTGTGGTGCCAGTTTGTGCCCTTACATTGCAAGCACATTGTGGACGTCGTACAAGGGTGACTGCCAGGCCTACTCCTGCACTCTCTGACAGCACAGCTCTGCTCAAATAGACCTGGAACCTCCTTGGCTCATCCTATCACCATCACCTTACCTATACTTCACCCCCTTTAACATCCCCTTTTCCTCCCCCCCCCCTACTTTTTTCTCCCTTCCCACTCCTGCTATACCTTTAAACCCCTTTGTTCTTATTCTCATTGTAAGGCTGAGAATATCTTTGTATTTACTTTCACTCCTTTCATATAGAGTTTTATATCCAGGACCACAAAATGATTGTACTGTGAAAGTACACATGACTGGTCATTGTTTTGTGGTGTACAAGCAGCCACAACTCTTGTTCATGATATCTTTGAGCACCGCAAAGGTGCATTTCTTCTGCAAGGTTGAAATATGATGAGACTGCTTCAGGTGGTATTGGTTCTGCCTCAGCCAGACTTCAAGTGCATTATAAACACACATATGATAATTTCATAAAAGTTTCCATGTACACGTCATCTATATAATGTAGCTTCATACATGTCCTGCAGTTTTCTGGCCAACTTGCAAAAACTAAATGTAACATTACTTTGGCCAAAGGCATAAAAATCATCCTACAAAGGTATTGCTGTGTGTGCGTGTGCATCACGGGTAACCCACTGTACAGTTTTTAATTCCATACATATACATACCTCTTGCAATGTTTTACATTTAAAATTCGATCCCAGATCTCGTACATTGGAGAGATCTGTACACCGAGCGAGCATTCCATGCTGTGCTGCTCTGTTTGCATAATCTCAACACATCGTTGGTGGTTGGTACTGATTTTTATTTATTTTGAAGGACTGTTTATCAACGGTTCTCTGTTGCCGAGTGATAGATTCATTGAAATATGGCACTAGTGTGCTAAATGATTGTTGTTGGCTTTTGATGAAGTTATTTTTTTGATATGTTGATTTTATAATGTGTACAGAAATTTTACTATTATTATAATTTTGCATAGACATGGATTTTATACATGGTGTACCAAAGGTAACCAGACAAACAGTGATTGGGGAAAAGCCTTTTACTGTTTCAAACCCTACCTGGGTTCCTCTGTAGCTGCAGACATTCTCAAGTAGCACATACATGAGAATTCCAGCACAACATCCCCCAACCCCCTCTACACCAATGGTAAATGGCTTACCTTATGTAGCTTTTTTTGGTTGCTTTATGCAGCTTTCTTCAGCTATAAGAGCAAAGGCGGGGGGGGGGGGTTAGTTATTAAGGTCCTAGCTCCTTGGGGATAATTGATTATATGAGAGCTGATTGGTTGTTCTCTCCAATTACAGGTGAGAGACGTGACTGGGTCTTGATATTATAGATACTAGCAGAGTACCCGCTCTACAGACGATTTTGTTCCAAGCATGCAACGTGTTTTGACATATACCTTTATTTGGGTGATGTAGAGGCAAAATAAAATAATTGGGGTTACATTCATGAAGCAAAAACGTACCGACTGCTTATAATTCAAAACACCTCACTGCATTGGACAATGTGGGGACAAGAATACTGTACTACAATGGTGGAGACTTGTAATACCCTTCCCCACGTGGAGGCGGCGCTACGTGATACACCTTTACATAGAGAATGTGTCCCCCGCCTCATCCAACCCCCCCCCCCTCCCTCACAAGACTACCGACAAAGATAAAAAAAACACCCCTGTACATTAATTGGGGTCATGCTGATCCTGTGCAGCAAGTCTGCATGTAATCAGCCCAGAACTGTAGGAGGAATAGCATGACAAACAAACACAAACACAAACACTGGTCCGTGAATTATAGAAAGGATTGTCATGTCAGATGCCCAGCTACCGCAGGCATTTTGAGCCAGGGGTACAAACCCCCACGAGTTGCCATAACGGTGTTTAAAGTTACTGCGTTCTTTTTCTGATTATGTTGCCCCAAGGATTGCTCAAATACAGTCAAATTTGGTGGTGGATTGCGTGCGGAAGGTGTGAAAACGTTTACGATTAAACTGTTCATTTACAAAATTATACCGACACAGGGATAAACAAGACAACAAAACCTGGATAGATCTGGCGCACGAAAACGGACAAATAGGAAAGGTAAGATGCGAAAAGACAATCTTACAGCGGCTTGCAAAAGTATTCACAACCCCCCCCCCCCCTCCAAAGTTTTCACATTTTAATGCCATCTGAGCAGATTCCATGATGTTTTCAAATAAAACTTGATATATAGAGTCTTCACAAACTACTCCAAAGTGATTTAAAGTTTTTAAAAATGTAGATAAAATGTGAACATGTTAGATTATATTAAGAGAGAAAATCAGATTATTCTCAGTTATATATTACAAGTATTCAAACCCTTTTCCTAATTAACCTTAAATTACTTCAGGAATAAATTATTTGTTTGAAAGGTTACAAAACAAGCGTAATACGTTTCACCTGTATTTAATCAGTGGTTTAAGTTAAACATCAAGCTCCCTCACCTTCAAAGGAGTTTTAAGGTGCAACTCACTTGGTCAACCAACAAGGCAAACATGAAGACCAAGGAATTTTCCAAAGAAATCAGACGTATAGTGGTGAAGAAGCACTGTTCAGTTCAGGTGAGGGTTATAAAAATATTTCAGTCACTCATTATCTCTTTGAATACAGTGAAATCCATCATTAAGAAGTGGAAGATGTATCATACCATCCAGACTCAACCCAGATCAGGTTGTCCATCCAAACTCAGCAGCCGGGCAAGTTGGAAACTGGTTGGGGATGTCACTGTAAATCCAACAATGACTTTGAAAGATCTGCAAGGCTCTATGTCTGAGATGGGGGTCAGTGTTGATCAATCAACAATATCCCGTTCTCTTCACAAAGCTGGCCTCTATGGACAGGTGGCAAAAATGAAGCCATTACTGAAAAAGAAGCATCTAAAAGCTCATATGGAGTTTGCGACAAAGCATCTTAATGATACTGTAGACATGTGGAAAGAAGTTTTGGGTCAGACAAGACAAAAATTGAACTTTTTGGTCAAAATTCAAAGCATTACATTACATCTGGTGCAAGCCTAGCACTGCATATCACCCAGTCAACATCCCTACTGTCCAGCATGGTCGTGGCAGCATCATGTTGTGGGGCTGCTTTTCATCAACAGGGACTGGCAAGCTTGTCAGGAGAGAAGGGACAATGGACGCTGCAAAGTACAGGATAATCCTTGATGAAAACCTGCTTGAGTCAGCCATGAATGTGAAACTGGGAAGGAGATTCACACTTCAGCAAGACAATGATCCGAATCACAAAACTGAAGCCACACTGGAGTGGTTGAATAAGAAAATAAATGTTCTTGAGTGGCCCAGTCAAAGTCCTGCTTGTACCCAATTGAACATTTATGAGACTTGAAGATTGCAGTCCATCGACGATCCCCATAAAACTTGGCAGAACTAGAGCAATTTTCACGTGAAGAATGGGCATAGATTTCACCATCTCACTGTGCAAAGCTGGTAAAGATATACCCAAAAACACTCGTAGCAGTTATTGCCGAGAAAGGTGTTTCCACCAAGTACTGACCAAAGGGGCTGAATACTTTTACAACTAGAGGAGGAGCACTCGGTAGAGTGCAAAACCTCCGCCGCCAATACTGCTAGGTCACTCAAGTGAACCTGATATCCTATTCATTCAATCTGACGCCAACAGTGCTCACAGAGTTATAGTTTGCAACTTTCCCTTTCACTTTTTACGTTTACATACTCAATTCATTAGTCATAACTAGATTCCTTGAGACAGAAATCGATTTTACGTGGGTATATCCACCTGAAGTTCCAAAATCAGCCGCAATTATAATTTTGGCATGTTTTTTTTTGTTGGAAATCACTTATAACATGTAGAAATGAAAAAAAAAAAATCGAAATTTTGCTGAAAAAAAGTTGCAAAAATTTTTTTTCCTCTAACAATTTTGTTTTTGGGGGGGGGTTGGAAATCACTTAAAACATGAAGAAATGCAAAAAAAAAATTCAAATCTTTTTTCAAAATGGCCGCCATAGCGGCCATATTGGATCTTGGACCGAGTCCAAAATCTAATGGCATGATCCTTGGACCATACCTAATCCCCCCCCCCACCAAGTTTCGTCGAAATCCGTCGAGGAGTTTTTCCGTAATACTGTTCACAAACAAACAAACAAACAGAAAGGGGTGAAAACAGTAACCTCCGATCTTCGATGGCGGAGGTTAACTAGTGAATTTTGATTTGTACATGTTTCTTTTTTGCAGGTATTCCTGACATGTAACCTCATTCACCGATAACCGTGTTTCGTTTAATCTCTGCAGTTATGAATAAAAAGTTCATTTGAAAAATTTGTTTCTACACAATTCGTAATTCATCTAAAATGTGGCATTATTGGAAGGGGGTGAATACTTGCAGGCCGCTATATAAACAAAAGGAAGAAAACTAGAGGGGGAGCACTCCATTGAGTGCAAAACCTCCGCCGCCAATACTGCAAGGTCACTCAAGTGAACCTGATATCCTATTCATTCAATTTGACGTCAACAGTGCTCACAGAGTTATAGTTTGCAACTTTCCCTTTTACATACTCAATTCATTCGTCATAACTAGATTCCTTAAGACAGAAATTGATTTTACGTGGGTATATCCACCTGAAGTTCCAAAATCAGCCGCAATTATAATTTTGGCATGTTTTTTGTTGGAAATCACTTATAACATGTAGAAATGCAAAAAATAAAAAAATTAAAAAATAAAAAAAATTAAAAATCGAAATTTTGTTGAAAAAAAGTTGCAAAATTTTTTTTTTTTTCTCTAACAATTTTTTTTGGGGGGGGTTGGAAATCACTTAAAACATGTAGAAATGCAAAAACAAAAATTCAAATATTTTTTCAAAATGGCCACCATAGCGGTCATATTGGACTTTGGACCAAGTCCAAAATCTAATAGCATGATCCTTGGACCATACCTAATCCCCCCACCAAGTTTCGTCGAAATCCGTCGAGGAGTTTTTCCTTAATACTGTTCACAAACAAACAAACACACAGGGGTGAAAACAGTAACCTCTGTCCATCTTCGATGGCGGAGGTTAATAAACCCGCTATGGTGCCAACAATACCAGTCACATAACAAAGGGATCAGGCAAGGACTTCAGGCAGGCACGAGCTAGTTGTTGCTGTAGGGTTATGTGGCACAGGTTAGAGTCATACAGGGAGCGATAGGGATTAGGTGGACAAGACATGAGAGGATGGTGACAAGGAGCGATGGCGAGCTGTCCGATATCTCCAACACGTCCTCCTCGGGTAGCAACCAAACAGATAGAGGGAGAAAGAGACGTTGTCTTTCCAAGATCCAACTCTAACTCTAAACTCTTCCACGCTTGCTTGGACATGGCCTTTATCTTCGTGGGCAGTGGGACCCATCATTGGCCACCTGCTGCCTATGGGCAACGACATCTTCTGGACTATCCTGCTCTATGTGGTAGCCCTTTGCAAGTGTTCAGCCCTCAATCACGGCTCTACAGCTCACCTCGCCACCATGGCTTGCAGCTTGCCAGCCAAACAGTTTATATAATGTCCTTTGGAAAGTGGGTATCGCTTTCCCTTGTATCTGTGCCAACAGAGTTGGCCTCACCTGTAGAGGAGGTTTTACTCGATACAACCTTCCCCTATTCTGCTCTATCGTTTACAATAACTGCCCCTTCAGTGCACATATTACCATGACTTGTCTATACAGATACCTAACACAAAAGTAATTCTAATTTACTCAAATACACGGTTCATACTAATTTTAATACAATCTATCTATGACAACCCCCCCCTTTACACGTAATATATATATATATATATATATATATATATATATATATATATATATATATATATATATATATATATATATATATATATATATATATATATATATATATATATATATATATACAGTGGGGAGAACAAGTATTTGATACACTGCCGATTTTGCAGGTTTTCCCACTTACAAAGCACGTAGAGGTCTGTAATTTTTACCATAGGTACACTTCAACTGTGAAAGACGGAATCTAAAACAAAAATCCTGAAAATCACATTGTATGATTTTTAAATAATTAATTTGCATTTTATTGCATGAAATAAGTATTTGATACATCAGAAAAACAGAACTTAATATTTGGTACAGAAACCTTTGTTTGCAATTACAGAGATCAGACGTTTCCTATAGTTTTTAACCAGGTTTGCACAGACTGCAGCAGGGATTTTGGCCCACTCTTCCATACAGATCTTCTCCAGATCCTTCAGGTTTCGGAGCTGTCACTGGGCAACACGGACTTTCAGCTCCCTCCAAAGATTTTCGATTGGGTTCAGGTCTAGAGACTGGATAGACCACTCCAGGACCTTGAGATGATTCTTACGGAGCCACTCCTTAGTTGCCCTGGCTGTGTGTTTCGGGTCGTTGTCATGCTGGAAGACCCAGCCACGCCCCATCTTCAATGCTCTTGTTGAGGGAAGGAGGTTGTTGGCCAAGATCTCGCGATACATGGCCCCATCCATCCTCCCATCAATACGGTGCAGTCGTCCTGTCCCATTTGCAGAAAAGCATCCCCAAAGAATGATGTTTCCACCTCCATGCTTCATGGTTGGGATGGTGTGCTTGGGGTTGAACTCATCCTTCTTCTTCCTCCAAACATGGCGAGTGGAGTTTAAACCAAAAAGCTCTATTTTGGTCTCATCAGACCACATGACCTTCTCCCATTCCTCCTCTGGATCATCCAGATGGTCATTGGCAAACTTCAGACGGGCCTGGACATGCGCTGGCTTGAGCAGAGTGACCTTGGGTGCGCTGCAGGATTTTAATCCATGACGGCGTAGTGTGTTACTTATGGTTTTCTTTGATACTGTGGTTCCAGCTCTCTTCAGGTCATTAACCAGGTCCTGCCGTGTAGTTCTCGGCTGATCCCTCACCTTTCTCATGATCATTGAGGCTCCACGAGGTGAGATCTTGCATGGAGCCCCAGACCGAGGGAGAATGACTTATCTTGAACTTCTTCCATTTTCTAATAATTGTGCCAACAGTTGTTGCCTTCTCACCAAGCTGCTTGCCTATTGTCCTGTAGCCCATCCCAGCCTTGTGCAAGTCTACAATTTTGTCTCTGATGTCCTTAGACAGCTCTCTGGTCTTGCCCATTGTGGAGAGGTTGGAGTCTGATTGATTGAGTGTGGACAGCTGTCGTTTATGCAGATAACGAGTTCAAACAGGTGCAGTTAATACAGGTAATGAGTGGAGAATGGGAGGGCTTCTTAAAGACAAAACTAACAGGTCTGTGAGAGCCGGAATTCTTACTGGTTGGTAGGTGATCAAATACTTATTTCATGCAATAAAATGCAAATTAATTATTTAAAAATCATACAATGTGATTTTCAGAATTTTTGTTTTAGATTCCATCTTTCACAGTTGAAGTGTACCTATGATAAGGCCAGTTGTTGCATTGGTACCCCCCTCCCTCCACCCCTATGTCTTTATTTTTCTTAACTACACAAGAAAAAAGAAACTAGATATTCCCATTTGACAAGCTACACACACAAAACAATTGGACATCTTCAATTTGCAGACATCACGAGCTAATCTTAAGCTACTTTCCATTCCTGTCAAATTTCCCTGTACCCCTCCATGCCCATTGCTTCTTTGTACTTTATCGGCTAATCCAAATCCAGCTTACACCTATGAATTCTCCCTGTTGCTATCACTTTCCCCAGACTATTCCTTGAATTTACAATTCTTTGTAAAATACCCACTGCCTTGCTTCTGTTCTATAAACATTACTCCTTTTCACGATGCTCTCTGGTTCTGTCACTATCAGCCTTGGCAAAAAAAAAAATCCGTTTGGCTTCTATTTTATACGTATCCTTCATTATATTAAACATCTCCATCAGGTCCCATCCAAATCTCCTTTCTAATGTATAAAGTCCAGTCTCCTTCATCTGCTCCTTATAGCTTAGTCCAGTAAGCCCCAGAATCAGTCTCGTCGCTCTACACTGAACCCTCTCTATTGCAGCTTCATTCTTACTCAGATGGGGCGATCAAAAACTTAACAAAATGTTCGAGAGGAGCCTCAAGCTGTTTTATCTGCAAATTTGGAAGATCTACTCTTAATACCACTGTCCAAATCATTGATGTAAATTATAATAATAACAGTCTGAGAACTGATCCCTGAGTTAATCAACTGCTTACTATCTTCCAGCCATACATCATCCCATTCATAGCCACGGTCACTTAGCCAGCTTCCAATCCAGTTAACTATTCCACCATGCATTCCATAAGCCCGAACCTTAGCTACCAGCCTCCTCTGTGGTAACTTATCAAATGCCTTCTGAAAGTCAAGAAATACTACATCCACTGCACTTCCCTCCACCAAATGAGAAATTGGTTCATAGAACTCCAATACATTTGTTAATCATGATGTCCCTTTAGTAAATCCATGCTGACTATCTTTAATAAGTTTGAAATTGTTTAAATGACCCCCCATCCATTCCTTAATTCATGTCTCAAACATCTTCCCCACGACTGAAGTTAAACTAACTGTGTTATAGTTCCCCACTTCCTCTCTCGATCCTTTCTTCAATAAGGTTTTCTACTCCAATCCTCTGGTACTTGTCCTCACCCATATGAGCTGTTAAACATATTAGCTAACATCATGATTATGATAACTTTGACATTTGAAGTAAGATTACTTTGACTTCCATCTTACCTTCTTCATGAACCAATCTCCCTCCGCCATCACTCAAAGGGACCCACCCTTACCTTAGCCTGCTCTTTCACGCTTATATCTATACCTATTTATATATTCTATTATATTTTCCCAGATTACTACACTTACTGTTTCTTTCCTATCACACTTATGCATATTGAATCCTTCTAGTACTATCCTCCAATTTCTCTCCTCATTAAACCTAGTCTCTGTTAATGTAACCGTATCATACTCGCCATCGAGTATGATATCCCACGACTAACCTGCTTATAGCAGTCATGTTACAAGTTGTCGTTGCTCCCTCTTTAGCCTTTCCAAAAACGAATTCCAAATTCTCGGTCAGCAATTCTAAACCACATCCTCACCAAATTCAAAATTGATGCCCTAAATGGTTCTACAAAGTGCAGACCAGTGTAGTGGCTCTGGCATCCACTTACCCACGACCAACTACAGCTGCATAGCAGAGCCTGATTGAAACATGATCAAGATAAGTAACATTTGATTTGATGCATTTTATCACAGTTGGGGAAATCTTCTCATAAATTGTGGTTGTCAGGTGTCTTTTGACATCATGGAATACACACAAGGTGTTTTTAGACAAATCCATTAAAAATGGCTTAATTGTAGTTTGGTAAATTTTGAGATGCCCGATATTTTGTTGCAGAATGAATGCTACCGCTCTTCCGATGAAATGGACAATACTTCCATCTTTGCTTTTCCTTGATGCGTATGAATTATTTATAATGGGGACGTGATGAACCGACAACTGTTCCTGAGGAGAGTTCATCTTTGGCAACTATTATTTTAATGTATCTTTAGTTAACTTTTGCACATTTGTTTTTTTCTCTTGACCAGCCAGACTGTTATTTGTTTTTTTTTAAACAACACACTAGAGTGCAATGACATGTCACGTGACAGACATTCTTTCTGCTGACCTCACCCCTCTGAGTTTTGTTCTTATCTCGTAAACCTTTTCACCAATCTTTCACAAGCCCCTTCTTCATTATCCCCCCCCCAACACTTCCCACACCCATCCTTTGATTCAGCTGATATTTCAGACTTCTACCAATCCCTAATCCTCCCTCTGCAATCCCACAATCACCCCCATCAAACTCATACTTCCCCGTGTTCTACCTTACGTGTTTACATCTTATCGTTTTATTGTTATTTGTAAGCACTTTTGAACAGTATTATCAAGACAGTAGTTTTATCTTGTGGTGTCAGGAGGGACATTGCTTACTGCTATTCAGCTGTTACATCATCGGTTATTGTATTTCGCAAGAGTTGCTGTGAACGCCTCGAATGATGAGGCATGTTCATTGGTAATTCGGATGAATTCAATCCCCCTTCCCATTCCCACTATAATTTATAGCGATTTCCACTTTGCTTTGTGGGACTCTTTCCTCTGTAACCTCTGAATTGTTGGCTTGAAGGTACAGTGTTGCAAGGAAAGGGATTCTCTGGAGAAGTATATTTTTGACACATTTACATCATGGTGGGATGGAAATCAAATACAGCAAGTTGTGAAAGTTCCCAAGCTTTTTATTTAATTCAGCAAATTTTCTGTTTCTTTTTAATTTGCTGTCCTTGAGTATTCAAAGATGAGGCTACCACCAACTAGTACAGCTGCCCCACAAGACAAGACCCAGGTCTGACATTTTGATCACTAAGTGAAGATGAGATTCATCCGGGACTGAAGATAAAGGTCCTGGATGAAGACCACTTGGAAGTGAGAACTTTGGACCGAAGCCTTGCATGTAGCTATACGTGTTGCCTTCGTTTTTGAATATGGATTCTTCCAACTACAGCCAGTTTTTTGTGAATTCACAAGTATTGTTATAGATATGATAGTTTCTCTTACCATCAACTTTGACATGGTGCTTTATCTATGTTCACAATGAAGGACATGATAATTCTGATTTCGAATAAAACTTCTTACAAAGTCAGTTTTATTTCAAACTTTCTTGTTAAAATTACACATCAAACTGCTTAAGAGTAGAATTCATTTGACCAATGTATTTATTTTTTTTGAACTATTTTTGATTGTTTGACTTGGCCCATAAAATTATGTGCATAAGCATTCCATTTGACCTAATGGTTCATCAAAATGTGTTTCACATGACTTGAATAATAAGAATAATAATAACAAAAGTTGCTGGTGTCTTTTTTTTTTAATGGAACATCAATACACATTTGTGTTTCATTGAGGTGACAAGGTTTTCTGAGTCAATGTGAAGACAAAAGGAAAGGCTTTGAACTTTGCCAATTTCATCATGGTGGTGCCAATGATGCCAACAATCTTGATTGTTCATGCGAGGACATGGTGTCCTGACAAACATTTACTTGCCATGCTTGCTCCTTTGTATAGCAACTATTGGGGATGCTTCTTCGCGGTGGTTGTACCCCCAACCCCCTCCATCCCGCCAATGCAAGTCGAGGGTCAAATCATCCCCACTCTTCCCTGCTGCCCGGATTCATGATCCCAATGGACCAGTGTCAGTGTCACTCTCTATTTTATATATATATATATATATATATATATATATATATATATATATATATATATATATATATATATATATTGTTGCGAATTCGCGCCCGCCGGCGTGCGAACGGCCACGTAACTCGAATCGCGGCACGTCGCCCACCGGACGGACAATTCAGTCGTGACCCTCTCGGAACAACGCCGGGAGCTAGTCACGGGTGGGGGTTTAACCTCACCACGATCGTCCTAATTGCCCACCCACGCAGGATAGGGTTGCTCGCCAAATTCGACCTACCTAAGTACCTGCGCGAATGGTCAACCGGGCGATCGTACCACGCCACAGGCCGACTCCGGACACGAACCGCTTAAGCGGTCCGTTCCGTGCTACAGTGATAACCGAGCGGTGTTATCGTCGGCCTTGACGGTTCCGATTAATTACCGGGATGTTGCACCCACTACGTGAAGCAGGATGGAGAGTCAACCAAAGGAAAGGACGCAGCGAAACGGGGGACAAGTTCACACAAGCACGTTTAATTCACACAGACCAGCACGGAAGGCACGTATTTACAGCCATACAAAAATGCACAAAAAGCAAATGTAAGAAAAGCAGTTTAAAGCGACTATACGCGTACACACGGCAACACTTAAACAGTTCTACTTATGGAGACTGGCGCCACAAACACACATACAAAACCCCGAAAAGAAAATGATCACTTCCCTTTGGGCCGTCGAGTCCTCCTCCCACGACCGTCGGCGTGGTCGCGCCTGGCCCCGACTCCTCTCGCGGTCTGCGAGCTCTCTCCGGCGTGGTGCACCGAGCTCGTGCCGCGCGTAGCTCGCGTCGTCCGCCCGACAGCTCGGACGGGGTTTTGGGGAAACGGACCGGGTTTGTTCGGCGCTATTCTCCACGCTCGCGCACGGGGTCCCAGGGCTCGCGCGAGGATCAAAAAAACAAGGCAGGAACAACAAACTCGCGACTCGAACCAGAAGACCAGACCACCAGCCAAGACGAACGACGAAACCAGCTACAGGACGAAGAGGAAGAGGAAGAGACAAAGAGAAAGAGACGAAGAGGAAGAGAAAGAGACGAAGAGGAAGAGAAAGAGACGAAGAGGAAGAGAAAGAGAAAGAGACGAAGAGAAAGAGAAAGAGACGAAGAGAAAGAGAAAGAGACGAAGAGAAAGAGAAAGAGAAAGAGACGAAGAGAAAGAGAAAGAGACGAAGAGAAAGAGAAAGAGAAAGAGACGAAGAGAAAGAGAAAGAGACGAAGAGAAAGAGAAAGAGAAAGAGACGAAGAGAAAGAGACGAAGAGGAAGAGACGAAGAGAAAGAGACGAAGAGGAAGAGAAAGAGACGAAGAGGAAGAGGAAGAGAAAGAGACGAAGAGGAAGAGAAAGAGACGAAGAGGAAGAGGAAGAGAAAGAGACGAAGAGAAAGAGACGAAGAGAAAGAGAAAGAGAAAGAGACGAAGAGAAAGAGAAAGAGAAAGAGACGAAGAGAAAGAGAAAGAGAAAGAGACGAAGAGAAAGAGAAAGAGACGAAGAGAAAGAGAAAGAGAAAGAGACGAAGAGAAAGAGAAAGAGACGAAGAGAAAGAGAAAGAGACGAAGAGAAAGAGAAAGAGACGAAGAGAAAGAGAAAGAGACAAAGAGAAAGAGAAAGAGAAAGAGACGAAGAGAAAGAGACGAAGAGAAAGAGAAAGAGAAAGAGACGAAGAGAAAGAGAAAGAGACGAAGAGGAAGAGAAAGAGACGAAGAGGAAGAGAAAGAGACGAAGAGGAAGAGAAAGAGACGAAGAGGAAGAGAAAGAGACGAAGAGGAAGAGAAAGAGACGAAGAGAAAGAGAAAGAGACGAAGAGGAAGAGGAAGAGAAAGAGACGAAGAGAAAGAGGAAGAGACGAAGAGGAAGAGGAAGAGACGAAGAGGAAGAGGAAGAGACGAAGAGAAAGAGAAAGAGACGAAGAGAAAGAGAAAGAGACGAAGAGAAAGAGAAAGAGACGAAGAGAAAGAGACGAAGAGAAAGAGAAAGAGACGAAGAGAAAGAGAAAGAGACGAAGAGAAAGAGAAAGAGACGAAGAGAAAGAGAAAGACGAAGAGAAAGAGAAAGAGACGAAGAGAAAGAGAAAGAGACGAAGAGAAAGAGAAAGAGACGAAGAGAAAGAGAAAGAGACGAAGAGAAAGAGAAAGAGACGAAGAGGAAGAGAAAGAGACGAAGAGGAAGAGAAAGAGACGAAGAGAAAGAGGAAGAGACGAAGAGGAAGAGGAAGAGACGAAGAGGAAGAGGAAGAGACGAAGAGAAAGAGAAAGAGACGAAGAGAAAGAGAAAGAGAAAGAGACGAAGAGAAAGAGAAAGAGACGAAGAGAAAGAGAAAGAGACGAAGAGAAAGAGAAAGAGACGAAGAGAAAGAGAAAGAGACGAAGAGAAAGAGAAAGAGACGAAGAGAAAGAGAAAGAGACGAAGAGAAAGAGAAAGAGACGAAGAGAAAGAGACGAAGAGAAAGAGAAAGAGACGAAGAGAAAGAGAAAGAGACGAAGAGAAAGAGAAAGAGACGAAGAGGAAGAGAAAGAGACGAAGAGGAAGAGAAAGAGACGAAGAGGAAGAGAAAGAGACGAAGAGGAAGAGAAAGAGACGAAGAGGAAGAGGAAGAGAAAGAGACGAAGAGGAAGAGAAAGAGAAAGAGACGAAGAGGAAGAGAAAGAGAAAGAGACGAAGAGGAAGAGAAAGAGAAAGAGACGAAGAGGAAGAGAAAGAGAAAGAGACGAAGAGAAAGAGAAAGAGACGAAGAGGAAGAGAAAGAGACGAAGAGAAAGAGACGAAGAGGAAGAGACGAAGAGGAAGAGACGAAGAGGAAGAGACGAAGAGGAAGAGACGAAGAGGAAGAGACGAAGAGGAAGAGACGAAGAGGAAGAACGCCCCGCCCGTGTCCGACTTTTATAGCGCGGGGCTCCGCCCTTCACTCCGCCCCGTTTTCGGCTCCACCCTCCGAGAGGGTTCTGGAAAAGGGGCGTTCCCTCACCCCGACCACCTCACGCTGTCCATCCACCAATCGGCGGCGAGCTAGAGTCCCTTTATAGAGAGAGTAGCGACAACTAACGATTTGACGCCATTTTTAGTCCATTCATTGCGGTGCACGTGCAGAGCCGCTGTATGGCGCTAGTGCATTGAACCGTGTATTCCATTATGTTCTCCATGTATGAGAGATGGGAATGGTCTTTTCCATGTTGATAATGAACAAATTATGTGAAGATGACAAAATAGAAGATTTATGACAACTAAGAGCCATATGATAAAGAAGAAATTCACAGAGCTGGTTGTGATTTAACAGTCACAGACATTTAGAACCATGACAAAGAAGGAATGAACCAGACAAGTACACGTGCTGCTTATTTCAGCCACATTTTAATTTCAGGGAGGCGAGAGCGAGACTCGAACTCTCACCTCCCTGCTTGTACATGTACATGTACAATACAAGGTTAAGAGTTATCTTTGTATTTCTGCAGTTGTTTGACCTTGTTTATCGTGTGTGGGTATATATTTGTGTTTGTTTAATTTTCATATTTAAATTATTAATATAAACTTTGCTGCATGTTGCCGATCAGATATTAATCCCACCAAAAATAGATTAGCCCACCCCACCCGGCCTCCTCATTCTCTCTGTCTCTCTCTCTCTCTCACACACACACACACACACACACACACACACACACACACACACACACACACACACACACACACATCTCTAATACATATATACAATCACACACACACATACACACATGTACTAATGCACACACATACAAATTATAAATTGAAAGTCACACACACAAACACAAGTTAATGTCCTCACACATTCAAATCAACAGAGACAAATACATACATTCAATGCATGCCCCCCCCCCCCAAAGATAAAAGCCACTCCCGACCATACTACACTCAGAAGTTAGATGGGCTCCGTTCTATGCTTCTATGGGGTGTCGAACTGTTTAGTATCCTGAGATCTGGCAGTCTACACCCACACCAATAGATTTTAAATCTTTGGTATAACCTACTCTTAAAAGCTAGGGTTATGGTTTAGGGTTACATTTAGGTTTAGGGTCAGGTTTAGGGTTGCTTAGGGTTAGGGTCAGAATTAGGGTTAGTGTTGACCCTAACTCTGCCTTTGAAGAGTGGGCCGTGTTAGACCGGATCCGTTCTCCGTTCATTAGTCTTTGTTTTGACTTTGAGTCTGAGTCTGACTTTGAAGATATGATCTAGAGTCTAGATCCTATATTAATTGATCTAGCTCGAAGACTCGAACTCAAACTCAATTTTAAATAAAGATGCCTTCCCCTTCAAGTGCTAATTAATCCACGAGCAATGGATAACAATCCTGGAAAGCCAAAGCAAAGGCCAGTCTCACTCGCAGCACTCAAATATATGCATATGGGACCATGACCACCATCACACTGAACTGGCAGAGAACTGACCAAGAAGTTGCTTTCCATCCAAGACGACTGACTCTGTTCTCCCAGATTTTCCGTCTTTTAGCATCTGATGGAAATCTATACATCTTGAATCCCTTCTCCATTCTATTTGTGCACCCAAAGGCGCAACAACCTGTCATTTTGTCGTAAAATCGATGTAAAACACGAATGAGAATGCTGCGTACAGCGGGAACGTTAAAACGCTGACCGATATGCGTCCGATCCTGTCCGCGATGGACTCAAAATGGCTCCACGCAATCACGTGACTCGATTTTTCCGGACCCTCTATGTCGCTACTCTCTCTATAAAGGGACTCTACGGCGAGCTGCCCTCCCCCCCCCCCACTTCCCTCACACCAAGCGCGGGGAAGGATGGCGGGAAAAACCCACCAGCATCCTTGGCAGTTTTTGTTCGTTTGAAATTAAAGATAGGGAAAGTAAAACGACTAACTGGAGGATCGCAGCCTGAATGGATCACATAAATTCCCTCTATACAACGGGTTTGGGCTAACTACACATGTACCTATCGAGATATCTCACCTGAGGGCCCTTTATGGTGTAATGCGAATTTCCACAGCCGCAACAATATATATATATATATATATATATATATATATATATATATATATATATATATATATATATATATATATATATGTGTGTGTGTATGTATATATAATGTTGTTCGTCTTTCGGCTGCTCCCGTTAGGGGTCGCCACAGCGGATCATCCGTTATGATCCGCATACTGATTTGGCATAGGTTTTACTCCGGATACCCTTCCTAACGCAACCCTGGTCGCATCTCACGACACAGGGATAAGGATTGGGTTTCGCAATGATTCCGAGCTGCCCTACACCCTCTCGTAGCACGGCCCAGCGCAGAGCTCCCATCCTCAAGCGATCCTCCAACCCAAGCCTCCGAGTAGCCGGATTACAGGCGCACGCCACTAGGCCCTGTATGTATGTATATATATATATATATATATATATATATATATATATATATATATATATATATATATATATATATATATATACATATATATATATACACACACACACATATCTCCTCTCTCTCTCTCTCTCTCTCTCTCTCTCTCTCTCTCTCTCTCTCTCTCTCTCTCTCTCTCTCTCTCTCTCTCTCTCTCTCTCTCTCTCGGCACCTCTCTCTCGGCACCTCTCTCTCGGCACCTCTCTCTCGGCACCTCTCTCTCTCTCTCTGCACCTCTCTCTATCTCTCATGACCCTGGTTTCACAAAGGTGGGGTTACACAATATTGGATGTGGGAGATCGATCGACTGTTTCCGTGCCGTGAGCCTGTTCGAGAGAACTGTCCGGGGCTATACAACAACTCCTCTGTATTCTTGATTTGCTTTCGTAGCACATCGACAATATGCTTCAATAACAATCATTGCAAACTGCATCCCAAAACACCTGCTTCTCAGTGCCTTTTGAGATCATGCCCTGTGTTTATTAACAGGACAAAGTGCAGTATTCGGACCAAATTATAGTGCAACGACGTGAAGGAAGTGAAGCCATTAACATTTGTTCGTAAAGTTTCAGAGAAACGTTTACAATTAGGATTTTTAACACTCATTGATATATCAGTGGAGGGCTAAACAGGGCTTGTGTGGGAATGCGTTATTAGAAAGAGGGGAGAGACGCGAACTTTTTCTTACAGAGAAAAAATAAAACGTCAATAGTCACTTTTTTCTTCTTCTTTATCCAACCACTCATGAAGTAATACAGAAGATCAAATACAGTCACTGCTAACACAAACATCAATCTCAAACTACTGTACAAGCATAGCCAATTAATTGAGTTCATTTCCATAATTCATTCACTGTTAACGAATCAGCAAAATTAACCCCTTCACTACTGTGATGTGCACATCGATGTCCAACCATTTCAAGGGCTACATGCTCTTTGGTGTAAACATAAACATCCAAATCTCACCACAACTGATGTCATAAGTGTCATAGTTCATTGGATTTAAAGTTTAATCAAAGCTGCACATTGACACCACACTTATGCATAATGAGGCAATTCTTTCTAGAAAATTCCTAAAAAAACAACACCTTAGAATTACACACATGGGCCTTCAGATAGCATATAATGTTCTCACAGTGAAGAGGTTAATAGATTTTATGGGTTTTTTTTTTTAATACTCTCGTTCTTATCAACTTCTAGTCTAAAAAAATTTGCAAATTTCACCATAGTGACTATATCGTCCATACAGTGACAGTTTGTTGCAATATCAATCCAGATTTGAACTGAGAATGGTTATTCACCCTTAGCTTTCTGTAGCACCAGTGTTGCATGTCAAATCGTATGCCTTGTCATGTGACTTGTATCTGAAATATGTATTCTATGGAAGGGAATGAAAGAAGTACATGAGGTTAAAGCATGAGAGGTCTTCAGCTATTTCTTAATGGTAATGTATCTCTAAAAAATTTCTTAATGGTAATGTATCTCTGATCGGTGTATTATACTGAGCCAATGAGAAGTTTTGATTCAGCCAAGCTAACGGGAGGGCAATCACATACTGTCCATAAATCAAATTCTGAAAACCAAGAGAGAAATAATCCCTGTTATTTTATTTCATTTTGTTTTTTTGGGTTCTCATTTCCAATTAAGTTAAATATTTGGTTGTGATTGATTTGCTGTGGAGAGTCTAGAAGCTGACGTTTCAGGCTCCAATGAAGGGTAAGGCCCGGAATCGTCTGCTTCTCTTCTCTCCATGGCGGATCAATCACCATTTAAGGTATTTTATTTCCTCTTTGTTTTGATTTATTTTTCAGCCGACGCAGATCGCCAAGTTTGTGTTGAGATTAGCCATTGCATTTTTTAAAGATTTTAAAGATTTTTAAAGATCTTGTTGGCTGATTTTCTGGTTCAATGGCATGTCCCAATGCTAATTATAACATTACCACCCAACAAGCATACCAATCGTCAATATGAATGTAAATGGTCACGTATAGTGGCGAACAAAATGTAAAAACACTTTCTGATAAGCTATTAAATCAGGTTGACATGGTGGGTTACCAATATAAGTATGTATAATAGTAAAAAAAGCAACTTTGACGAATCTGCTAACCACACATCTTGGTTTCTCAAGATTTTTTTTTACTATCAAGCAAGCAAATTTTTAGGGCCTTTGGCAGTTCTCCCAAACAGTAAGGAAAATACAGGATGGAGAATGAGTTAGTAATGGCATAAGTTGAGTAAAATTCAAATATAGTGCACAAATGAAATGGTTTATTAAATTATTACCGATAAAATTAGTGAATAAGGTTGGGGGTAGTGGGTCATCGTAAGGTAGAAAAGGGGACGGGGTGGTATCGCACTCTTTGAAAGTGTGATAAGCTGAGGATCATTGAATTAATACAAGGTGAAGGATTGCTTGGTTGCTGCAACAAGACTTGTTTTGCTTCCTCCCACCCCATCCACCTCCATATAAGCTGTTAGTTTATTTTGCATTTTTAAACATAAAGGAAATTGTTAGTTTGTTTCAGGATACTCCAGCATCTTGTTTACACAAAAAAAGAAAAAACAGAAAACACCTTTTGCTCCATCATGCAGTGTTGCATTCAGAACTCCTTCCAAACATTTCTCATGATGATCAGAGTTCTTTGGGAATGACGGATGTCAAAACATGTTTAAATAGCAAAATAAACAAATATGGTGCCATATAAAACCCAAGTTTACAAAATGTAATGCAAGCCAATGAAGATAAGGAAAACAAGCAAATTTACAGCAGTTTGCACACATATACAAAACCAAATGGTACGCTCTCTTCCCCTTTGGATAGATAATATTGCCAATATTATATATACATATATATTATAAACAAATATCGTGGCAACAACAAAAGTTATTGTGCCCACACACACTACCCACACCTCAATATAGACACACCCATGGGCTAATGACTAAATGGCATAACCAAATACACCCTTTATAAGACAACCTGACCGAACCATCCACATCATTCTATTCACTACTTTGTTTTACCTACATCTATTTATTTTGAATCCTTTATGCAACAACAAAAGACTGATAGTTGAGTTGGAAAGGCCATGGTTATTTCCTCACCAGTGTGGGTTTGATTACAAATGCTGCTCAACAAGGGCCTTTCAATCATCCTGTCTGTATTCCAGTGTGAATGTTAAAGAATCTCATCATAATCTTAGTAAAGAGTTGACCTTTGGGGCCAGTAAGCCCGAGTTAGTAAAGAATAGATATAATTCCCATCATTTTGATAATGATGCGTTTTCATGTCACCCAAAGAATGAGGTAGGACTTTGAAGCAACAACCACCACCAACCTACACACACTGCCCACACCTGAATATAGTCTATCACTCTGTTCCATCATCACATACATTTCAATAAGTTGCTGAATCGTACTAAAATAAGGCAATTCTATGTGTGTATGTATGTATGTCTGATTATTATAGAATCGAAAACGCCTTCAGCCAATCTCTACCACATTTTGCAAATGTGTTGGGGATAACTTGCATCAGGTCATGGGCACAAAATAACCCCACTCCCCACTCGTGTCCAGAATGGAGAGACTTTAGATTTTCGCCTGTACACAGGGAATAGTGGAAGTGGTTTTAACTACTGGGAGCAGGTATTGACACCTTTTTTCACCCCTGAAAGGAACCGATGTTCATATTACTAAAAGGAGACATGTTTGTCTGTCCGTCACCTGTGGAAGAAGCAGGACCTCGTGCAGAGAGGGGTATAATTGCCAATATTGTATATATTCGCTACCAGTGGGAGTAGGTATTACTCGTTATGTTAAACACATTGAGACCCACTTTAAATTTAATACCAAATCAAACAAATCGGATGCAGTCATTGTAATCGGTTAATGCTAAACGTTCTCTCCATTTAAGTTTTTCTGGTAATATGGAAATCTTAACTGCTGACAATTAGATGATGATAATTTTGTTGGATGTTACCACTACTCCCTGGATTTGTATAGTTAGTTACACCATGCTAACACATCTTAAAGTTCTATTTTTCTCAAACGGATGAGCTTCTACACAAGGAGATAAACAATATCATGTGATTGGCAATTAAATGTCGGTAGGATAAGATTATATAAATCTTTGCCTATTTGGGTGAACCAATGTTAAAGGAAAGCTACCCATTTTAGCACCACAATCATATATAATTGGCTAATTGCAATCACTCACATTGGCCCAATTTCGGTGGGCAATTTAAAGTGGTGATCTTTCCACAAAGTGATGCTCTCTTCTGGGACACCACAAATTTCTGCACACATACCACCAGAGGACGCTGTGTCCAATTCCAGGCACACACACCACCAGAGGACGCTGCGTCCACCACATAGCTACATACATTCATACACACGTACGTTATAGTCCCATTATAGCAAGATGATTGCCAGGTTCTCATTATGCTGATTGATTTATCCACTATTACTCTTAAATCCTTCTTCCATGTCATACTTTAAAGTTCGAATTGAGTTAAAGCTTGTCTGTATAGTTCTGAAACTGAATGCCAACATTTCAAATTGTACACTTACAGGAAAATCAGCTTAGTTTAGCAATGCTTCGATATTACACAATTTGCAGTGGCAACAAGCAACATTTGCAACAACATTAACAAGGTAATTTCAACCATACAGTGACATACACCATACAGCAAGTGTAAAAATAAGAAAAAAAACTGGATATAAGGAAAAATATTTTCAAGGTAATCGGGACATAACAGATTAGAGTCTTTAAAATGATAACTATGTTCACCACAAACCAAGCCGACAAGGGTTTTTATATATTTCAGAGTAACAAAGGTGTTTGTTTTGGTTTTCCTGAATATACGTGGGTTGCATGAGACAAAACTGAGATGAAGTTAATAAATGAAGAAAACAGTGAGGAATGTAAAAGCAAAACACCCTTCCTGTTTACGCGGAAACCAAAACAGGTTTTCTGTTGTGTTTCTCAGCACTGTGACGATTCGGAATGCTTGGTATTTAGTGTGAGCTCAATACCATTATGTACTCCAAGGTCAGATTAAGATAAGATTCATGGAAGCATTATCACAGTAGTAATACAAGGGTGAAAGAAGAGATGAGGAAAAAAAATAACGACAGGGAGAAGGAAAATGTGAGAAATAGGATTTTTAAATCTCAACGAAGGAAATGAAAAAGGATGGCATGATCATAACCGACAAGTCGCGCAAAGATGGAGTACTTGTGCCTCATGCTACACCCCCCCCCCCCCCCGCAGCTTTCCAGATTCCCAAATCCTAAGAGCCTGTATTTCAAAAGGACTATCAGATCTCCAAGAATCCCAGGTTTGAAGGTTTCTTTGGATCCAACAGAGACTCCGAGCATCCAATGTGGTTGAAGACTTGGAGTAGTTTGAACAAATCTGAGTGATGGCTTGTTGCAAGGCAGGACGTGGGGCACAGACAGTGTAATCTGCAAACACATTCATCAAATCAAACATTCCATTGGGAGCTTAGGCAATGAAAAGTATCCATCAGCAAAGTACGATGAGGAACATCTTATGCATGAATAAAAAGGGCTTATAAACATGATGATAAATTTCTATTTTAACTGCTTCATCTCAGTCCAACAGTTTATTGATGCTTAATTAATCCACCTGTAATTCTCCTGTAGATATTCCAACCTTTTTTTCTGTACAAGATTGAGGCTCATGGAAGTGCAAGGTGACGGAGGGTATGAAATGACAGTGGGCCAACAGTCAAAGGGCTGAGAGCAGAGGGAGCTAGACCAGAGAAGAGGTGGTAGAAAAGAAGTTCTGCACCACAATGATTGATCTGAGCTCACATTTGGACTTTTTCAGGCATGAAGAGGACTCCATTCAGTTGAATGATACCAGTAGTAGTACATAATTATGACAGCAAGTTCTATCAGCAAAATAACGTGCACTTATCAGCTTATGAGATCATCACAGTCACGTTGAATGTGCTGAAAATTTCATAATGAAGGCTCCTGTGTTGACATCAAGAATCTGGTGACCCAATGTGTACTACTTGTAGTGCCCAAAATGGAAACCAAAAGAATGTGATTTGAAATTTTGTTGTCAACGTTTGTATTTGTATTTTGCAATATGGCTGACGATGTTTGTAATTGCCCTCAAATTATGTTAAGGTTAAGTTTAAGGCATGGAAGTGTATGCAACACAGCATACAGTTGATCTACTATGACCACACACTTGTTTGGTTAACATTAATTACTTTGTGATGCAAAAGGGTGTCAATCAGGGAAAATGTGATGAGAAACAATGAAGAAAGATAGTAGTGAAGTATGAATGAGATCATCATCCAGCTTGCAATTATACGTACAGTGCCTTCAGAAAGTATTCACACCCCTTGACTTTTTTCACATTATGTTGTGTCACAGTCTGAATTTAAAATGGATGAATTTTTATTTATTTATTGTCACTGATCTACACACAATACCCCATAATGACAAACTGAAAATGTTTTTAGAATGTTTACAAATCAATAAAAAATGAAAATCTGAAATGTCTTGCATCAATAAGTATTCAACTCCCTGAGTCAATACTTTGTAGAAGTGCATTTGGCAGTGATTACAGCTTTGCGTCTTCTTGGGTATGTCTGTGTCAGCTTTGCACATCTGGATTTGGGGATTTTCTCCCATTCCTCCTTGCAGATTTGTTCAAGCTCTGTCAAGTTGGATGGGGAGCGTCGGTGAACAGCAATCTTCAAGTCTTTCCACAGATTCTCAATGGGATTCAAGTCTGGGCTTTGGCTGGGCCACTCAAGGACTTTCACGTTCTTGTGATGAAGCCATTCCAGTGTTGCTTTAGCTGTACCTTTGGGGTCATTGTCCTGTTGGAACATAAATCTTCACCATAGTCAAAGGTTTTTTTGCACTCTGAAGCAGGTTGTCCTCCAGGATTTTCCTGTATTTGGCTCCATTCATTGTTCCCTCTATCCTTACAAGTCTCCCTGTCCCTGCCACTGAAAAGCATCCCCATAGCTTGATGCTGTCACCAACCATGCTTCATGGTAGGGATGGTGTTAAATGGGTGATGAGCTGTGCTCAGTTTCCACCACATGTAGCACTTTGTATTCAGGCCAAAGATTTCAATTTTCGTCTCGTCAGACCACAGAATCTTTGCTTCATGCTGAGTATTTCACATGCCTTTTTGCAAACTCCAGGTGTGCTGTCATGTACCTTTTTCTCAGAAGCGGCTTCCGTCTGGCCATTCTCCCACAAAGCCTAGATTTGTGAAGTGCTACAGAGATTGTTGTCCTTCCGGTAGGTTCTCCCATCTCAGCCAAGGAAATCTGTAGTTCTGTCAGAGTGGTCATTGGGTTCTTGGTCACCTCCCTGACCAAAGTCCTACTTGCCCAGTTGCTCAGTTTGGTCAGACGGCCAGCTCTAGAAAGAATCTGGGTCGTTCCATATTCTTTCCATTTCCTAATGATGGAGCTTGTAAGATCCAAGTCATTTCATCTTTTCATTTTTAATTAATCTGTAAAAATGTCTAAAAACACGTTTTCACTTTGTCATTATGAGGTATTTTGTGTCGATCGGTGATACAAAATTGTTTAATTTAATACATTTTCAATTCAGGCTGTAACACAACAAAATGTGACAAAAGTCGAGGGGTGTGAACACTTTCTGAAGGCGCTGTATATAATGGAGCAAGTGTATCTATGTCCAGTCACTAACGACACCTCTTATAGCATAAGAAAATGCACAGCGTTTATCCATGATGTTTGTGTTCTTGTTAGAGCATAATAAAATAAATTCCATGTGTCAGTAGTACCCAAGGTCAGGTTCTGGGCATGAAAACAAATCCCCCCCTGCCAAACAACCCTGCTGGGGAAGGGAGTGCGAGGACTTACAATTTTCACCCGATTTCACCAAATTTTGCATACGTGTTGGTCGTACCCAGGGTCAGGTCATGGCCACACAACCCCTCCCCCCCAACACTGCTAGGGGAGGTGGGGGAGATAACTTACCATTTTCCCCTGTACACATGCCAGAGTTGAAGTAGTTTACTGACCCTTGCTGCAGACAGGGGGGATTATTGGCCATGGCGAGAAATATATTTTCCCCACCTCCCCCACTATCCTCGTCGACCCTCCCCTTCCCCCCAGGCTGCTCCTGAGGGGAGTGGGTGTTTCTAGTATAAATAATGTGGACATCATAAACACCATGTTATCATTTCCTAAACTAGGTTTTATAGATAGTACCGTGACTCAAGAACAAATTATTTCTATTGGTTGAACATATAAATTGGTTTACAACCTAGCTTCATTCGGTCATTCGTGCTCTATAAGGGTCACTGTAGCCCCACGACACAACATTAAGGGTGACTCTCCAATGGGACACCGAATCACATCAGATCCTCCGATGGGACATGGTATCAAATCAGTTCCCACCCTTCTCCTGCAATTCCTTTATTTATGTTGTGGTGCATGTCTTTTTTTTGTTGTGCCACTGTTTTTCCTTTGTCTCCACTTTATCTGTTGTTCCATTGCCCTCTGTTTATTTGTTCATCCACGGGCCTCGATACCTCTATAAAATAAAATAAAAAATAGCCGCGTGGGGGACATAGTTATCTGCCCCAACAGGCAGGGTGAAAATGAGGAATTAGGGAGAAGGGGCCATGCCCGCCCTCACCCTTCCTGAAGTGGTACCGTCACGGGGACGGGGAGCACAACTTAAGTTAACAGCATGGTCCTTATGTTTCATGAAGAGTTTGGGCTGGATCTGGCCGTTGGTTTCTAAGAAGATTTTAAAATAAATTACTTGAATTTGAGGCGAAACCCCCCTTTTCAGTCTCTTGTAGGGGATCCAGATCGGGGGCACAACAGACCTTACTTTTCTGATGTATCATATAAAATTTGGTCCATATCGGTCATATAGTTTGTGAGGAAAATATGTTTTAGTGAATATGACGGATTGGGGGAAGGAGGTCGTGGCCCCTTTCGGGGGAGATACGGCCATGGGGAGCACAACTTCAGGTCAAAGCACGGTTACGATGCCGCATAGCCAGTTTGGTCTGGATCCAGTTGCCGGTTTCTGAGAGTAAGAATTTTGAATGAAATACAAATATTTGGGGCAAACCCTCCTTTAATCACCTTTAAATGGGTGCATCCGGATGGGGAGCACAACCCCATGAGACCTTATTGTGAAGATGCACCCTACAAAATTTGGTCCATAATTAATCGGTCAGGTAGTTTGTGAGAAGATGTTTTGTTCAAATGTTAACGGACAGATGGCCAGACACCAGGACCTACTCCATTCGTTTATTTCGGAGAAATAACCTAATAATATCCTAAACTTCCATATGAGCAATTCAAATGGAAGACTTAAATGGTTGATATTTGGGATTCGAGACGAATACCCAGTGCACATCATCTTGTATCATCATCATCACACCCAGTACACGAATACCCAGTACACCCCAACTAAACACCATTGACAGAAGGTGTAACATTTTGAATTGAAACGGTAACCTTGGTATTATTAACACCATGATATAAGCATCACCTTGGACATTTAGGCACTTTGCAACTTCATTGTTTCTCCGTCATTGAGACAATTTGTCTCTTCAGGCCTGAATAAGACAAGAAAGAAATGCAAAGGAAAGGAGGAGACAAATACAAGGCTGGAGTTTTCAGGTTCATGGAGGAGCTTGTACATATATCACAGTCAATTGGGCATCAGTATACTTTTACATAAATTTTGGAGGAACCATCAATGTTCACAGTCCTATAATGGTGCACGTGCATGGTTGCAGGATACTCACGGCTGAGAGCTGGGTGTTGGCTTGAATGAAGCTTTTTGGGTGAAACATAGTTTCTTCGTGTGGTAGGTGTAGAAAAGGACATAGCCAAGAAGAGCCACAACCAACAGTGACACGATAACAGCGGCAATAATTACACCACGAATATCTGTCACAAACACACCATGTCAATAATCACCAAATGCCAGCACCTGATCCATCTACTGTCTTCGTGATTTTACATATGCCCTTTACAGAACACATCCTAATTGTATTACAAAGAACTTCCGCACAAGTCAGGTGACACTTACCATGGTGTGCTTGAGTAGCTCCCGATTCCGAGATATCTCGAGTAGCAGGGAAGGGTAGAGTTGGAGGTACGGATTGAGGAAACACCATAAACCAAGCAGTAGAAGAAACGATAACAAAGACAAAATGAAGCTAGAGTAAAAGCTGGAGGGCGATCAAGAAGTTTCAATTTGTAAGAAAAGTGCAAAATGGAACAAGTAATGATTCTCACGATTTTTTGTTTTTTCTTGCAGAAAAGTTTTCAGCAAGGATGAACGAACTTAAACATAAAATGAATGAAAGAATGTTGGGATTAAAGAAAAGAGGGATCGACACCGAAAGAGAAGTGGTAGAAAACAGAGACCACCAATCTATCTGCGATGAGAAAGCAGCAGGTCCTGCACTTCTGTTTCTTTGTGGGACATGTCCATGATATTGAGATCTATGGATTCCACAGAGTCCAGGAGTGACAGCAGCTGTAAGGTGGTTTTAGGGTTAACAGTGTACTCCACTGATCCACAGACAAAGGTCTTGAAGACTGTGAGAAATTCAGATTTTTAGAAGGAGGGAATTAGCACGACAGATGATGCACAGTCTGCGGGGTTGCTTTGAAGGCCACCTTTGATATATGTTCTGTCCAATAGAGGTCGCATCTGATGGTGAGACCCAAATGCTCGACAGACTGAACTTGGTCAATTGAGGAAATAGGTGAATTTTCTGGATGGTTCTTCCAGAGCAACAAGGTGAGAGTGTCATATTGGCCCAAGCCTAAGTCTTCGACGAGAATCAGAGGCTTTCCAGGTCAGCGAGGACGGGAAGACGTTGCTGCTGGCTTGTCAAAGTGGAATGGGGAATTGTATGGTTTAATGTGGAGTCACGTGCGAAGAGAGTAAAACAGGCTTTCCAGAGCATCAGAGGGTCATTAATGTAAGCCCACTAGGAACAAGATTGGACCCAAGATGCTGCCTTGAGGCACTTTGGACTCTAGTGGGAGAGGAGATGGGAGGATTGTGTTGAGAGTGACTCACTGACTGTGTGAGTAGAGGACATCACCAAGGCAGAAAAGAAGGCGGCCTTGTATTCCATAGGCTTAGGCAGAACAGGGTGCAAGACTGTGTCAAATTCCCAAGCTATGTCCAGAGGCACGACCCTGACCTCATCCTTGAGATTGGTTAAAGATCAAAAGATCACATCATTTGAGAAAAGGAAAGACAATGTCAGCTGCGATGGATTACATGACTGCTTATCATTGGATGTGAGCTCACAAGCCTGGAGTGAGATGATCTGTTTTTGCGTGTTTCTTGGGTATTGGAGTGATGTTGTCAGTCTTCCGAGAGGGCAGCCGCTGATTTCATCATTAATAAGGTGTAACTGTCCCGCTGATGCAGTGCCACTGTCCATGAAAGCAATAATTTTGAATTTAGCAAGGGTTCCACCACACAATTGCCGACTCTTTTTGAAGAGCATCATGGGATCTTTGAGGTCCACTCGCGAATCCTAGTAGATGGGATACCTGGCGTAACATTCCTCAAAAGGATAACAAACTCAATTATACAATGCCCTGCATGTGAAGCGTTAGGATGAACCCAAACTAGGCAGCTGAAAGGTTTGTTACCTTCGGCACCGAAGGTGGAGGTTATGTTTTCACCCCCTTTCTGTCTGTCTGTCTATCTGTCTGTCTGTCTGTCTCTGTACAGGATATCTCAAAAAGTTGTGGATGGATTCGGATGAAATTTATGGACAGGTTCGGTGAGTGACAGGGACGAACTGAATATATTTTGGTGAAGATCCGGATCCGGATCCGACTACTAGAATTTTTTAAGTGATTCTTCACTATTGAGAGATTGGGCCAAAAACGATATATAGTACGATATCTCAAAAAGTTGTGAACGGATTTCTATGAAACTTGGTGGACGGGTTGGGTGTGTGACAAGGAAGAAGTGATTCGATTTCGGAGAAGATCCGAATCCAGATCTGGATACGAGAGTTATTTAATTTTTAAAGTGATTCTTTACCATTGAGAGATAGGGCCAAAAACGATACATAGCACGATATTCCAAAAATGTATTGGGCCCGATATGTTCTTGTTGATTAGGCATTATGTGTGCGGAGGTATGCACTCTACCGAGTGCCCTTCTAGTTACCTCTGAGATATCCTGTATCCATCCATCCATCCATCCATTAGGACCATACTCTGTGCAGAGCGTTGGTGCCGCCGAAGCAGTCTCCTTGGCTATTGGGAACAATCCTGGACGGGTCGCCACTCCGACACAGTATACCAGCATGCTGGCACTCATTTTGCCGACCTCGGAAGGATGACAGGCAGAGTCAACCCCACCTGGTGTTAATTCAACAGCTGAGCGGGATTTGAACTCAGGACCCTAGGATCCCAAGCCCACTGCCTTAACCATTAAGCCAACACCAGGCATATATCCTGTATAGCCCCATTGATGTCACCTCTTTCATGACAGTCCCACTCGATCTACAGGACAGGCTGCAGCTGCTTTGCTGACAAGCTGAATCAGCTCATAAAAATATATTTACATCCCTCGGAGGCATGACCTTGTATTGAGGCTGGTGGTACATTGTACGCCTAACTCGTTTCCATGAAATTAAAAGCCTGCCTTGCAAAACGCCATTTTTATTTTGCTGAGGTTTAGTGGTTGTTAAGTCAATATGACTTATTGTCCATTCCATGGGTTACAATGTCCATAGAGGAACACATTCCAAGTTTGCCTTTAAAAGCTGATGGCCTGTGCACAAATGTTCCTGTGTCATGCAATGCCATCGATTATACAATAAGCTAGAGCTCCAAAAACTCATCTCTGTTATTATCTGATGGAATTAATGAATTATATCCACATTAGGTATCTGTCAGGAAACCTAAGGATGTGGCTTGCTGCTTTTTCCCAATACCATGGACTTTAGTCAATCAACGATACACTGACTCTCTTCTGGTTTACTACAGTTTGCTCCTTCTACATTCCACTCCTCCCACCATAGCAAATCGCAGCAATCCTCTGTCTCTCCTGGTTTACCGCAGCATGCTCCTTCTGCATTCCACCACTTCTGCCACGGCATGTATTAATCTCCTGCCTCTGTTCTGTTTTAATACAGACTACTCCTGCTTCCTTCCACATCCTACCACTTCTGTTGGAGCATGATTTGATGGAGGCAAAAAAAAAGTCCAACGTCCAAAAAAAAGTGGACCTCTCTTGATTCTCCTCGCTGTTTCTCTTAATGTCTCTAATTTTATGGAGCTTGACATTCAGATACAAAACACCGAGCATTAACACTACATTATTTTATACATTAATATGCAAAAATATTTTAACCGAGTTAATATTGCAAGGGGAATCCTCCACTTCCTGCTCAGACATTTTGATGTTGAACCTGCAATCAGGCCTGCATCTTTTGCATTGGACTCCTATCTCGCATACGCATATCCACTTGCACCTTCTACTCATGGATCAGGCATTATGTGGCAGAGGTATGCGCTCTACCGAGTGCCCTTCTAGTCTAATGTTCCTCTTTCATTCAGAGCTACCAGTTGGATGGGGATAACCTTACTAGGGGCATCATATTACAATAATAAATCACACCTACCCTTACTTTTGAGAGCCCTGGAGATGATCAAAGCCTGGTGTTGGCTTCACTGTTAAGGTGGCTGGCTTGGAATCTTAGGATCCTGAGTTTGAGCCCCTACTGGCCTTTGAATGAACACCAGGTGGGGTTGACTCAGCCTGTCATCCTTCTGAGGTCGGTGAAATGAGTCTCAGTGCACTGGTAACAGAGGGCACTGCATCAGCGGCACAGCCATGCCCTCAGACAATGATGTTAGCCTACCTGCAACCTTGCGCTGCATATGAAGGAGGAGGAGAAGGAGATGATCCATCACCCCAAGTTTTGCCATTCTGTTTCATCTCCTTCCTCCAAGCATCATTTTTGTATCATGGTGAAAACTCATTGTCATCCATGGAAACGGACTTCATCAATATATAATGCACAGAATGGTGAGTCCAATCGAGTGCACTCACTCAGCGCACCCACTAACCCCCAACCTTTGTCTACATCGTGAATAAAATATAACTTCCCAGTGAAATCCGAAAAACACGAAGCTCGAAGTTGTATTGGGACAAACCTTCACCCTTATCATCTGTTTATGTAAAATCACCTAAAGTCCACCTCCACTGTTGTCCCAATCAACAAGTGGTGAGAGAACTGCAGGGTTTACCTACAGTATATGATATTTTACTGTGTCTCCATGCAACCAAAAACTGATACAATCAACAAGACAAAGGTTGCCAAAGGACATAGCATGCCAGTTTCCAGTCCCTGCTCTTTAATCAGAAGCTTTTCCGCACCGCTCGGTGACATGCAATTTGAGTACTGGGCTTTAATAATCAGAAATCACACAATTCATAGACTTTAACTACCAGCCAGGCATACATTTCAGAAAGTCAACCTTTCGGTTAATCAACCAAAACATAAAACACCTCATAAACATGGTCTTCTCATGACACGCTGTAATTTTGGAAATCAAATCATGAATTTGTTACCTCTGCCACCGAAGGTGGAAGGAGCTTATGTTTTCGCCCCTGTCTGTTTGTTTGTCTGTTATTATTTGGCGAAAAAAATTTTTTGCCAAGTATGTTGGTCTGTATCGTTTGTCTGTCTGTCTGTCGCACAATTTTTGGCCACAGCTTTTAAACAATCGTTCTGAAATTATTTGTGTGTGTCGGTGACTGGCCAAGGACAGCAACACTTAATTTTGGTGAAGATCTGAATCCGAATCCGGATCTGAGAATTTTAAAAGTAATTCTTCACCATTGAGAGATAGGGCCAAAAACGATACATAGCACGATGTCTCACAAGGTTATGGATGGATTCACACGAAACTTGGTGGACAGGTTGGGTGTGTGACAAGCACGAATTGATTCAGTTTTGGTGAAGATTCTAATCCAGAGATGGATAAGAAAATTTTTCAAGTGATTCTTCATCACTGAGAGAAGGGGCCAAAAACTATGTATCGCATGAGATCTCAAAAAGTTATGGACGAGTTATGACAAAACTTGGTGGATGAGTTGGTTCGGTGACAAGAAAACCCGATTAGATTTTGGTGACGGTCTAGATTCAGATCCGACCTATCAGAGGGATACAAAACGTAAACTGTAGAGTCTGGTGGAGGCATGTGCTCTTCCGAGTGCCGTTCCGTTTCGCCAAGTGTCACTTTATGAGTGATTTTTTCATCTGTTTGTTTGTTTTTGTGCAGGATATCTCAAAACGTTGTGGACGGATTCGCATTTAATTTGGTGGACATGTTGGGTGTGTGACAAGGATGAACCAATTCGATTTTGGTGAAGATATGGAACCGGATCCGAGTACTGGAATTTTTAAGTGATTCGTCACCATTGAGAGATACGGCCAAACAATTAATTGCACGATATCTCAAAAAGTTGAAGACGGATTCGGATGAAACTTGGTGGACACATTAACTGTGTGAGAAAGACGAACTGATTCAATTTTGGTGAAGATCCGGATGCGGATACGATATTTTTTTTTTAAAGTGATTCTTCACCATTGAGAGATGGGGCTAAACCGATATACAGTATCGCAGAATATCCCAAAAAGTTATGGACAGATTCAAATGAAACTTGGTGGACACGTTGGGTTTGTGACAAAGACGAACCGATTCCATTTTCATGAAGATCCGAATCCAGATACAGATACTCGAATTATTTAATTTTTAAAGTGATTCGTCAGCATTGAGAGATGGGGCCAAAAACGATATATAGCATGATAGTTCACAAATGTATTGCGCCGATGTGTTTGAATGGATCAGGCATTACAATGGCGGAGGTATGCGCTCACCAAGTGCCCATCTAGTTATTACTGAATTTACAAATAACTTCCATGAAATATGAGTTCAGTTGTTGAAACCTGCAAGGTGAGAAACTCAGGAGTGGTGCCTCAGTGAAATGCCTAAAATAATCCATCTTGGTACTCCACTCCCAACCAATTAATGTCTGAACTCTTCTTCTTCTTCTTCTTCTTCTGCTCTATATTTGATTTTTGGAGGACAGGAGAGACACTTTGGAGAAGTACAAAAAGCAGCAATTTGCCAAAATAATTTTTGTAAATCCCATAATGGGGTTTGCAAAACTGTACGTCACAAACGAGAAATATCCAACACTTATGGAGGAGTTTGAATATAACATCACATGTAGGAGAAGGATAAAATAACAGGATACTTTCAGTGAATTGAAAAGACATTGGAACAAAGCGGACAATAAACTACTGTACAAGGAATTAGAACCTGAGATTTCAGCATGAGCAGCAAAGTGATCGAATGGAAATTTGAACTCTGCCAATCAATTGTTCAGAGGAGAAAAAAACTGGCAGTCTGTATGGATTGAGGAAGTGCTTTTTATTTAAACAAAACCGGGCGTAGTGGCGTGCGCCTGTAATCCGGCTACTCAGAGGCTTGGGTTTGAGGATCGCTTGAGGATGGGAGCTCTGCACTGGGCCGCGCTATGAGAGGGTGGAGGGCAGCCCGGAATCATGGCAAAACCCAATCCTTATCCCTGTGTCATAAGAGGTGACCAGGGTTGCGTCAGGAAGGGAATCCGGCGTAAAACCTGTGCCAAATCAGTATGCGGATCATAACGGATGATCCGCTGTGGCGACCCCTAACGGGAGCAGCCGAAAGACGAACAACAACAACTTTTTATTTAAACAAAAAAGGTGTATTTATCAAACAATATAGCTGCAAATATGGGTGCTACCAAATATCCAGTAATTGATTAGCACATAAGTTAGCAAACCACATTTTATCCACTGGAGATCAAACTCAATTGGTGTCGTATGGAACATTTTTTTATTGTCTATTTGTCCTACTTTGAGAATATCATAATGGAAGGACAATAACATAGTGGGGATCACTGGGTGGGCTTCATTCCAGCTGTGATGTTGGATGGCTGTTAAGCCTCACGCTACACCAACATTGGCCAAAAGTATGTGGACACCTGCTCGTCCAACATCTCATTCCAAAATCATGCGCATTAATATGGAGTTTGTCCCCCCTTTGCTAATGTAACAGCCTCCACTCTTCTGGGAAGGCTTTTCACTAGATGTTGGAACATTGCTGCAGGGATTTGCTTCCATTCAGCCACAAGAGCATTAGTGAGATCGGGCACTGATGTTGGGTGATTAGGTCTGGCTCGCAGTTGGCGTTCCAATTCATCCATAAGGTGTTCGATGGGGTTGAGGTCAGGGCTCTGTGAAGGTCACTCAAGTTCTTCCGCACCGATCTCGACAAACCATTTCTGTATGGACCACGCTTAGTGCACGGGGCATTGTCATGCTGAAACAGGAAAGGGCCTTCCCCAAACTGTTGCCACAAAGTTGGAAGCACAGAACCATCTAGAACGTCATTGTATACTGTAGCATTGAGATTTCCCTTCACTGGAACTAACGGGCCAAGCCTGAACCAAGAAAAACAGCTCCAGACAATTATTCCTCCTCCACCAAACTTTACAGTTGACACTATGCATTCGGGCAGGTAGCGTTCTCCTGGCATCCGCCAAACCCAGATTCGTCCAACGGACTGCTAGATGGTGAAGCATGATTCATCACTCCAGATAACACATTTCCACTGCTCCAGAGTCCAATGGCGGTGAGCTTTACACCACTCCAGCCGATGCATGGCATTGCGCATGGTGATCTAAGGCTTGTGCACGGCCATGGAAATCCACTTCATGAGCTGTTGCTCTTAGACGTTTCCACTTCACAATAACAGCACTTACAGTTGACCGGGCCAGCTCTAGCAGGGCATAAATTTGATGAACTGACTTGTTGGAAAAGTGGTATCCTATGACGGTGCCACTTTGAAAGTCACTGAACACTTCAATGCGGCCCATTCCACTGTCAATGTTTGTCTATGGAGATTGCATGGCTGTGTGCTTGATTTTATACACCTGTGAGTAATGTGTGTGGCCGATAGAGCCAAATCCACTAATTAGAAGGGGTGTCCGCATACTTTTGGCCATATAGTGTATGTACCTACTTACATGTGTGAAGGCTAAATAATTTGTCTGCATGTGCTACGCTGACTAACCAGTCTCGCATCACCCTGATTAGAGTGGCCCACGGTCGGGTGGATCAGGCAAAGTCAACACAAACACAAAGTTGTCCTTAGAGTCACATTCCATTTTCTTTGTCTGTATGTCCATTCCCTTATATCATGTATATCTTGTAGGGTCAACAAACCTGGCAGACATAATAGGTAGTGTCATAGAGTGGGGGCTTGGTGATTATGGGTGGGTGGGGGGGGTGGAGGAGGTTTGTAACGGGTTGAGTGATCGCAACCAAACTTAGCACTCAAAATGAATGGGAGCACAATGGGGAGTATAAACAGAGGGGTAGGGGGTGTAAATTTAGTGGAGGGGAAGTAGTGGAGGTGAAAAGGTAGTTCTCTATATCGGAATCCAGTTTTTCGCAAGTCCTATCACCTATGAGCCACAACACTACCAAACGTGGCTTGCATAATGGAGGCCCATGGGGGATGATGGTGTAAGAAATGAAGTTACTATTTTTTATAGATTTTTCAATTCTTGGGGGAGTAGGGATCTCTGCAACAGATTGAGGTATTGCCACCACACTTGGTACGGATAATATTGGCATCATGGGGGAAGGGGTTAATGATGAAAAAGAAAAACTGAAGTTATTAGCTTTGATAGATGTTAAGATATATGTGGGGGTGGAGGGGTTTGGAATAGCAGGAAGGTAACCGAGTCAACTGCTTTAATTAATTGGGATCACACTTTCAATAATAATGTAGACCCATCCAATAGTGAGTAGAATATGGGGAAGGGGTGGAGGTTTTGGGACAGGTGTAGGGGTTAGTTGTGTTTGTTGTCTTGAGAAAAGTGGGGATATAGCAGGCGGACTTGGCACTTGCTTGTTCTTGGCACTTGTTTAAAAAAATAAATCAGACATGGACACGGTCAAATCCACTACAGAGTACAATTGAAGAACACCCCAAAATAATGCCAGAAAGCAAAATTGTCCACAGTGGGTTTCAGCTTCATAAATTTGCAATTTCCTTGCATTTTTTTAAACATAGTTCCAGATGAACATATCCTAAGGTGTATCGAGAAGAACGGAGGATGTTCAGATGAAATAGAGAGAGCTTTCCTTTTATAGCCCACGTGGACTTTAGTCTGGTGAGCTTATGCTATTGAGCAGTATCCGTAGGTGAGTGAGTGAGTCAGTCCGTAAACACTTCAGTCATTATCGCTTGAACCAAACATAATTTTGATGAAACTTGGCCACAAGCTTCATATCTGATGCTGAACGAAGGTGCATTGACCGCATCAAAATCTGCGCTCATTAAGAGAGTTTAAGGGGGGGGCTTTAACCCCCTCCCCCAAAAAGGTATTTGCTCTCTCCGAAACTACACACATAATTTCAATGAAACTTTTAAACGGAGTTATGCCTTGTTTGGACTTAGAAAACATCACATTGGTAGGGAACATGTATTGCAAAGCAATTCTCGCTCTTGTGAGAGCATCATATGAATTAACCCATGCAGTGTAGAAGAACAGGGATGAGTGGTCGCAGGTTAGGTGGTAGTTACCTTTGATAGGATTCAGGACATACTTTATCGTAGAAACACCAAGGTGGTTCTGGGCACTGCATTTGATGTTGGTTGCGACGGCAGGCATTAGAACCTCAACAGTGCTCGTAAGTTGCTGCTTGTTCACGTCCCATTGGTTCACCTGTTACCATGACAATGACCATTCTCATTAGGTAATGCCACCATACAGCTTGGAGGCCATATATTTATTCCATATGCATGGGTGGTGGAATGGCAAGGTCATATCAATGGTATCATATCATCCAGGTCATATCAGAGATCAATTTAATATAATAATAACTAAATAAATAACTAACATATTTTTCGTGAATCATTGAATCTAAAACACTGGATGTTGGGCCGGCTTGAAATAAGTTCAGGTGGGAGTGGAGACAGCAAAAGAGGCGGAGATGATAGTGGTATTAGGTAAATGAGATGAAATATTCTAATAGTTTGTAATTCCATTGATTGAAAAATTAGGGTATGGTGAGATGTGAATCCGTACACTTCTGAACTTCCTAGGTGAAAATGGACTGCATTTTCGAACTCAGTGGGGTCGATTTACTCCAAGAAATGTTTAGACGGACAACAAATTAATTATAGATTAGAAAATATCGAAATGAGTAGGATTAGTTACTCAACTCCAGTAATGATAAATCTTGTTTTAGGTCATATTTTCGAAATGGTAGTGAATTCAGTGTCGGTGCAGTCATTTCTTAGAGTAAATCGACCCCATAGAGTTCGAAAATGCACTCCATTTCCACCTCGGACATCCAGAAGTACCCATAATCGTACCTGACCATACCCTAATTTAACCAACTCATGAAACTAAAAGTCGTCATATGGAGCGACCTCTAAATCACCTCCGATCAACTTAAAAAAAAATTATGCGCGTTATTGAATCATAGTGGAATAATTTAAGGCTTATGGAGATAACATCTGAATTTTTTTTTTCCTGTTTTTGGACCACCCTATTATATATATTATATATACACTAGCATATACCCGTGCTCTGCACGGAGTTGAATGGGTGACAAAAGGTGGATGAGGCATAATAGTTGATGTTATGGGAAGCTGGGGAGGGTGTCATTCGGGATGTGATGCACTATGGTTACCTTTCCTTGGTTTTCGAAAGGACCTCCCTGTAGATGACATTTTGGGTGAGTGTCTTGTTGCTGAGTAGTCATTGTGAGGAATTACTGTCCACTTTGATAGATATATAGGAGTAACCTCTTGCACGTGAAAATGCAACATATAGTTGGCCATGGGAGAACACAGGGGCTGGGAGGTATATTCCGAGTTTGTCAAATGTTTGGCCCTGGGATTTGTTAATGGTCATTGAGTATGTGAGTCTGACTGGAAATTGCATCCTCTGCAGTGTGAATGGAAGGTTGGCGTCTGATGGGGCAAGTTTAACATGATATAGGCTGAGCCCTAGACTGAACAGGAGCAGTGGAGGGTGACCGAGAATCAGAATGCAAATTTCATTGAACGGCACTTTTTGGCGCACATCCGACGATCGAACACCGCTTGGACGCTTTAATTTGAAGATCACACACACAAGACACAACACAGGTAATGATGGTGGTTGAGAAACGTGAAATTAAGCGCAGACGTTAACAGAAATAATATTTTTTAAAATAAATCTTTACTTTAAATACAATGGTACTCGTTACATTTTTTGTGTCAAATTCACCTTCTGAGGTAGTGCAAAATGTGCAGAAGAGGGTTTTACATTGCAGACGCTGTTATCGAGGAGTGGCATTACGCCTCTCGGTGGTGACGGTCTGTCGACGACAGACGTAACGACGTCAGCGAATGACCGATGTCATGACGGAATTACGCCTCTCAGCGGTGACGTCACATGTCCCCATGCAAACGAACGTAAAAATTCGAAAATCGCCCAAAATTCCCAAACGTGTCTGTCTGGCGCGATCTCACATTGCCCATTGCTGTTCATTAGACCACAGAGCACCCGCATGCCGAAAGTGGCAACAATCCGTCTGGCAGTTTTGTAGGAGATACGTCAAATTACACGCAGACGTTAACAGAAAATATATATATATATATATATATATATATATATATATATATATATATATATATATATATATATATATATATATATATATATATATATATATATATATATATATATATATATATACACACATACAGTATCTCACAAAAGTGAGTACACCCTTTACAAAAATGTACATATTTTGTTGTAACTTTTTACTTAGATGTATTATAAACACAAGACTCAAATAAATGACAAGTCTGGAGACGGCGATGGTTCACGAGCAATGTACACGGTTCGCCTTTTTTAATTTTTGACCTTCGAGGGGACGCCACGGACAAACTGGCGGGAATCGGGAAAAACGTAAACGATGAAAGTTGTAGTACTCGAAGAGCACTACTTGCATACCAACTTTCATTCAAAACAGTTGAAAACCCTAGGGGCTCGGTGCCCAATTTATTGATTTTTTTGACATTTCCTATGTTCGTGACCTTGTGACCTTGACCTTGGGACGAAAATGAAAAATCGAACTCTGTGGGGCTATGCAGGTGCCATTGGGCTAACCAAATACCGAAAACCCCTGCCAGATTCGACAAACCCCCTCGGAGAAGATGAAACTTGAAATCGGCTACCCCCTAAAAACACGTTTTTTGGGCGTGGCTCCGCCCATAATGGGTGCACCACGCCCATTCTCAGGAAAACACAACTAGATCATGATATAAACCTCACACCCAAATTTTATCAGGATCGGATCAAAACCCATGGAGCTATGCTTAGGACAGACAGACAGACAGACAGACAGACAGACAGACAGTTTGCCCGTGGCATCCCCTCGAAGGTCAAAAAAATAAAAAAGGCGAACCGTGTACATTGCTCGTGAACCATCGCTGTCTCCAGACTTGTTTTCAGTATTTTGTATGTCCACCCTTGTTTTTGAGCACAGCAGCTATTCTACTCGGTATGGAGTTGGTCAGTGTTCCACATGTCTTTGCTGGGATCCTGTTTCACTCCTCTGCAATGACTTCTCGAAGTTGCGTGATGTTGGACACCTTTTGTCCCTCAACCTTACATTTCAGGATGCCCCACAGGTATTCCATTGGGTTTAGATCAGATGACATGCTTGGCCACTCCAACAAATTGACCTTTGATTTCTTCAGAAAGGCAGTTGTCTGCTTGGAACGATGCTTCGGATCGTTTTCGTGCTGAAATACAGCTCCTCTACCAAGTTTTCGCAGGGAGGGTAACATCTCCTTCAGGATGTCACAGTACACCGTAGAATCCATGTTTCCCTCGATGAACTTGAGCTCTCCAGTACCGGCAGCACTGCTGCATCCCCAAACCATGACACTACCACCACCATGCTTGACAGTAGGGATAACGCACTTGTCTTGGTACTGTTCCCCAGACACACTGCACTCCATCAGATCCAAACAAATTGATCTTCATTTCATCAGACCATAGGACATGTTGCCAGTAGTCCAGGGGCTTGGATTGATGCTTCAGCAAACTGTTTGCGAGCTTTCTTGTGGCTCTGCTTCAGGTTTGCGCACTAACAGACTGGCCAGAAGCTGTAGAAATCTCTTCAGCAATCTTGGTGGCACTTTGTTGTCTGTCTTGGAGGACTAGATTCTAAACTTGGTGAACAGTACGTGCAGTCATCTTTGCTGGTCTGCCCTGGCGAATGCAACTCATTGTTGTACGCTTCTTGGAGAACCTCTGGATGACCTTGGCCACGGTGTTGGGGCTTACTTTCAAAGAAGCACTGATCTTCTTGTATCCTTGGTCATCTTTATGTGAGGCAACGATTCGATCTTTGACATCTTTCGAGAGCTCTTTACCATGAGGAGTGATGCTGCTTTCTCAGTGGCGATTGGTACAGTATTTCCCATGCAATTATTTCTTCAGCAAGCAGATAGACAATTGCTGCATTGAGTACACTTCTTCACATTTAAAATACCAGGGAGGTTGCTGCTCTATGGACATTGTGTGTATTGTTTGGTGCATATTTGTACCTTTAACACTCTTTGACTTAAATATGCAGAAAATGATGAAAATGGAAGCTGTTTTACCATGCTTGACTTACTTCTTGTGCAGACAATAGCAGGGGTGTACTCACTTTCGTTGCCTTCTCTTTCAGAAATATTCGTAATATGCCACATTGTTTTTATGGAATGGCAGTTTTGTGCCTGCATACATATTGCAGAATGTCTACTCTGTCATCAACTCTAAGGTTTTGCTTCCAACACAGCTGCTTAAAAAGTTACACTGAATTATTTCCATATTTGTGAGGGGTGCACTCACTTTTGTGAGATACTGTATATATATATATATATTTTTGCGAATTCGCACCCGCCGGCGTGCGAACGGCCACGTGACTCGAATCGCGGGACGTCGCCCACCGGACGGACAATTCTGTCGTGACCCTTTCGGACTAACGCCGGGAGCTAGTCACGGGTGGGCCTTTCGGCCTCACCACGATCGTGCCAATCGGCCACCCGCGTGGGATAGGGTTGTTCGCCAAACTCGACCTACCTAAGTACCCACACGGATGGTAGACTGGGCGATCGCACCTCGCCGCAGGTCGACTCCGGACACGGGCCGCTTAAGCGATCCATTCCGTGCTATCGGGATAACCGAGCGGTGTTATCGTCGGCCTCGACGGTTCCGATTAATTATCGGGCGTATTAAGCCCACGACGAACCCGTTACGTGAAGCAAGATGGAGATTCAATTAAAGAAAAGACGAAGCGAAACGGGAAAACAGTTCAACATAATGCACATTTATTCCGCGGCACACGGAGAGCACACATATACAGCCAAACAGAATGCACATATATCAAATGCAACAAAAGAAACAATGACGCAGAGATACTACCGACTAAGACTGACACACGGCAACACTTAAACAGTTTTACTTCACCAGACTGGCGCCGACACACATTTACTCAAAAGCAAAGGAAACAAGCCACCCTCATAGGCAAGGGGGCAGACGGGCCCCTAGGCAAATGTGTGCGCGGGACCTGAAGGAGCGGTCAGGCCCGCGAGACCGGAGGGGGTCCTACCCGCGTCCTCGTGATGGGCCGCAAATGTGGCTGCGCGGCGGTGCCCCGACTTCGTGCTGCTTCACGGGTTTCGTTGGCACCGCTTGGAGTGGGGTGGGAACGGGGCCCCGTTTCGGCACTATCTCAGCGCGGGGGAAAGGGGGGGGGGAATTGTTGATGCCCTGGGGGAAGGAGAATGGTTAGCTGGCTTGGGTCCTGCGACGAGCGATCCCAACGCGACCTCGTCGCCGACCGCCGTCTTCCCTGCCTCGGACCCGAGCTCCTTGGACTCTTCCCTTCCCTCAGGACTCTCCTCAGCCGACTGCAGAAAACCACCTTGACGCCTTCGCCTCCCGACTCCACTCCGCTCTCCAACCCGACTTGACTGCCTCCGTCTCCCGACTCCACTCTCTGCCACCAAAACTGACTCTCCGTGCAACAACTCTTCTCATTCGCCTAGCGCTTGCCGTTTTATAGGCCGGCAGGAGAAAACAATATGCAAATATCCGGATCAGGATCTCCTCGAGGGCGGAGCCACGCTCGCCGATTGGACAGAGGAAAAGGGGCGTGAATCTCCCCTGATCCTAGAATTTGCATATCTCGATTCCAGACAGACGCGCCTGGAGGCGGTGCCAAGCAGCCCCGCACTTCCTAATTGGACGGATCAGAAGTGGGCGTGTAGCATTCCTGATCCGAATTCTCCTCGGAAAGGCTGCTATTTGCACTCGCGGCTCGGCGCGTATCTTGTACGAGCCCAGGACAGCCCGACGCTCGGTGGTCACAGGTGGTGCGGGAATGGCCGTAGAAGGAGAGAGGTGAAGGTGGTGGAGGGTTTCCGGCGGTGGCCGATGGCCATGGTGCCATTTGGAATGGTGGTGATGCGATGTTTGCGGGAGCGAGTTGTGAAGGTAAAGGTCGTGGCTGTTGGCGTTGTTGTTGTTGTCTGACGGTTGGAGCGTGGTTGGTTCAAAATAAAGATAGAACAGAAAAACGGCTATCTCAAAGCGTCGCAGCCCGAATGAATCACATTTATCCCTCTAAACAACGGGTTTGGGCTAACTACACATGTACTTACAGAGATATCTCACCTATGGGACCTGAATGGTGGTTTGTGAATTTCCACACCCGTAACAATATAATCTCCACACCTCTTGGCAACGCATCCAAACACACGTTTCAACTCACAACATTACATTTTGCAAAACCCATATCTATCTATAATTCCAGCAATCTCTGTGCGTGTGTGTATGTGTATGTGTATGTGTATGTGTGTGTGTGTGTGTGTGTGTGTGTGTGTGTGTGTGTGTGTGTGTGTGTGTGTGTGTGTGTGTGTGTGTGTGTGTGTGTGTGTGTGTGTGTGTGTGTGTGTGTGTGTGTGTGTGTGTGTGTGTGACCGCTGTTTCTCGACAACCACCAGTCCGATCTAATTGAAACTTGCCAGGTATATTGCTGGGGACCTGAGGATGTGCCTTTTCAAGGTTTGATATTAATCGGACAAGTGCTTCCCAAGTTATGGCCATTTATTTACCAGACCAATGACAAGACATGTTGTTGAGTGGGCGTGGCCGATGGAGAAGGGAAGCTCAGCCGCGTTCCCCATTACGGGTTACAACGTACGGGCTTCCGGATAATGATGACTTCGTGTATTCTAATAATTTCTCGATTTCTTATGCGCATTTATAGATAAACACAATGCCCCAAGTTATGATCGTTTTCATATTAGACGGTGCATAAATTTCGGTAACATCAGAGTGCTGGTATGCTCCGAACCAGGAAGTAAATTTTTTTTTCTCTCTTCTCTTCTCTTTTTGTTTTTCCTTGCCACAACATTGCGAAAAGGTAAAATACGTTGGCGCTAATTGAATAATTGGGTATTAAAACTAAATTGTGAATAATCGTAACTGCGAATAATATGCGAATTTCCAGGCCACGCACGTATGAGCACGTGAGAGCGAAGAAACAGCCTGTGTGGTTGTTGTTTGTTGCTCGCGGTTTGAATATTTATTCATAATTTTTTTTTTTTTTTTTTTTTTTTACGGGCACGTACTAGTCATTACAAATCCAACGGCCATCGGCATAAAGTGGTGCAGACTGGGGATGCAAACCTCCTCAACAGTGAGAAGGTCAGAACAAAGCACCACATATGGGCAGAGTTGGATGTCAACCCCGCTACAGGACCATGGGCTTGACCAATGAGAACCGCATGGCAATAAGAGCGCAATCAGGAGGCTGCAAAAAGAGATGCCGGTCCCCAGACCATGCCTCTACCAGGGGCTTTATAAGGCTGGAGAATTCCATGACCGGGCTGATATGCATCCAGGGAACTTTCGAGAGACAAGCCAACCCATCGAGAGCGAGCTGTTGTAAAAGTAAGCTGTTGTGGGAACAAACGGGCTGGTGCCATGGGGAGAGAGCTGCCAAGCTGTGGAGTATTTCCCTGGAAGCTTTGGCTGAACACACTGACACTTTCTCTTTCTATCCCGATTTCTAATTAATTCACTTGGAATGCAGGAGAGCATTCAACAATTGCACCCTCGACTCATTCAGGACTGGGCTACTGACCTGCATTCATGATTTCTTCTGTCACACCACGAGCATTCACACGCACTTCAACCCACATGGCCGGCACACCACATCCTCAACCCCTCTTCTTTCTCCCCATCCCCTCTTTCATGTTGGGACCAACGTAAGCCAACAGGATCACATCAGGTGAGCGAGGGGGTCACCATCAAGTCCCACCTTCTTCATCTCTCTCTGTCCATCACTCTTTCTGATCGAGTTTCCCCGGAGTGACTTAGGCGCCTATGTGCATCAAATCGTGTTAAGTTGACTGACGAAGGGGCATGTGTGCTTAAGGGGAAGATCTGTCTTTGTGACACTGTTTTTGCTCTGTAAATAACTGTTTTTTTTCTCCTTTCTCTTCTCCAATTGCTTAATTTCCGACTATCAATTTGGATTTAGACCAGCTCACTCAACCCTGGACATGCTACTTCTGCTTTCCCCAACAATGGATGGAGGTCCTAAATGCCAAACATGAGATCAGAGCCATCTCCCTACACATATCATGAGCTTTCAATATGGTATGGCATCCCACACTGCTCACCAAACTCTCTTCTTATGGTATCCAAGGACATCTCCACTCATAGCTAGTGGACTTCCTCTCCTGCCGCAGTCAACGCGTGGCTCTTCATGTAATTCTTTCATCCCCTCTTCCTGTCCTGGCTGGAGTTCCTCAAGGCAGTGTTCTTGGCCCTGTTCTTTTTCTGGTTTGCATCAATGATCTCTCAGATTCTCTGGAAAATCCTCCTAATCTCTTTGCTGATGACTCCATCCTCTGCCATTACCATCTCTCATCCCTCTGATCAGCAGGAAGCAGCCTCTTCACTCTCTGCAAACCTGGATAAAATCACAAGCTGGTCAAACACTTGGAATAAGTCTTTCAATCCTGACAAATCTCACACCCTCACCATGTCTCTCCGAAAGGACTGTCTGGAACCCCCTCCCCCCCATGTAATTTCTCAACAATCCTATTGAAGAAGTCCTTTCATTCACGCTTTTAGGTTTCACTATCTGCCACGATCTTTCCTGGGAAAGCCACATCTCCAAGCTGGCCTCCAAAGCCAGTCGCTGACTGGGTATCTTACGTCGTGCAAATCCTTCCTTGGCACACCTGAGCTTCTGACCACTTTCAAAGCTTTCATCTGCAGTCTGATGGAGTACTGCTCCACCCCCTTGCGGTGGTGCTCCTGCCTCAAACCTAGCTCAACTTCACACTGTGGAAACCAAGGCTTTTAGAAACATTGGTATCTCCCACGATGAAGCTGAGTCTTTGGGTCTCAAACTCTCTCACGGGAGGCAGAAGGTGGTCTTTCTGTTTTCTACCATCTCCTCTCCGGCCTTGCCCCCCCCCCCTTTTTGCTCTGTCTGTGATCTGTCCCCCCTATATTTCCTCAGGGAGCTCAATGTCTGCCAAAAAAATCCTTATGCTGAAACTGCCAAAATCAAGAATCACTGTTCACCTTCACTCTTTAATTCCTCATTTTCCCCCCACCTCTGGAACAAACTCCCACATTCTCTTCAATCCCACTTCTCCCTCCAGGTTTTCAAAACAGCTGTTCACCACCATCTCAAATCTTCCCCATCAAAAATCTTGATCTTTTCTACCCCCGTTTATCCAGTTCCTTTGAATTCCCTGTTTTCCTTCCTGAAAGTCCCTGTTGTACCATCTTGTTCACCCCGCGTACCCCACCCCATCCCTCTCCCTTCCACAGATATTCTATTGTCTTTGTTCCCCATTATTTTGTGCTTCCCTCTCTCACCCCTCTTGTCTCCTGCCTTATTATATGTTTCTCTGTATTAGCTCTGACACGAGCCTCGAATTGGTATGCAAAATTAAAAAAAATCTATATATTAATACTGAAGGACCAATTTTGTGCTCCTCCTAGCGGTCGCATCACGTTTTTCTCAGTACTGTGACCTGGACTGAAAGAAACTTCGTACCTGTAAGAGTGCATCGCACATAGTAGCAATAATCAACCTTAAACTCTGAAGCATCTATATATTAATACTGAAGGACCAATTTTGTGCTCCTCCTAGAGGTCGCGTCACGTTTTTCTCGGTACTGTGACTTGAGAAGTTTTGACACAATGTACGTCAAAGTAAACACGTGCACAAATCAGGGGACTTCTTCACAAGGAGTAGTGTACACCAAAAAATGTGTACAAGGACATTTTGTAGGCCTCATTAGGTAAGGCCATGGAGTACATCGACTGGGATCCGGCTCTTACAAGAGCCGCCACTGGTTGTCATATTGGGCTCATGGAACAGAATCCGTCTGTGACGGGGTTTCGGCTGGTATATATTGTTTTGCCTGTAACTCTGTATCCCTTTGCTAAAATCTTTCTAAAATGCCTGATCATCTTTTCTCCATTGCTGAGACACTAGTGTGTAAATGGTGCATGGGAGTTCTGTCTCGCTCTTTCGCTACGTTTAGCCACCAGCCATCGTCCCACTTACGGTATCGCTCGGCCGTTCTTGATTGACAGTAGTGTGGAGTTGAAAGCACACTTCCCCATCTGAGAGGACTAATTTACCGGGAAGGTAACACAGGAAATGGACGCAAGGACCCTACCAAAATTAATCGTCTGAGATGGCATCCGTGGCTTCGCAACCTGTCATGCCGTGGAGTTATTCACGGTTCATCGACTTCAGGGTCAAAGGTCGAGAAGCGGGTCCAAAAAGTTCCTAGTGGCCCGGACCGGCAGATCCGTAACAATATTGATGGCCCTTCACCTGCTTCCACCTGCCCCCCACCCCCCCCTTCAAATCCTTCTCCAACTTTGCAAAAAAAAAAAAAACTTTACTCACAGGTTAGGTTTGCAAATATACAAAATTAACACAGTGTGGTGCAAAAATAATCATGTGATTCATGTAGCTGTGATTAGTTATCCTTTGCTTTGCATACCGGGTCACTTGCGCCCTCCCATTTGATGGTGGGACGAGGGTAACCTGTGATGTTACAAACTAATGTCACCTTCGTGTTTTCACCTCTCTTCACTTCACTTTCATTCTGTATGCTTTGGGGTGCAGCTGGAAATAATAGGAGGGAGGGGGGAAAGGGAACTATTACCGGAAAGTGCAATGTACAATAGTCACATAGGTTTGCACAGGCTTACATCAACAACCAATTTTGAACATCGGTTTCAAACTTGATGTCTTCATCCGAAAGACAAGTGATTTGTACGAGGCTGAAGCAAAACTAGTACAGTAGCAATTACAATGCTGAGACAACTTGGCAGAAACAGGAGACGATGACAAACAAGAAAGAAAAGAAAATAAATATCAGAATCAAGAGCCGATAGGTAAGATCAGAGATGCGTACCATGGACAGTAATGTTTAGGGAAATGCGGGACACGTGGTTATGGATTGCATTATGTGAAGACGTGCAGGTATATTGGCCTGAGTCTGAAAGCTTCATTTCAAACAGGACTAGTCTAGAATTCTGTCCAACTTTCTTGCCTCCCTGCAAAGGAAACAGTAATATATGTTCAGTACATCTTAAGTTTCAAATCAAAATTCACAGTATCTTATCTATGTTGTTGCCTTTTCCAGAGAGTGTGAAATGTGTATGGATTTAATGTATTCCCGTGCACACCTTTCCTATGCATATGTAAGATGAAGACTTTGTATGATGAACATGAAGTCCATTCATCATCATTGTGTAGTTCATGCCCAATACAGAGCGTTTGTGATGCCAAAGCAGTTACGAGGCTACAATCCTGGTCAGGTCTCCACTCTGGGAAGTAGGGACAGAAATTTTGAATTTGTTTCATGGTGCCGGCAATAACTTTCTTAGTCTTCGCAAATGACACTGTGAGATCTTTAACGTCCACCAACTAATGCTGGTGGATAGGAAGCCCGTTTAATGTACATCATCAGGACTGAAGACACATTGATGAATCACCCTGCCTGCGAGACACTGCAGGTTGACAGTTTGTTGCTGGGTCGATTTTCAAACTGAGCTACACAGTTTGGAAATGAGTGTGCACACCTCCAGGTTCTCCTGCCAGCCCTAAATCTGAGCGACGTTTCATTATTAGGGGTTTCATCCTTGAAATGTAGAACGGTTAAGTCACACTTTGTTGGCTTCTCGAATAGGAAATAAATACAGGAACAAACTTATTCCAAATTATGTAAAAAATGGTGGTTTTTAAATACTTTCAAAACCTCATTGCTTTGCTGAGCCAATTGTTCAATGTGGTTGAAAACCACAAATGGTCAATATGAGATGAGATGGTAAACCTCATGCACAAGCTACAGGTTGTGGACAAAAAATTGAAACACCTGGGTAAATGAGGGACACCAAGTATATTGAAAGCAATGGCTTCCATACAGGTGTGGCCCATGTGTTAATTAAGCAAACATCCAAGCATGCTTAGGGTCATGTATAAAAATGCTGCACAGGCCTGGTTGCTCTTAATTATGCCTAGCATGGCAGCGAGAGGAGGCCTCAGTGACCTTGAAAGAGGGGTGATTGTTGGAGCGCATTTGGCAGGAACTTCAGTGACAAAGACAGCTCACCCTTGCTGATGTTTCATGAGCAATGGTGTCTAAGGTGATGTCGGCATGGAACAGTGTCAAAGGGAAAACATCATTAGCAAATGGCAACAGTGGGCGGAAGCACGTACTCCAGGATCATGATATCCTTGCATTAATTTGAAGTGCAAGGTAAAGCAGGTGAGTAACTGCAGATCAATTGAACATAAATTTTAACCTGAGTGCGAGCAGCCAGTTTCATCAAAAACAGTTCAACGAGAACTCCACAGCTCTGGATACCAGTTGGGTTGCAGAGCACAAACCGCCCATCGCATAGGGCATGTTTTTGAATCCAGTGGTGCAAATAGCACAGGCAATGGACTACCGAGCAGTGGAGAAATATGATATGGTCAGATGAATCATCCTTCACCAAGTTCCCAACAAACGGACGAGTGCACGTGTGGCGCCAACCTAAAAAACACTACAACCCTGAGTGCTTGTTTCCAACAGTGAAGGGTTCTGGTGGTTCTGTAATGTTGTCAGTGCATTTTCCTGGCATGGTTTGGGTGCAGTCATTCCCTTAGAAGGCAAGGTCAATGCCAATCACTACTTAATAGTACTGAGTGATCATCTTCACCCCATGTTGCAGCATTTCTTTCCTTCCAGGAGAGGTGTTTTCCAGGATGACAATACCCCCATCCACAGAGTACGTTTGGTCACCCAATGGTTTGATGAACATGACACTGATGTTATCCATATGTCATGGTCTTCTCAGTCACCAGATCTGAACTCAATCAAGCATTTAAGGGATATTCTGGATCAACGTCTGAGACAGCGTTTTCCACCTCCATCAAACAGGTGTGAGTTGATTGACTTTCTTGTGGAAGAATGGTGCCGCATCCCTCCCGCAGAATTCCAGATGCTGGTGGACTCTATGCCATGGCGCACACAGGCTGTACTGGCCGCACGTGGTGGCCCAAAGCTGTATTAAGTCATTTTACATTGTTATTTCCATTTTTTAGTCCACTACCTGTACATGAGGAATTTTAAATCACATTTCCTCCAATAAGTGGCATCTATCTCTTGCCAAGGTGTTAAATCAGGAATTTGAAGTACAAATACCAATGCTTGAAATACAAATCTAAGTCCTTTCGTCCTGAATCCAACAAAACTGGAAACCACAATAGAAACAAACTCGAGTCCAAGTTCTGGACATGTCCTACACACATGAAAGGACCAAAAATAAAATGGGATACATCACCCATTGACTCACCCACTTCATCACGTACCTTGTCCCATTGGTATTTAGGGGTATGTGACGAGTTTGAGAAACACAGCACTGTCACGTTCTCTCCTTTGTTGACGGTCAGAGGTCCAGCTGGTTCCAAATGAGCCTCTTCGAGCCCTAGATCACAAGAAATATTTAAGATCTAATATTTGAGATTTAACAAATCACCGAGCTGGTGGACATAACTTACACAATAAATGAGGTGATGTGAACTTGGTTCTAACTTCTGTTTGGAATACAAGCATATTGAATCAGTTACCTTTACTCAAAAGGCTACTGCAGTACGTCTCAAGAATCAGTTCAGGTGTTGAGGAGGCAAGTTTAAAGGAAATGAAACCTACATGCTACATGTAGCATTGTACTCGTGAAGATGCCATGGTCGGGCCGAGCCTTGGACTTGGCCTGGCAGGTGTAGTTCCCAGACTGGTTCCGCCTCACATCCGGCAGAATCAATGCGTTCCCCGACACACCTCGCGTCAGTTCAACGTTATTCTTCATCATATCATGTGGTGTTAAAAACACATGTAATGATCATGTTTAAAATAATTAACATGTGCATAAAGTATTACCCACCACATCAAAAAAAGCCCAGTAACAAGAGGTTTCAATCTATACATAATGGCTCACATAGTAAAAGTGATATGATGGTGGAGGGTTAGCATCTGCATGGCACTGCATCTCCACAGTCTCTCCCTCCAACAACATGCCTTTTGGTGAATTCACCACAAACAGTGTCACTTCTGTTGGAGGGTCTACGAGGAGTACAAGGGTAGTGGGAGGGGTGACACATTATGTTCCACTTAGTGTATTCATGTGATGATACATGATGATTCAACATTTGGGTGATAAAGTGTTTAACTTTTGTTGGTGAGACAAAAGGAAATAATGACGTACAGTGAAGATTCAAGCGATACTCATTTGACATCTCTGTGTGATTTCCCCTTGGGACAAGAGATTGCATGAAGCAGGAAAACTGGACATGATGGAGGGAACGATAAAGTTTGAGACGGAGCTTGAGGTTCACAGTCAGCAGGCCCGATTTGTCTTTCTGTACTATTTCTTGCTGCAATTCCACATCTACTCAGAAACAGAAAAGGGAGAAGTGAGCAGGGGAAAGAGTGAGGCAGACAATTATCAAGGAGGCAGTAAGATACTGATCAAGTTTGATGTGTGTATGCTTGCCAACCAGTTGTCTAATCGACATGAAATCTTTAGTTGGGTCAACAGACTCAACTAAAAACTCTACTTCTGATGTAATGCCAGATTGGGGTGCTAAATTTCAGAGTCAACCATCGTTTGTATGCACACAAAGTCAGCTGTCCTTTCTGCATTCAGGAGATGGATATGAAAAATCACAGGGCATATTTTGAAGAGATAGGTGTACCCTGGCCAAATTTCCTGCCTGGGGTTATGTGTATAAACAGCACCACCTGCACTGGGTGTAAATGCTGTGTTGTGGACATGGCACAGAAATAATAGGCCAAATAGTCTTGTCTTGTGCCATTTTTACAGTTTCCTTTTACAGCATTTTCTTGACTCTTGAATGACTGTTATGGACTGTAACATTACCACATCATGCAATTGGGAAAATTAGGCTCATGTGCTTAACGAAGTTAAAGCCCTCTTTGGTTAGAAAATATAAATGGGACAAAGTTTTCTACGTTTATGGAAGTAAGTGAAGGGGAGTTCACGTGATGTTCCAACAGGTCATCGAAAAGTATGTTTGTTTACGAGAAATTTGATGGTGCACAGAATTGCTTAAATTACTTTTAAAATCATTCATATTATGGCCTTTACATGGAAGACTATACCTTGTGTGGGTTTCAAAATGGAATCATTCATCAGCCATATCAGTTGTACTTCAGGAAATCCATCCCTGGCAGAGCAGATTCCCACCTGCTCACCACACAGAACTTCACTGCACCAACACTACAAAGTGATAACCTTTACACATATCCTTTAAAACGATGACTTTCAGCATTGAAATGTAGCTCAACCCCCCCCCCACCCCTCACATCCCAACAATCTAGAAATAAAACCTTTGATCAATTTTCATGATGCTTAGATATTAACCCTTGCATAGAAAAGGAGGTGGGGGGGGGATCCATAGATCGAATATGTTAAGGATTCAGCTTGGTCTGTGTGCTCGAGTAGGTTAAATGTACACTTGTATCAGGGTCGTATGTAATATGTGCACTGACGGGGGCAGTGACCAACCATTATGGAGCTGAATAGGGTTAGGTTGTATTGCATAAAACAGTCTGTACAGGTTAAGCCAGGTGGAGTACTTGGGCACAAAGGCACCAGGAATGTGCTACATGCTTTAAAAAGGGTATAAACGTGGGTCGTTTGGCCAGGAACAGCAGGCCAGGACAGCATACTAAACTGTGAAACCTTAGTTGAGGGTAGAATACTGATGAGGAGCTAACCCGCAGGGTAGGATGTCCCGAAAGATGGCACTGCACATCGACAGTGGCAAGCCAATTGTGGGACCGGCCACGTGCTGGAAAGGCGGTCCCTGTGTCACTAAGTCGTGTCCACACATGTACGTGACAAATGGAGTTAAACATTGTTCGAGAAGATATGTTGGCTCTCTCCGTTTCATGGCTCATCCAATAAAATCTCCCAAGATACGTGGATGCCACCTCCCGACCATTGTGCCATCCTCTCCTCCACCAAACCGAGCCATAATTCACCCTGTGCCACTCCTGCTTTCACAACCATCATCGTCCTGCAGACAAGACCAACTCGTGCCTGCCTTAAGCCCTCACCTGTGTTCCCCTTCGTGGATTGAATATGGTATTGTCGGCACCATTAGCAGGGTTATTTATTTTGTACGTAAGTGTGTGTATTTCTCCCCTTTCATCCATATCTGTCTGTTGACTACCAGATCTGTTCCGTTTATTTCTTGATCATCCTGTCCATCATTATCCCCACAAACATTTTAATAAACTGTATTAATTATAAGAAACATCATCTCACCGTTTGTCTTCCAACACAAGAGCAACAGACAGTTTTGGCTTTCCTTGAACAATCCTTGGGAGATTGTAATAGTTAATTATGAACGTAGTATAGTGCTAATTCAAACATTGTTTCAGTCATTCACGGAGGTCTTTATTAGATTTCCTTTGCAGAGCGTCCTCATTTTCTGGGCTTTTGACGTGAATATACACATTCAGCTGACCTGGAGGCTGCTTGTTTTCTACATTGATCCTCAAAAGCCAAGCCTGTGTCTGCTCTTGAGTATCAACTGATCTGGAGGCTGCTTGTCTTGCACTTTGATCCTCAACCTGAGCCTGTGTCTGCTCTTGAGCCTCAAGTGACTTGTAGACTGCCATTGTCTTTGCATCTGATTTGTTTCTGCCTATCAAGGGTCTTTTTTGCTGGCAAGTGGCAGTATTTATAATGCAAGTAAGGTTGGTTAAGATATTTATTAACAGAAGTTTTCCCTTGGGAATTAAAGAAGTGCACCGGAGGACATCTTACCATGCCGATCTTCGTGACGCCATAGATTAAAGTTTAAAAAAGCAACACGCGGATTGTACTGAGACATGGAGGATTAGAGGTAGGGGAGAAAGGTACCAAGGGAAAACACGGTTTCCATTATTAGTTTGTATATATAATATGACCTCAACATTCGATCTTCACAATACATATTACTTGATCGTGGCAGTGTGTAAGCAACATACTCTCTCGAGGCCTGAACACAGAGATGTTATAATAAACCTGTATAAAGCAATCTTTTTAATCACAGATGCACATGTAAACACGATAATATTTAAATTTGTGTTGTTGACAACAACTCACTACAACCTCAACAAACAATCTTCACATTACATAATATGTAATGTGAAGATCGTATCCAAACATAGCCCTTAACCTTCCTCTGGATGAAAGAAGAGGCCATCCAAAGTTTGGTTGCACTGGTTCCTGCATTGTGTGAATGCATAAACAAACAAACACACAAACAAACTTTCTTCTTTATATATTAGATCTATGCTAAGCTCATGCCTAACATGCAGAGCCAATGCAACTGTTTAGCCAGCAGAGCCTTTTTTACATTAAAATTGTTCCTGGCTGCTCCCAGAACTGTTTTGTGTGCCAGACAGGTGTTTCCTGTTGGTCAAGATGCATACATCAATACCTGGTGTGGCACTTGCTTCCTGGTACCCACTACAGTAATGGGGTCTGATCTTAACTTAATGTATTGTAGGGTTTGACCAGTTCACTCTGGGGAGGAGTTTCTGCTCTTTACTCAAGTAATGTGGACATACTCCAACTGTATGACCATGGAGTCTGACCCTTGTTGGGCTGTGTACTTTGTTGGACTGGACATGAATTGGGACAGTTTTGTTGGACTGTGTATGTTAGTTGTGGGGTCAATGTGCACGTCCCCAAGCTGTTTACATGTTTTGATATTGTTTTTTTTTTTTTAACATGAAAAGGTCTCTTTCATAAGGACTCGAATGGGGACCTATTCATATTGAGGAGTGGTCCAATTATATGGCCATGCATTCTGGCCCTTCTGTACATATACTTTGAGCTGAGGTGCATGTGTATACTCATTGGACAGTCTTGTTGGACTGTGTACTTTGGCAGTGGGGTCAAGGTAATCATGTCCCAAGCTGTTTAAATGTTTTTATTTTGTTTTTAACCTTTTGTTTGTAAAAAAAAAAAAGACCTCCCATATTAGGCGAGGGCTAACGAGTCTGAAGCACGTGTCTGTGAATGTTCCCTCACCGGGGTGGACTGGTCTATAAAATTCACAATCAAATTATCTTCCTAGTATCGGCTGCGGTACAATCATACTGAGATGTAAGGGGCTCGAGCTCTGCAAAGCTAATGTCTAAAGGCAGAGCTGGCTAAAGTGTATATATATATATATACAGTGGGGAGAACAAGTATTTGATACATTGCCGATTTTGCAGGTTTTCCTACTTACAAAGCACGTGGAGGTCTGTAATTTTTATCATAGGTACACGTCAACTGTGAAAGACGGAATCTAAAACAAAAATCCTGAAAATCACATTGTATGATTTTAAAATAATTAATTTGCATTTTATTGCATGAAATAAGTATTTGAGACATCAGAAAAAAAGAACTTAATGTTTGGTACAGAAATCTTTGTTTGCAATTTCAGAGATCAGACGTTTCCTATAGTTCTTAACCAGGTTTGCACAGACTGCAGCAGGGATTTTGGACCACTCCTCCATACAGATCTTCTCCAGATCCTTCAGGTTTCAGGGCTGTCGCTGGGCAACACAGACTTTCAGCTGCCTCCAAAGATTTTCTATTGGGTTCAGGTCTGGAGACTGGCAAGGCCACTCCAGGACCTTGAGATGCTTCTTACGGAGCCACTGCTTAGTTGCCCTAGCTGTGTGTTTCGGGTCGTTGTCATGCTGGAAGACACAGCCACGCCCCATCTTCAATGCTCTTGTTGAGCGAAGGAGGTTGTTGGCCAAGATCTCGCGATACATGGCCCCATCCATCTTCCCCTCAATACGGTGCAGTCGTCCTGTCCCCTTTGCAGAAAAGCATCCCCAAAGAATGATGTTTCCACCTCCATGCTTCATGGTTGGGATGGTGTTCTTGGGGTTGTACTCATCCTTCTTCTTCCTCCAAACACGGCGAGTGGAGTTTAAACCAAAAAGCTCTATTTTGGTCTCATCAGACCACAGGACCTTCTCCCATTCCTCCTCTGGATCATCCAGATGGTCATTGGCAAAACTTCAGACGGGCCTGGACATGCGCTGGCTTGAGCAGAGGGACCTTGCGTGCACTGGAGGATTTTAATCCATGGCGGCGTAGTGTGTTACTTATGGTGTTCTTTGATACTGTGGTCCCAGCTCTCCTCAAGTCATTGACCAAGTACTGCCATGTAGTTCTGGGCTGATCCCTCACCTTTCTCATGATAATTGAGGCTCCACGAGGTGAGACCTTGCATGGAGCCCCAGACCGAGGGAGATTGACTGTTATCTTGAACTTCTTCCATTTTCTAATAATTGCGCCAACAGTTGTTGCCTTCTCACCAAGCTGCTTGCCTATTGTCCTGTAGCCCATCCCAGCCTTGTGCAAGTCTACAATTTTGTCCCTGATGTCCTTAGACAGCTCTCTGGTCTTGCTATTGTGAAGAGGTTGGAGTCTGATTGATTGAGTGTGGACAGCTGTCTTTTATGCAGATAACGAGTTCAAATAGGTGCAGTTAATACAGGTAATGAGTGGAGAATGGGAGGGCTTCTTAAAGACAAAACTAACAGGTCTGTGAGAGCCGGAATTCTTACTGGTTGGTAGGTGATCAAATACTTATTTCATGCAATAAAATGCAAATTAATTATTTAAAAATCATACAATGTGATTTTCAGAATTTTTGTTTTAGATTCCATCTTTCACAGTTGAAGTGTACCTATGATAAAAATTACAGACCTCTACGTGCTTTGTAAGTAGGAAAACCTGCAAAATCGGCAGTGTATCAAATACTTGTTCTCCCCACTGTATATATATATATATAGCTATATATATATATATATATATATATATATATATATATATATATATATATATATATATATATATATATATATATATATATATATAGCTATATATATATATATATATATATATATATATATATATATATATATATATATATATATATATATATATATATATATATATATATATATATATATATATATATATATATATATATATATATATATATATATATATATATATATATATATATATATATATATATATATATATATATATATATATATATATATATATATATATATATATATATATATATATATATATATATATATATATATATATATATATATATATATATATATATATATATATATATATATAGCTATATATATATATATATATATATATATATATATATATATATATATATATATATATATATATATATATATATATATATATATATATATATATATATATATATATATATATATATATATATATATATATATATATATATATATATATATATATATATATATATATATATATATATATATATATATATATATATATATATATAGCTATATATATATATATATATATATATATATATATATATATATATATATATATATATATATATATATATATATATATATATATATATATATATATATATATATATATATATATATATATATATATATATATATATATATATATATATATATATATATATATATATATATATATATATATATATATATATATATATATATATATATATATATATATATATATATATATATATATATATATATATATATATATATATATATATATATATATATATATATATATATATATATATATATATATATATATATATATATATATATATATATATATATATATATATATATATATATATATATATATATATATATATATATATATATATATATATATATATATATATATATATATATATATATATATATATATATATATATATATATATATATATATATATATATATATAGCTATATATATATATATATATATATATATATATATATATATATATATATATATATATATATATATATATATATATATATATATATATATATATATATATATATATATATATATATATATATATATATATATATATATATAGCTATATATATATATATATATATATATATATATATATATATATATATATATATATATATATATATATATATATATATATATATATATATATATATATATAGCTATATATATATATATATATATATATATATATATATATATATATATATATATATAGCTATATATATATATATATATATATATATATATATATATATATATATATATATATATATATATATATATATATATATATATATATATATATATATATATATATATATATATATATATATATATATATATATATATATATATATATATATATATATATATATATATATATATATATATATATATATATATATATATATATATATATATATATATATATATATATATATATATATATATATATATATATATATATATAGCTATATATATATATATATATATATATATATATATATATATATATATATATATATATATATATATATATATATATATATATATATATATATATATATATATATATATATATATATATATATATATATATATATATATATATATATATATATATATATATATATATATATATATATATATATATATATATATATATATATATATATATATATATATATATATATATATATATATATATATATATATATATATATATATATATATATATATATATATATATATATATATATATATATATATATATATATATATATATATATATATATATATATATATATATATATATATATATATATATATATATATATATATATATATATATATATATATATATATATATATATATATATATACATATATATATATATATATATATATATATATATATATATATATATATATATATATATATATATATATATATATATATATATATATATATATATATATATATATATATATATATATATATATATATAGCTATATATATATATATATATATATATATATATATATATATATATATATATATATATATATATATATATATATATATATATATATATATATATATATATATATATATATATATATATATATATATATATATATATATATATATATATATATATATATATATATATATATATATATAGCTATATATATATATATATATATATATATATATATATATATATATATATATATATATATATATATATATATATATATATATATATATATATATATAGCTATATATATATATATATATATATATATATATATATATATATATATATATATATATATATATATATATATATATATATATATATATATATATATATATATATATATATATATATATATATATATATATATATATATATATATATATATATATATATATATATATATATATATATATATATATATATATATATATAGCTATATATATATATATATATATATATATATATATATATATATATATATATATAGCTATATATATATATATATATATATATATATATATATATATATATATATATATATATATATATATATATATATATATATATATATATATATATATATATATATATATATATATATATATATATATATATATATATATATATATATATATATATATATATATATATATATATATATATATATATATATATATATATATATATATATATATATATATATATATATATATATATATATATATATATATATATATATATATATATATATATATATATATATATATATATATATATATATATATATATATATATATATATATATATATATATATATATATATATATATATATATATATATATATATATATATATATATATATATATATATATATATATATATATATATATATATATATATATATATATATATATATATATATATATATATATATATATATATATATATATATATATATATATATATATATATATATATATATATATATATATATATATATATATATATATATATATATATATATATATATATATATATATATATATATATATATATATATATATATATATATATATATATATATATATATATATATATATATATATATATATATATATATATATATATATATATATATATATATATATATATATATATATATATATATATATATATATATAGCTATATATATATATATATATATATATATATATATATATATATATATATATATATATATATATATATATATATATATATATATATATATATATATATATATATATATATATATATATATATATATATATATATATATATATATATATATATATATATATATATATATATATATATATATATATATATATATATATATATATATATATATATATATATATATATATATATATATATATATATATATATATATATATATATATATATATATATATATATATATATATATATATATATATATATATATATATATATATATATATATATATATATATATATATATATATATATATATATATATATATATATATATATATATATATATATATATATATATATATATATATATATATATATATATATATATATATATATATATATATATATATATATATATATATATATATATATATATATATATATATATATATATATATACATATATATATATATATATATATATATATATATATATATAGCTATATATATATATATATATATATATATATATATATATATATATATATATATATATATATATATATATATAGCTATATATATATATATATATATATATATATATATATATATATATATATATATATATATATATATATATATATATATATATATATATATATATATATATATATATATATATATATATATATATATATATATATATAGCTATATATATATATAGCTATATATATATATATATATATATATATATATATATATATATATATATATATATATATATATATATATATATATATATATATATATATATATATATATATATATAGCTATATATATATATATATATATATATATATATATATATATATATATATATATATATATATATATAGCTATATATATATATATATATATATATATATATATATATATATATATATATATATATATATATATATATATATATATATATATATATATATATATATATATATATATATATATATATATATATATATATATATATATATATATATATATATATATATATATATATATATATATATATATATATAGCTATATATATATATATATATATATATATATATATATATATATATATATATATATATATATATATATATATATATATATATATATATATATATATATATATATATATATATATATATATATATATATATATATATATATATATATATATATATATATATATATATATATATATATATATATATATATATATATATATATATATATATATAGCTATATATATATATATATATATATATATATATATATATATAGCTATATATATATATATATATATATATATATATATATATATATATATATATATATATATATATATATATATATATATATATATAT
>NC_140963.1:55066736-55079236 GCF_056783735.1 Eptatretus burgeri | reverse complement strand
ACCCATTATAGCCGTCCGATGCTTCCTTATAGGCCATTCGACCAATCGGTCATTTTGCACTTGATGACCCTGTAACCTTGACCCCGAGGAAAAAATGCGAAAAAGCACTCAGACGATCTATCGAGAGCAACTAGTATTATCATCGTGTCAAGTTAAAATTCAATCGGCAGAGACGTCTAGAAGATAGAAAAATAAAAATTGTTGACAGACGGATGAACAGACAGACAGACAAACAGATGGACATGAGGATATCGAACGGTTATATTTGGTCAGCGAGCTGACCTAATAATGTACATATATATATATATATATATATATATATATATATATATATATATATATATATATATATATATATATATAAAATATTGTTGTGGTTTCCCACCCGTTGGCATGCGAGCGACCGCTTCTGGCCAATGGCGGCCGCTCTCGCCCACCGAACGGGCAAACCTAGTTGCAGGTTTCGGATCAACGCTGAAATCCAGCTATGGGTGTATCTTTAATCACACCGAAAATCAGCCAGCTATTCTGTCTGCACGCGACAGGGTCCGATCGCCGAATTGTCGATTTACCTAATTATACGCGCAGACAGAAATGCCGGGGATTTACACCTCGGCGGGACCTGCTTGGAAACGAGCCGATAAGCAGCTCGCTCCGTTTGCGATTGCCGAGCGGATTATCGCCAAGCCCCGCCGGATCCGATTCTCTTATCGGTTATTAACAACCAGCTATATTCCGAACGTAATTATGGCAGTTCAATTGAGGGAAAGGATGCACGAACGGGTCAACATTCACAAAAGGACATTTATTATTATAGCACGTATGCAGGCATGCACGTATACCAGTAGGCAAGGCAAACACGCATGCAATTATTCAAGGCAAACAAAAGCAATGCAATCAAGAAAAGCACGACAAGAAGAACTACAACCGTTGGTCTATTTATTATGTACAATTACCTAAACAGGTTTACTTAAGGAGACGCGCCACATCTCTCATACAAAAACCCCGAAAAGAAAGAGAAGGGAGGAAAACGTGACCGTGTGGTGAATCCTCAGGGCCCCGTCCTCCTTCTCCTGACCTCGTCACAACAGACCTCTGCTGGCGTCTCGGTCCCTCCGACCTCGTCAGGACAAACCTCTGCCAGCGTCTCGGACCTCCGACCTCGTCACGACAGACCCAGAGAGAGAGAGAGCTTTAGCGCGTGCGATCCAGAGAGAGAGCTTCCTCACAACCACCCAGAGAGCGTGATCCAGAGAGAGAGAGAGCTTCCTCACAACCACCAAGAGAGCAGGATCCAGATAGAGAGTTTTAGCGCGCGATCCAGAGAGAGTGCTTTCGTGTGATCCAGAGAGAGAGCGCGATTCTCCTCAGCACGTCTTTTATAGCCCCTCCCCCTCGCCCCCTCCCTTATCCCAGCGCGCGAGGGAAACTTCCCGAAGAAGCCGTTTTCCCGCTCAATCGGGGCCGTTCCCTCGCCGCTGCGCCGCATTCGTTATTATGGACGTAAACAACCATCGAGGTCGAGGACGTAAACAACCGCATTCGTAAACAACCATCGAGGATGGACGGAGGTTACTGTTTTCACCCCTGTCTGTTTGTTTGTTTGTTTGTGAAAAGTATTACGGAAAAACTCCTTGACGGATTTCGACGAAACTTGGTGGAGGGATTAGGTATGGTCCAAGGATCATGCCATTAGATTTTTGACTTGGTCCAAAGTCCAATATGGCGGCTATGGTGGCCATTTTGAAAAAATATTTGAATTTTTGTTTTTGCATTTCTACATGTTTTCAGTGATTTCCAACCCCCCCCCCCCCAAAAAAAAAATTGTTGGAGAAAACAAAACACAATTTTTCAACTTTTTTTTCAAAAGAATTTCGATTTTTTTTATGTATTGGGCCAGATATGTTCTCGTGGATCAGGCATTACGTGGCGGAGGTATGCACTCTACCGTGTGCCCTTCGAGTTGCTTCTTGTTTTTCTCCTGCACGTGTTGAGAATCCACTCGCAGGGTTGGGAGTCTCCTGCATTGGCCGGCGGAGTTGTTATTCGTTGGGGGGGGGTGGGGGGCCGTCGTCTGTTCTCCCTTGACGAATGCCAGGCTTCTGGCAACCGTGTGCTGAGGTGAAAATGCGGTGGTTGTTGTGGTGGTTATGGTTGTCGTAATGGTGGCGTGGCTGGCGTTTTGGGAGTGTGGTTGGGCGGTTATGGTTAAGGTGGTTGTTGTGAAGGCGGTTGTGGAGAAGGTGGCTGTTGTGAAGGCAGTTGTGGAGAAGGTGGCTGTGGTTGTTGAGATGCGGTTGGTGGTGGTTGTGCTGGTAGAGAGGCGGTTAGTCCAAAATAAAGATAGCAAAAGAAAAACACTACCTCAAAGATCACAGCCCGGTTACGCGAATAAATCCCTTTAGACCTCGGTGGGGAAATCTATCTGAACGCAGACTTATCGACAGAACTGATCTCTGGGATACCTGAATGGTGTTCTGTGAATTTCCACAACCGTAACCATATATATATATATATATATATATATATATATATATATATATATATATATATATATATATATATATATATATATATATATATATATATATATATATATATATACACACACACACACACACACACACACACACACACACACACACACACACACACACACACACACACACACACACACACACACACACACACACACACACACACACACACACACACACACACACACACACACACACACACACACACATTCATTCAGGATGAGTCAAAAGTAGCGCCTGATTTCTGTTTTTTTTAAGCTGTCAGATTCTTTCTGGGAAGTCATGTTGTTAATAATTGTCTTGCAGATTATTAATTTTCGTAATTTATTTATTTTTGATTTTGTTTTGCAAGTTATTGCTGCGAGTTTGGAAAGTTACTGAATTTGCACCAAAGTGAGCTTAATGGCACAATTAACAGACACAATTGTGTCTACTGGGCTGCGAATAACCCAAGAGTGACAGTTGAGAAGGAGGTCAATTTACCTGGAGTGACAATTTGGGCAGCCATATCTCCATTCAGGATAATTGGACCCTTTTTCTTTGAGGGATCTGTCACTGCAGAAATTTACCTGGATATGCTGCAAACCTTCTTTTGGCCCAGGGTACAAGATCAGGACTGTTATTTCCAGCATGATGGAGCTCCACCTCATTATGGACGTTATGTTGGTCAGTGGCTTGATGAAAACTTTCCCAGAAAGTGGATCGGCTGCCGCAGTCCGATCGAGTGGCCGACACGCTCCCCAGACTTTACACCTCCAGATTTCTTTCTTTGGGGGCTCATGAAAGACCTTGTTTATCGTGAAAAGCCTCGTACCATTCAGGAATTGAAGGCTCAAATCACTGCAAAGTTTGAGGAAATTGATATCGAACTCTGCAGACGTGTGTGCCGCTATGTGCCTGCTCGACTGCAATTGTGCATCGATCACGAGGGAGGGCACTTTGAAAATTGCAAGTAAAACAGCTTGGTACAGTTCCGTAATAATTTTTTCTTGAATAAATGGTTGGATAAACATGTCATTCATTTATTTCTACCTTCTTGTACACTGTAATAAAAATGGCAAACAAACAATCAGCAGACAGAAATTGGGTGCTACTTCTGACTCACGCTGTGTGTATATATATATATATATATATATATATATATATATATATATATATATATATATATATATATATATATATATATATGTATATGTATATATATATATATACATGTATATATATATATATATATATATATATATATATATATATATATATATATATATATATATATATATATATATATATATATATACACACACATATATATATATACATATATATATATATATATATATATATATATATATATATATATATATATATATATATATATATATATATATATATACATATATACATATATATATATATATATAGATAGATAGATAGATAGATAGATAGATAGATAGATAGATAGATAGATAGATAGAGAGAAAATATAGATGTGGATATATGAGATGTGTTCAAAAAGTATTCAACCTTAATTTTTCGTGCGTAAACAAATGAAGCTAGGGAGGCGTGGTTTAGTGCACGTATGTAGGCGATCCTAATCCGTATATGTGAATATTTTGCCGCCTGCAGAAGCTGTCAGTCGCCGACAGACCACCGATGAGTGAGGAAGTGTAAGTGAGCGCCGTTGGATTTTCGTTTTTGACAAAATGACGGATCACTGTGGTCTCATCGCCAGTGATCACTGTGTTGAAGAAGTTGAGATCGCTGTTCACAGTCTCGAGCATGTCCTGTGCGATCTCCAAACGGAGTTACTTCTGCTCGATCGTTAGCAGCTTTGGCATGAACTTCGGTGAGATTCTCCTTAAGCCCAAATCCTCAGTCACAATGGAATGAATGGATCCAATGCTGACGCCCGCCTCGTCTGCAAGTTCTCTGATCGTGATTAGATGATCCTGCATCAGCAGGGTCCTCACTTGGTCAATGACGATCTCATTTCATGAGATGAGATGAGATGAAAATATGATCGTCATAAAACATGGGATGTTGAGGGCCTACCAGAACGTGCTTCACTTTCCACTGATGTGCGACCATCTTTGAAGCGGTTGTACCACACTTTTATCTGTGTGGTGCCCATTGCTTCGTTCCCGAAGGCCTGTTGAATGTTGCGGATCATTTCCACTTGGGAATCGCCAAGCTTTTCACAAAATTTGATGCAGTAGCGTTGTTCAAGTTTTTCCGTCATTTTGTCAAATCTGAAAAAAAACAAAATATATATATATATATATATATATATATATATATATATATATATATATATATATATATATATATATATATATATATATATATATATATATATATATATATACATACATACACTCTCGCACATAAAAATCTGAATAAGTAATTGTTCTTGATGTGATTTATTTATGTGACACCGGAGCATCACAGATGAGGTGCAAACCTCGAACGCTCACTTACACTTCCTCACTTATCGGCGGTCTGTCGGCGAGTGACAGCTCCTGCAGGCGGGAAAATATTCACGCATACGGATTAGGATCGCCTACATACGTGCACCAAACCACGCCTCTCTAGCTTTATTTGTTTACGCATGAAAATTAAGGTTGGATACTTGTTGAACACACCTCAGGTCAGGTCAGGTATGGGAGCATGTGCCAGAACAGCGCGTCGCTGCGTCCACTTTCCGCCGGTACTCCAGGGGCCTCCGTCTGGCCATCCCCCAGGCAGATGCCAGGCCCATCCCCATCTCCTTGAGATGATGGTCAACCTGTTGCAACCATGAGGCACGTGGTCGGCCCACTGGCCTCCTCTACTCATGAGACTCCCTCGCTGAGAGAATCTGGTGAGCAGGATCAGCGTCAGGAAAACGAGCCACATGTCCATACAGCCGCAGCTGACGCTCACGGACTATGCAGGTAACAAATCTCATCCGAGTCTCTCTCAGCAACCGCTCGTTGGACACAAAATCCGACCAGCGATAGCCAAGGATTCTCCGAAGAGACCTGGTACCAAAGGAATTAAGTCTCCGTCTCAGATCCTTGGTCAAAGTCCAAGTCTCGCACCCATAGAGCAAGACTGGAAGTACCAAGGACCTGAAGACTCGGACTTTCGTCCTCCCGCACAGGTACCGGCAGCGCCACACCCCATGATCCAGTGAATCCATGACTCCCCAGGCCCGACCCAGACGTCTATTGACCTCCGGCTCACAACCTGCGGAGACATGAATATCACTGCCAAGGTAAGTGAATCTATCCACGACCTCAACATCCTCACCACAAACAGACACAGACAGGACAGCAGCATCCAAGATGTCACCGAAAGCCTGGATCTTTGTTTTGACCCAAGAAATCCGTAATCCCAACGGCTCCGACTCCTCATTCAGCACCTCGAGGGCCCCCAAGAGGATGTCTAAAGTCTCTGCAAAGATGACTGCATCATCTGCAAAATCAAGGTCCGAGATCTTGACATTGCCAAACGATGCACCGCAACTTGATCTCTCCGACATCCTCCCAAAAATCCAGTCCATACAAGTGCTGAAAAGTGTGGGGGCAAGTACACATCCCTGACGAACTCCAGTAACAACTGGAAATAAGTCAGAGGCGGTACCACCACACTTCACAGCACTCTCAGTACCAGAGTAGAGTTCAGACATCAGATCGATCAGTTTCGGTGGCACCCCACGAAGACCAAGAATCCTCCAGAGGACATCCCGATTCACTGAATCGAACGCTTTACAGAGATCAACATAGGCTGCAAGCAGCCCCTGCCGAAACTCTCGTCTGCGTTCGGTGAGTACACGAAGTGCAAGGATACGGTCAATCGTTGACCTCTTTGGTGTAAAGCCTGACTGCTCTGGACGCTGGTGCTCAAGCAGATGGTGGCGAACCCTATCAAGAATTATCCGAGCAAAGACCTTGCCCGGCACTGAGAGCAGCGTCACCCCTCGGTAGTTGTTGCAGTCTTGGCGATCACCCTTCCCTTTCCAGAGAGGGACAACAAGGCCCCTCTTCCAGTCAGTTGGGATGATGCCTGTGTTCCAGGCAGAGCACAAAACTGCATGCAACGACACGAGTGCAGCATTTCCACCAGCCTTGAGAAGTTCGGCATGGATGCCACAGATCCCTGGAGCTTTGCCCCGTTTCAACTGGTTCACCGCAGCCCGTGTTTCCACAAGCGATGGTGGACCACAGTTGATTCGAGGGTCAGCAACAGGGATTGTAACACCCTTGACGTCCAACTCGACAGCTGGGGGATCAGCCTGGTACAACCGCTCGAAGTAACCGGCCCAGCGGGCCTTCACTTCAGACTCCTCTGTCAAGAGCCTACCACTCTCTGCTCGAACTGCAGTGCTCCGAGGGATGGGCTTGGATGAACGTAATGCGCGAATTCCCCTGTAAGCGGGACGAGAATCACCTGTCCACAGGTGATGCTCTACCCCCTCACAGATTCCTCGCACATAGGCCTCCTTGTCCACCCTCAGTGCACGTACAGTTTTACGCCTCAGCTCCCTGAACAGCTCAGCTCTGCCATTCAGCCTGGCCCTGCGACTCTGGTCAATGGTATCCAGTGTCCCTTGAGAGACAAAATTCTTCTTTGCCCTGCGGTGAACTCCAAGGCATCCACCGGCAACATCAAGGACGGTGGTCTTGAAGGTGTTCCACAACTCTTCAGGACCCCCCAAAGCACCCAGACCCCCAAGTGTCCACTCAGCCTGTTCGCAAACTCCTCAGCTACTCTCTCATCCCTGAGCTTGGCAACATCCAGCCTAGGCTGGGATGGTACCATTCTCCAGGATTTAAGGTGCAGCTTTAGAGTTGCTACAACAAGCCTGTGGTCAGTATTGAGGAACTGAGCACTCCGGTAGACCCTGCAGTTCTGGATCATCCTCCAGCGACCGTCAATGAGGACATGGTCAATCTCCTTTGCCACACCGCCAGCGTTGGAATACCAAGTCCAGCGATGAGCTTGCGGGCGCTGAAACCATGAACCAGCCACCCTAAGTCCATGACTTCTTGCAAAGTCAAGGAACTTAGTGCTATTCTGGTTCATAGTTCCTGACCCATGGGGACCAACACACACCTCATAACCATCCCTATCAGTTCCAGTCGATGCATTGAAATCCCCCAAGACTAGAAGTGTATCTCATCTGGGGCACTGATCAACCACAGACTCGAGTGTGGCGTAGAATGTGTCCTTCACGGTAACATCACTCGCCTCAGTCGGAGCATAAATAGAGACCAGGGAAATGACACCTAAGGAGTGACGAATCCTTAATCTCATAATACGCTCGTTGACCGGTGTTACCTCAATTATCATTGGGGTCAGCTTATTGGACACAGCTACAGCAACTCCTTGGGTATGGTAACCATCAGAGCGACCAGACCAATAGTAGGTGTAACCACCCACCATTATCTCGCCGCAATCCGGTCTCCGAACCTCAGAGAGAGCTGCAACCCCGATGTCCAAACGCTTGAGCTCAGATGATAACAGAGACAGGTGATCATCCTCTCCTAGGGATAGGACATTCCAGGCACCCACCCGAAGGGACCGCCTCAGGTCAACCCAAGGAGACCGCCGTCTGGTGGACGACACCTCAGCACCACTCCGACACACTCTCCCGCAATCTGACCCAGGGATGTTACCCCGTGGTTTCCCTCCTATCAAAGATTGGGGGTCCCGAAGGCTTTGCCCCAATCCCATCATCCGGTGAGCTGCCCTGCGAAGGGAAGCTGCACAGGAGGTACTCCCACGGAGTGGGTTTTCAGATTTTTTTGCGTTTTTGCGTTTTGCGGAATGAAGCGTTCTACGGTGGCCGGAGTGCAAATCCTGCCACCAACCTCCTAATAAGAAGTAACCCAACTGCAGGAGGACGTCCGCAGACACAGTTGGGCACTAGATATGGATGGCCGTTGGCTCACAATTAGCTCCTCCGCCCTTTGACAGGTTTTGTTTTTAATCCTGCTGGGTGTCCATATCCAAACACCCTCCTCACCAGAAAACCTGGTGGGGGAGACGGTTTAGTCGCCGACAACCCGACCATGGAACAGGTTAGTACAGGTTTACATGGTACCTGTAGCAGGTCACAGATCGAACCTGACCTGACACCTCGTGTATATATATATATACATACATATATATATATATATATATATATATATATATATATATATATATATATATACATGTATATACATACAAATATAATTATCGAAATATATATATATATATATATATATATATATATATATATATATATATATATATATATATATATATATATACATATATATACACAAATATAATTATCGAAATATATATATATACATATGTATATATACAAATATAATTATCGAAATATATATATATATATATATACATATGTATATATACAAATATAATTATCGAAATATATATATATACATATGTATATATACAAATATAATTATCGAAATATATATATATATATATACAAATATAATTATCGAAATATATATATACATACATACATATATAATTATCGATATATATATATATATATATATATATATATATATATATATATATATATATATATATATATATATATATATGTTGTCATCACACAGTTTACAAAAGAAGCACATCCAACATCAACAAAAAAACCGCACTAAAACATCCCAGTGGGAGTGTTGTAACAACTAAGCAAAAGTAAACCTTGTCTCAGGCAACATTTTAGCCACTACCCAACAGACTACCTCAGGCTAAAGGTCATTTCTGTGTTGATATAAAAAAAAATTTTTTAAATATACTCTAGCACATAAACATCTGAATACGTGTTTGTTCTTGATGTGATTTATTTATGTGACACAGGAGGATCACAGATGAGGTGCAAACCTCGAACAGAGATATGCTGAATGAATAAAATTGCATGTCCATTTCATTGTGACCTAATCAAATAATACGGCATTGTGGCAAATGTTTTCACAATCCAACGTGAAAGTAACAATCTCAATACTGAGAATGTCCACCTCCAGCAGCAATCACTGCATTGCATGGTGGTCGCATCGGCCATATGAGCACTCTAATCTGAGCCTGGGGAATGGAATTTCATGCCTGAACCAGCTCCTGTTCCAGCTTACCGGGGATCTGTGGCTGTCTTGGCAAGCTTTGAATGCAAGAATTAACGATATCCCAGAGATGTTCAATTGGATTTAAATCTGGCGAGATGGCAGGCCATGGTGTCATGACATTAACGTTGGTATTGGCAAGATCTTTCTTTGTTCAAACGGCCTTGTGGGCAAGGAGCATTATTGTGCATCCAGATGATTCCTGGATCATGTTGATGAAGGATAAGTAACACATGTTTCTCTGAGATCTCATTAATGTACCATTCTGCCATCAGATTGCCATGAATATGGATCAAGTTTGTGAAAAAGGTTTCAGCAATATCACCCCACATTATGATACTCCCATGTCAAAAACTTGCAGCCTTCTGGACATAGACTGGGGCATATCACTCATTGGGTCTTCTGTAAACCTGTGCATGGCCATCATGCCTTTAAAGGAGAAACCTGGATTAGTCACTGAACATCACACTTGCCCATTACCGCCACGTCGATCAGAGGTGCTGATTTGACCATGGCAAGTGTGCTTAGATGCATCATGGTGCAAGTCTTGGACACTTGGTCACTTAACAGAATGACAAGCATGGATCCCTGCACCATAGAGATGCCTTGAGACAGTGTTGACACTTCTCCTGTGATATCCAGCCTTGAGGGAGTGTTTACAGTACTCTGGGCAGTTTGAAACCAATTGTGTAGATGGGTCGCGTGAACATATCGGTCCTCAGCTAGAGTCGATATCCTGGGATGTCCACTTCTTGGAATATCTCTTGTTGATCCAGTGGCTTGATAATGTCTTCTGAGGTCATAAACAGCTCCTCTTCTAATTCCCTCCCTCTCCCTTCCACCCCACCATCTCCCTTCTACTCCACCATGCCATCTCCCTTCTCCCCTCCCACCCCACCATTCCCCTTCTGCCCTTCACCCTGCCATTCCACTTCTCCCCTCCACCCTGCTATTCCCCCTCCCACCCACAGCCTCCACTTCGTTTTTTAATATCTTAGCTGATTCGACATAGCTATTGTACCCACCATTTTCATACTCCCATCAGCATCCATGGATTTGTTGAGGAAGAATACTTCCAGCACTGGCCTCACTGCAACAAAAAACAAAATTAGTTTGGGAATTAGTCAGTGAGATTATAAAAATTTTACTTGGCCGAGCATTAATAACATTTTACCATATAACTATAATTATATGGACTGGGTACAAATAAATAACCCTATAGCATATATAAAATGCGATGTTAATGGCAAGTCCATTGGATTGGCTCCACATAACGCAAGACATATACATTTTCCCCTGGGCTGGGCTTTGCTTGGTGGATGTGTGCTTATAGGTGGATCGAATCGACACACTCACCAACAGGGTTCATTTGGCTAAACCTCACATGTCACCAATGTATTCAAAAAACGCCTACACTGGATACATTTGCTCTTACTGGTCGAATCACGAAGCCTTTCTTGAAAGAGTCATACTATATAAAATTTGAGAAGTGTTTTTTGTTTGACTTCTTTGCACTGCAAAACTGCTGGATGGAACAAGTTGAAAACTGGTGGTTGTAGTCGCAGTGTGTAGGGGAAGGTTTTAGGAGGTAAAACAAATGAATAGTCCATGGGGTTCCAGGTGATGGGAGGACCCCAATTCTCTCTCCGTAAATGTACATAGTGTAGCGCCACCCGGCTGGAGCCGGTACTACAAGTCGTACGAAAATATGTTGGAGACAACATAAAAGTGAGGGAATTAACCCGTCCAGAAGGAATTATGATACATAATATATTGAGTGTGCCAAAGTGGAAACAGATGTGAAAAATATGGGGAAGGAGGTACAGAAATAATCATATGCTGTCATTATGAAATTAAAACGAGAAGAAAGGAAAAAAAAAAAAAAGAAAAAGATAAACAAAATTTGTTGTTATAATGGAAGATAAGACAGACATGAATAATCCTTACTATAATTCATGGAGTGGTGTTTGTGTGTTTGTCGTGCTACTCTTCCTACAGTTCTGGGTTGATTACATCCAGATGTGCTACATAGGATCAGTATGACCCAAACTACTGTTTTGGGGTGTTTTTATCTTTGCTGGTTGTCTTGGAGTGGTGGGGGGGGGGTGGGGTGGGGGTGAATGCAAATTCTCTTTGTGAATGTGTATCGTGTCGTGCCACCTCGAGGTGGGAGAGGGTATTATAAGTCTCCACCATTTACAGTACAGCATTCCTGTCCCCACATTTTCCAGTTCAGTGATGTGTTTTGAATTCTAAGCAGTAAGTATTTTTTTTTTCTGCATGCACATAACCCAAGTTATTTTTGTTTGCCTCCATTGAGCTGTCAGTTGCCAATATACCACCCATGTAAAGGTATGCATCAGAAGAAAGTGTTGCATTCTTGGAAGAAAATCGTCCATAGGGTGGGTACTCTGCGAGCTAAAATAAATTACTGAATGACTCAACATGCAAACTGTGTATCGCTTCATACACAGTGAAAAGTTCACAAACATGAACCAAGCATAATGTGATGTCCAAACAGTCAATAAGATAATCTCAGTTATAGATATTGCCTCAAACTCAATGAGAATTCACAAAAATGACTCCTGATAGGCATAATAACAAGTTCCATTGTAGTACAACTGATTCATGCCGTGTGTGGTACAAGCAACCAAAACAATTACTTCATCAACCCCAAATAAAGAAAGAACAGCAAATGCACAAACATTCGACTAACACAAACTGAGCAAATCACGAGCCACAAAGATTCACAAGGAGAATGGAAAACTAGTCTTAATCGTGGATGTTTGTGTCATTCTGCATAGATGCGAACAGGTAAAACAATGGATGGAATCGAGAG
>NC_140963.1:55034236-55046736 GCF_056783735.1 Eptatretus burgeri | reverse complement strand
GGGGCGACACAATTGGCAGAGAATTTCGATGGTATTGGTACGGAGAATTGTGATGGTATCGTCGACGATCAAACTACAAACAGGGTGATGTGTGTCGTGAATGTAAAAGTCCGATAGCATCAGAATTTTGCAAAATAGATTACTTCAGCTTTTTCACGATAACTCGCATTGCAGCACTCTGAATGCCAAGTTCACCTCCAGATTTGGATTCCTTCATTCAAATTCCCTGTTGCTTCTTCATGTATATCTGCAGCATCACTGAGAAGAATCTTTGCAGAAATTTATCTTTGATACCATGGCAACATGGTGCAGGAATGTCACAAGTGAAAGCAGTCTGAAGGGAAAGGACATAGTCAGATTCATAAAGCAAGCGAATGTTTTCAAACTTCCTGAAGAATTGCTACACTTAGGTGAAAATTTTCATTCCCACATCTGAGCAGTGAGTAAGGCAGCCCCTTCTGCACTCCTTCAGTAATGTGGGAGCCTGAAGACTGCTTCCTGATGCTGTCAGCCCCTAATCTTCGACTATTCTCAAACACTCCAGACATGATGTTCTACATTTCTTGATTTTAGCTGTACAATAACCAGCTAAATTGTACAGGCTACTTTACTCCGCTTAGCTGTGAACTGAGGTGGATGACAGATCATCGATTGCAGCGAGGTTGTCAAATGCTCTGAGATGGATTCCACCACTGTCCGACTCCACCTCTGTATGAGCCGTCGGTTAAGCCAGGAATTCTGCCAAGAAAATTCTGTCATCCTCTTGATAAATACTCATAGATGTACATTTCAAAAACTGTGACGTTGATGATCTTGAGTCGCTGGTGAAACTCCATCGTGCTTGCAATCGAGTTCTTCAAACAAATTTCACTGAAAATATTTTCTCGGCAGTCTTTAGTGAAACTGGCAGTCAGACCATAAATATGTCCCCTCGCCAGAAGCTCTCTGTGAACATCAGGTATTGATGTCGTGGAAATAATTATTCCTGTCTGATATGGTTTCCAAACTTTAACAATAGTCATGCTCGTGAATACATCGATTGCTGTCTGGAGATGAGTCACGGCACGCTTGTACGCTTTGTTCAATTTACTCACGGACATTACAGGGTGTCGACTGAACACGAGATCAAACCAACCTCCTCCTTCGTATGCAGCACAAGGCCGTGGGTAGCATCATTTGCCGAGGGTGCTGCTGTGCCACTGATGCAATGCCCCTATTACCAGTACACTGGTACTAATTTCACCGACCTAGGAAGGTTGACAGGCTGAGTCAACCCAACCTGGTGCAATTCAACAACCAACAGGGGGCTCAAACTCAGGACACTAAGATCCCAAGCCAACCACCCTAACCATGAAGCCAACACCAGGTTTTAAAGGTCTAGAGGTAGGAAACAAAACTCAAATAGTGTGGAAAAGGTGAAAAGGAAATAAAATGAGAGGAATCAAGCAAATTGAAGAATGCTGAGTGGGAGGAAACGGGAAGTGATCACGAGGGCAGGGAAAGACCAAATTGAGCGAGAGATATTACCATGTGCAGCTCATGTTACTGTACTTGCAGAACTCGTTGGAGGATGATGAGCAATTGGTACAGATGAAAAGTACTGAGGGCAATCACAGCAAGCAAAGTGAAAATTGATACCACGCGGAAGCTCTGGGGGCATTGGGAGCATATAAAACATTGCAGCACAATTGTAGACGATTGGTGAGATGAAAACACTGCTGAACGACAACCACCACCACTCTCTTCAGGCCCATGCAGGACCGAGCATGTGTTGCTGCGCTATTCAACTGGTATATGAACCAACTCCTAAAGATGAATGTAACTCCTCTCTACTCAACTGTTCTGTCTTGAATCCCCAATGACTCAATGATCCCTGTAAGATCAAACACACCAGAACAATGTCTACTTGTTTTAGTCGAAAAGGCTGGGCCAAGGCATTTCTTGTGCCAAGTCTTGTCTGGATTGGTTGAAATATAAATGCTTGCCAGGCTAGAAACCTTAATTTTGGCTCTGATCTTGACCTTTGACACCATGTAGAACCTAAGCCAGAGCTCCAAACTAATGTCTATCTCCCTCAATATGAAGAGGTTGTGGCACCAAAAATATAATATGCCAACTAATTTTGAACTTTAACCCCTGTAAAATCCCAAAACCGACTGATGCAAATGTTTCTACAGATCCCGATGGGGTTGCTCAAAAGCACTTATCTGCAAATTTCATCCCTATCGACTCAAATAAAAGGGCATTTGTGCCAAGATTTTTTGCCAAACTATATTATATGCGGCACAAGGAAATCAGAAAATTGAAAAGACAATTTCATCCGTATCGAAACGATTTTTTTTTTAGCGTTTCACCTTTGATCCTTCAAAATCAGAAAAAGGGCCTACCATAGAGAGAAAAAAAAAACAAAGCTCTAGGTGTAATGGACCAAGATACCTCGATTCAAAATTTTGTCGAGGATTGGCAAATAAATAAAGGAATTGGGTGTCCAATTGTAATTTGTTGGAAAAAGGGAAGAGGAATGAAAGGCTTGATGGGCCTAATGGCCTCCTGCATTGAAGTTCCTCGTAAAGAACAATTGGAAAAACAAGGTCTCTGGGAATACATAAATGGAGATACAAACATATTGAAGATACAACACAGGCATGGTGGGCCAAACAGTCATTGCTGTGTGCATTTTACTTTGCAACCAAGCACAAGATCCACAAGCGAAATCAGCTTCCAACCTGGCATCATTTAGTGGGTGAGGTCTTAATTGAAATAATTAACTTCATGTCCATAGCAAAAGTGCTCCAATTAAAAACAAACGTTTGAATTTGGTGAAAAACCACGTCTGTAGCTGTGACAGCATTTCACAATTCTCAAGGCAAAATTACTTTTTGGTGTCACGCATTAATAGGCAGCCTTGACATCCTGTTTGTTTCTCCATTTACTCCAACATGGAAATTTTTCATTGTGCCTTTTCTCTCGGCCTCTCTGCTACTTCAATCCCCATGCCACTCCTCTCGTCTCTTTATGTGAGGCTACCAGAATCAAACGCACGGTGTTCGTGTAATATTACAGAACCGTGTATATTATCTTACACCGTATCTATTATTAGTCAATATAACACACAAGATATGGTGCATAGTTGCAAAGAGAAGTAAAAGCTAACACAAACACCAAGGCATCCCAACAGATGCTGAAGTATAATCTCTGGGCTCTCAATTACCAACCGGCCTAACGATTCGTTACTTCATTACGATGGCAACGGTACCCCGTGGAGGAAAACTGGTATCTCATCACACCATGTCCACCAAAATCATATTAGTTTCCTTCCCAAGGGCATTGTGGCCGGAATACATTTGTGGCGCCTGGCTGGAGGTATTGGCACAACCTCACAAATGGTCTGTGTGTCTCATCCAGTAAATAAAGGGTTTAACAAGTTCACCAATGACTAAAGTGGCTAAAAAGAATCGTGTGACTGATTTTCCAATATGATGACATTAAAACTAACTGTATTTAAATTAATATCAAGGTAATGTATAACTGTATTTTCATTGGTAGAATGATGGTGGGAGAGGAAAACATTTTAAAACCAAATTGTGAGGTCATTGCACAAAAGAAAAATTAACAAAAGGTTCCAAATCTGGACCAAGCCTGTCACATTTTCAGCTCCAAAGCATTATTTTAGAAAGACGATGACGACAATGAGAAGGAGAATAAATTCTCAGGTATAAATTCTCTTATTGCAAAAGAAGAATAATCTTTCACACATAAAACTGTAAAAAATAAAAAATAATAATAATAATAATAATCAATCCTATCTTGGCCCGACATGGTTCTCTCCAAGTTAGGTACATTTTGTCGAAACCCTTGCGAGCCAAAAATGACCAAACCTCGGAATGAGATGTTTTCCTTTGATCACCAGCGGTATATATATATAGGCATTTTGTTTTCCCGTTGGTCTGTAGTTCCAGGTGGCTTTGTTTGTACAAAACATGTGCAATGATTCACATTAACTCTTGGGTTTATGCTGTCCTCACTCCCACTCCCCTCCCTGAACCCACCCATCTGTGGTTTTTACAAAACAATTATAGTGTAGCACTGCTTGAAATAAATAAAAAAAACACATCGCTTGTTCCCTCTGCAGCCTCTCACAAATCACAAGTTCAAGGTTTTGCTTCACAAATGAGCAATTTATCTATTACTGGCAAATGGGATTGAGAGGTGGAAGATTAAAAAAAAAGAATCTCCCACGCTTTCAAACACAGGAACTAAATATCCCTGAAACACAGTCCAAAGAAAAGGGATAATAACTCAATGAGGTGCAATAACAAACCCCTCTCTTGTTTTGAAGAAGGGCTCACCCTCAAAAAGTCGCTTCACCTTCTTTCCCGTGGTGGTTAACATTTGCTTGAGAAAATTGATCCTCCTCAAACAAGGTTAGCCTTGCTTGCTGGCTAAAACCCGAACAACCAAAGTCACATGATCATCCAAAATTGGAAAGAAAAAAAATTCAAAGCTTCAACGTACAATTGTAAACAAAAAAAATACAAAGTCACGCAAACTCATTGGTTATCTCAGCAGTCTATCTTCCTGGCGTGTCTTGTCATGCCCTTTTCTGGTCGTATCATGTCGTTCAGTTCCTATTTTGGTTTTTTGACCTGATCTTCTATAATCTTGTCATAATCACAAAGTTCCCAGACTGACAACTCACGGAACTCTTATAAAAGATTTCCTTCCATGGGAACCGCTTATAGTCGGCATAGATTGTAATAAATACATTGAAAATAAAACTCTTCGCATGCTCGGCCTGTTTCGTGTTCCCTTCCGAGCACATAGCTCATGCGAAGCTGGGATCGCAGTTTCCAACTCCATATCACCCATCACAATCACCCATCTATACCCAACATCGGAGAAAGTCTATGTACCCTTGTCTATCCCCATTGCTTCTATGTATCTCTCCAATTCCAGTATAAACCTTTCTAATGTTTCTGCTGCAACTACTTCTCCAGGGAGACCATTGCTTGTGTCAACTATTCTCTGAAAGACCCCTGCCTTACTCCCATCCTAAGTCTCATCTTATTTACTCTCATGCTGCAGTCGTTGATCCTGTCACTGTCCAATCTGGTGATAAATCATTCTGCATTTATTTTGTCTACACCATTCATTATCTTAAACATCTCTTCCACATCCCATCATAATCACCTCCTTTCTAAAATATAAAGTCCTGTCTTCTTTAGCTGCTGATCATCATAGCTGAGTCAAACAAAGCCCAGGAACAATCTAGTTGATCTCTGCTGAATCCCCTCTATGGCAGCTATGTCCTTCCTCAGAAACTGCGAACAAACCTGTACATTATATTCCAGGTGAGGCCTCACTAAATTCCTCGATCGTGTTAACACTACCTTCTTCATTGATATAAAATTAATAGCTAAGCAAATAACCTAAAACCCTGTTAGCTTTACCAATGGCTGCCCAGAACGGTGCTATCTGCTTACCCCCAATATCAATTAATATCCCCAGATTATAGTCCTGTGGGACATGTTCCAAGATTGCCCCCTTGCATGATCATGTAATCTCTATTTATATTGTTCTTACCCATCTCCAGAAATATACATATATATATATATATATATATATATATATATATATATATATATATATATATATATATATATATATATATATATATATTTATGTTAATCTACATCTATCAACTATTGCCTAACCTATAAAAGTATCTAGACTTTCCTGAATATGATAACCCCCCCCCCCAACCCCCACCCCTCCTCCTCACTCTCTCTCTCTGCTGTCTCACCTTCAAGCTTATCATCTCCAAATTTCAAAAGTTGACTCTTAACCCTCACTATCCAAATCGTTGATGTAATTTATGAATAACTAGCAGAAAAATAACCATGATGGGAAAAATTAAAATAAAGAAGGAACCCATTTATTCTTGCACCAGTTGAAAGAGCTCAAAATTAGGAGGTTCAATAAGAAATGTTGAGTTGTTGTATGCACTTAAATAAAACAAGAGTAAAATGAGTTGAACACCATTGATTTATTCAAAACATTTGATTGGGAATACACACCATGGATTATATTGATATAATTTTACGTTTCGGAACAAAGTACAGGCTGTCCACAAAGTCACATCCAATCATCCCAGCGAAGAAGTTCTCGGTTATAAAGGTTGCACAATCTGTACTTCAAATACATGAAGATGCAATCTCTTGTGGATAACTTTTTTATTTAATATTTTTCCCAAAGGTTTGAATTAATTTTGAGCAACTTTTACTGAACATTTTTTTCTCTCGAAAATATTTCCATGTTTCAGGGTGGGACAGACAGACATCAGCTTGAGCAGAGGACATATTCTGTATAGAATATTGTCAAATTCCAAAGTCATCATGTTTATTAACAGAAAAGAAAAACAAATTGGGAGTGATCGAGGTAAACCAGCCGCCATCTTGCACATACACCTCCGGGGTTCAAAAGGAAGTGTCAGATTCAAAAAATATATAATTTTCCCAAAGGTTTGGACCAATTTGAGGCAACTTTTACAGAATCACTTTTTCTCTCCGATGAGCATTTTCATGTTTCAGGGTGTGACAGACAAACAGAAAGGCAGACATACCGAACCAGCCAATTATATTATATATATATATATATATATATATATATATATATATATATATATATATATATATATATATATATATATATATATAGATATATATATATATATATATATATACATGTATACATGTATACATGTATACATGTATACATGTATACATGTATACATGTGTATATATATATATATTGTTGCGGTCTTCGCGCCCGCCGGCGTGCGAACGGCCACGTAACTCGAATCGCGGCACGTCGCCCACCGGACGGACAATCCAGTCGTGACCCTCTCGGACTAACGCCGGGAACCAGTCACGGGTGGACCTTTCGGTCTCACCGCGATCGAGCCAATCAGCCCCCGCGTGGGATAGGGTTGCTCGCCAAATTCGAACTACCTAAGTACCCACGCGGAGGGTAGACCGGGCGATCGCACCTCGCCGCAGGTCGACTTCGGACACGGGCCACTTAAGCGACCCGTTCCGTACTATCAGAATAACCGAGCGGTGTTATCGTCGACCTCGACGGTTCGATTAATTATCGGGCGTATTCAGCCCACTACCAACCCTTTACGTGAAGCAAGATGGGGATTCAATGGGGAAAAGACGAAGCGAAGCGGGAAACAGTTCAACAATAAAGCACATTTATTCGCGACGAACGGAAAGCACACAAATACAATTCCACCAAATGCACACAAAAAAGAAAACACAATTCCATTTACACAAAAACCAAACATAAAAGTGAAAACACAGTGCAGAGCTAATACCGACTACCGAGCACACGGCAACACTTATACAATTCTACTTCACAGACGGCGCCGACAACACATACCCAAAACCAAGGAAAAGAAATACCCTCAAGAATGAGGTAGGCCCGGGGCCGAGACCAGGTCGGGCCCACCCGTCCGGTGATGAGACGCGGAGCGGCGATGGCGCCTCACTCCGCGGGCCTCGCGGACAGCGTCAGGCAGGGGTGGGAAAAGGGGCCCCCTTGGTCGCACTATCTCAGCGCGGGGGGAAACAGGAGGGGGGTTGCTGATGCTCGGGGTATAGAGGATCTTTATTATGTGCGACGAGCGTCTCCACCTCGGCCAGGTCGCGCTGCCGGCCTCCCTCGGGCGCGCAGCTCCTTGCACGACGCGAGCACCCTTCGTCCGACTCGCCGCCTCTCCACAGCTCGTCCCCTCCGTTCCGACTCTCCTTCGCCTCGTTCCGACCTTTACGACTCCCTTCTTCCTCGTTCCGACTTCTTACTACTCGTTCCTACTTCTTACTACTCCTTTCTTCCTCGTTCCGACTTCTTACTACGCCTTTTACTGACGAACACCGTCCTTTTATCCCCCCGTAACTTCGCCTTTGACCCCTCCCTTTGACCTTTCAACTCGCTCCCCATTGGCCCGACAAAAAGTGGGCGTGAAGGCTTTTGATCCACAGAATTTGCATATATCGATCGCCCTGGGGGCGGGCCAGTCGCCCCTCGCTCACCGATTGGACGGCAAAAAGTGGGCGTGTGTCGTTTTGGATCCGTTTTGAAGCAGAAAATCCGTGATTTTGTACACGCTGTTCAACGTGCGCCCTACACGAGTCCAGCATCGGTGCCCATGAGTGGCGCGAGACGACGGCGATGCGATGGTGGCGAGTTGTGACGGTAAAGGTCGTGGCGGTTGTGGTGAAGCGGTGGTTGTGGTCGGTGGTTGGTGTTGTGGTTGTGATGATGGCGATTGGTCCAAAATAAAGATAGTAAAAGAAAAACGGCTATCCTGAAGAGTCGCAGCACGTATAAATGACATGTATTCCCACTAGACAACGGGTTTGGGCCTAACTACACATGCACTTACCGAGATACCTCACCTAAGGGACCTGAATGGTGGTTTGCGAATCTGGTAACCACAACACTACCCCCTTCCCTTTTTACAGACTCGTCCCGAGTCGTCAAATTTTCGTGTGCCATCATGTGTAGTTTTCCCCTAGTACATTTTACCTACGGATCCCTGAGTGCGACATTCATGGTATTCGTGTCCCCAAAATAAATAACCTGAGGGCTGCGTAACTACCTAAACAAACTCACTCACACGGACGACTTAAATAAAATTGCCGGCGCTAAGACATACATGCCGGGGGTGCACTCATATTTACAGTACATCTTAACCTTAACTTACAAATCTTACACTAAACCATGGCCCAGGATCATTGAACTCTGCAAAAGAAAAGCAGTTAGCAGGGAGCCAGGCTGCCCGCATGCAGTCTCTGGCTCAAAAAATGCAGGTGACAGGGAACGTGGCTGGCTGCTCACACGCAGTCCAAGGCCTTCCCTTTTGAACTGAACGCAGTGAACCACAACGGTGCTTGGGCTGCACAACGCAGTCTCCGTGCCAGCTCAAGTGGCACACGCAATGAGCACAACGAATGGATGCATGAACGCAAACACGGTGCACGGGCTGCCACTGCAGGCCCGTGTTGTAGCTGCCAACAGGGCAGTTCTCGCAGCTTGCAAACTGTTGCCTTGATCCTGGCGCACATGGAAATGAACAGGGGGGGGCAAAGCAAAAATTGAACGGGGCTGGTTAACAGGGGCAGTGGGCATGGCATGGCAAAGGCAGCAGGCAAACACAGCCCGCAGAAGAAGGCCGCTGCAGGCAAACACAGCCGGCAGATGAACTGGCCGGCACAGGCCTTGAAGAAAAAACAGCCAGCCGGCAGATGAAGTGGGCCGGCACAGGCCTTGCAGCACAGCAGCTGCAGACGATCCAGCCGGCACAGACCTTGCAGCAAAATAACAGCTGCCGATGAAGTTGGCCGGCCTCCGCCTTGAAGCAAAACACGGCCAGCCGATGAAGTTGGCCAGCTCTTGCCGTTTAGTGGAGGTTGGTGGAGGGAGTGCGGTGGTGCTGGCCACTTGGAAGGCGGGCTCGGACCTACCTACCTGTCTCCCTCCCAACCTATCGCCTTTGCCTGTCACTGTACATACCCACTCCCTTAATTTGTGAAAAACCAATTTAGCCCCCACTTATTTTTTTTTTGTTTTTATTTTTACTTCCCCACTATAAATCGTCCCCTAACCCCCTTTATCGTCCTTGTTCGGCTAACCTATTCTGTCACCTAGCCTACTCCCAACCCCTACGTTCCCTTCCCAGAGGGGAACAAGGGAGAGCTAACGTCCTGTGTCGAGGCCCAACTCAAGCCTCAGAATGGCCTCCCCAGAGTTCGGCGATCTTAACACCAAGTGGGTCCAGCGGCCCACAACGACAGCGAGGGGATGGATGGTGCGGAGGGGTACATCTCCTAATCTACCCTAACCATTAACTCTTAAACTACCCCGGGGCTTTCAACAAGCGCCTCTCGCTTAAAGTATTGGTTCTAACAACCCAGATTCCCGTCGCCTGTGTTGGTGTCCTCACAATTTCGGGCCTCGCCCCCCAATTTTCTCTCCGTGCCCTCACACGGTCTCCTGGCTGGGACACGTGGCTCCCTTTGGCAGGCACGACCCTCTGCCGAATCTCCCGCTATGGCACCCCCGGGCACTACACTGCCTCCGAGCCTACCAGCTCCCTAACACCGGGGAGTGCCCCCATGGCACCTCCCTGAAACGCACACGTGGCAGGCCGGCCTCCCGGGCCCCTTTCCGAGGGTCACCCGTGCCCACTGCACTGCCCACGCGGCTAATGGCGCCCCGGGCCCCCGCACCAAGCAGGCGCACCCGTGCCCACTACTCTATCCCGGCCCCCCATGGGCCCTTGGCCTACCGCGGCCGACTAGCCTGGTGCCCGGGGTACCCACTCAGCGATACTCACCTTTCGCAGCCACGCTCCCAAGCCCGTCAACAGGGCTCCTGCACCCCTCCAAATGGGTCTCGAGCCTACTTTCCCACCAACAACAAAACGACCTCCATTTTTCAATTTGACTAACCCAGCTAACTCACTCTACACTGACCCCGGGGTCCCTTGGGCGGGAGTCACTCCTCCCCCCAATCACTCATCGCACCATGCATTCCCCATTCACTCCATACACACAGACCCGCTGGCCTCACTCACTCACCAAGTACTCACCTCACAACTCACCAACTCTTCAACACACACACCACTGAACTCTGCCATCCTTCTAACTACCTCCCCTAACTAACTCGTGCTCCCACGTCATCCCTTACACTACAGCACGTTCCTTTTAACACTACGTAGCTAAACTACGTCCCCTCTACACATCCACAAGTCTGTCACTGTCTCCTAATCTCTTTAATCAATTTCCCCACCTAAATCTGGCTACAATCCCTCTAACTAATCCATTCCACGGACTCCATGAGGACTTACCCCTGCCCCATGAAGTCGGTCTAACTAAGCTAACCCTTCCCCCTAACTAGTTTCCTTCCTGTGCCCAGGATAAGAGGGTCTTTCACCCCTTGCCCAGGAATCCTGTACACCCGAAAGTGAGGCTTGCTTTTTCCTTTTTTTTTTCTTTTTTTTTCCCATGCGCAGCACCTGCGCGGCAACTCGCGCTCTTTGCACCTTGCAACTGCCCGTGACGTCATGCAGCTGCACGTGTTCCTCGTCCCTCCTTGGACGGGACCATCCGGCAGAGATACCCCTCCTGCCGGATTCCAACCCCACGTGCAGCCATGACGTCACCGTGCGCATATAAAAAAAAAAACACAAGCCACACGTCTCGAGGGGTTCCCCACGCGAACACATGTGCTTTGCCCGTTGGAGCTTAACACGCACGATCGCGTGGAGAACCCGTCCGGTCCAAATCCATTTACCTGCCTAACTTTGTCCGTCCGCGGGATCGGCAAATCCACCGCGTGCGTTTCCGGACCGGGACTTCACTCTCGCAAGCGAGCACGTGGTGGTCTCGTGCGTTGCACAGCACGAACCGCGTGCTCACTGCTGGGTGAACCCGGCACGGTCCTCGAAACAACTACACCCGCTACTCGGCTTTCTCTCCTCTGTCGCCGTCTCCGTCGCCATTCCACACACGCATACCTGCGTGTCACGACGCACACAGTCCACACCATCACATTCACACGGGGAGACGCGGCTGCGTGGCTCCCGCATGCCAACCGACATCTCCCTCTCATACCGCTCTCTCACACACACGGTCTCCCTGGCACACAGCGACCATGCACACGGCCGTTCACTCACGCGTGCCTCACTACTCACACAAACCATACTACTCACACGTGGTGCTCCATTCACTCGCGCGGGGGCACTCACCCGCGGGGCCTCACCCACACACGCGAGGGCACTCAACCGCTGGGCCTCATCCACACACCGTGCCTCATCCACACACGGTTCCTCACCCACACACGCGGGGGCACCCCAACCCGCGGTGCCTCATCCATACAGGCCGTTTCACTCACACACACGGCCTCTTCCACCTGCACGGTGCCCCATCCACACCCGGCGTGCTGGGAAGCACGCACTCTGGCACCATCGCCACCACACCACTCACACACGGGGTCGCTTCCACACACGGGGACGCACTCACACCTTGCACCACACACACAGGGACAACCACACTGGGGATTCGTGTCCCCACAAGGGTCTCCGGGGCCTCTATACCCCCCAAGCTCTCCGTGCACCCGTCCACAGCACTCCTCCTCTCAACCTCGCAAAGCACGACCGAACTCACCTGGTCGTGACTCACGTCAAGGGGGCATACTCCCTCCCCTCGTTCCTGGAGGAGCCCATCCAGGTGCTCGCACCGGCTCCCTGCACGCTCCGCGGCCTCACCCCCATTATCCTCCACTACCTCCGTGTGTGTGTGCGTCACTTACCCCGTCTTCCTCGTGTAGTCTTTCCTCTATTTTTCTATCTCCCGTGTCTCTGCCAACTCTTCACCCTTTACCTCCCTTGTCTCAACTATTATTTCCTTTGTCACGGCCTTCATGCCCGCCTG
>NC_140963.1:55014236-55029236 GCF_056783735.1 Eptatretus burgeri | reverse complement strand
CGAGGGAGGCCGACAGCGCGACCTGGCCGAGGTGGAGACGCTCGTCGCACATAATAAAGATCCTCTATACCCCGAGCATCAGCAACCCCCTCCTGTTTCCCCCCCGCGCTGAGATAGTGCGACCAAGGGGGCCCCGTTCCCACCCCCTGCCAGGCACTGTCCACGAGGCCCGCGGAGAGAGGCGCCATCGCCGCTCCGCGTCTCATCACCAGACGGGTAGGCCCGACCCGGTCTCGGCCCCAGGCCTACCTCATTCTTGGGGGATTTTCTTTCCTTGGTTTTGGGTATGTGTTGTCGGCGCCGTCTGTGAAGTAGAATTGTATAAGTGTTGCCGTGTGCTCGGTAGTCGGTATTAGCTCTGCACTGTGTTTTCACTTTTATGTTTGCTTTTTGTGTAAATGGAATTGTGTTTTCTTTTTTTGTGTGCATTTGGTGGAATTGTATTTGTGTGCTTTCCGTTCGTCGCGAATAAATGTGCTTTATTGTTGAACTGTTCTCCCGCTTCGCTTCGTCTTTTCCTCCATTGAATCCCCATCTTGCTTCACGTAAAGGGTTGGTAGTGGGCTGAATACGCCCGATAATTAATCGAACCGTCGAGGTCGACGATAACACCGCTCGGTTATTCTGATAGTACGGAACGGGTCGCTTAAGTGGCCCGTGTCCGAAGTCGACCTGCGGCGAGGTGCGATCGCCCGGTCTACCCTCCGCGTGGGTACTTAGGTAGGTCGAATTTGGCGAGCAACCCTATCCCACGCGGGGGCTGATTGGCTCGATCGCGGTGAGACCGAAAGGTCCACCCGTGACTGGTTCCCGGCGTTAGTCCGAGAGGGTCACGACTGGATTGTCCGTCCGGTGGGCGACGTGCCGCGATTCGAGTTACGTGGCCGTCGCACGCCGGCGGGCGCGAAGACCGCAACAATATATATATATATATATATATATATATATATATATATATATATATATATATATATATATATATATATATATATATATATATATATATATATATATATATATATATATATATATATATATATATATATATATATATATATATATATATATATATATATACATATATAGACCGGGCGCAGTGGCGTGCGCCTGTAATCCGGATACTCGGAGGCTTGGGTTGGAGGATCGCTTGAGGACGGGAGCTCTGCGCTGGGCAGCGCTATTAGAGGGTGTAGGGCATCCCGGGATCATGGCGAAACCCAATCCTTATCCCTGTGTCGTAAGAGGCGACCAGGGTTGCGTCAGGAAGGGCATCCGGCGTAAAACCTATGCCAAATCAGTATGCGGATCATAACGGATGATCCGCTGTGGCGACCCCTATCGGGAGCAGCCGAAAGACGAACAACAACATATATATATATATATACATATATATATACATATATATATTGTTGTGGTTACCAGATTCGCAAACCACCATTCAGGTCCCTTAGGTGAGGTATCTCGGTAAGTGCATGTGTAGTTAGGCCCAAACCCGTTGTCTAGTGGGAATACATGTCATTTATACGAGCTGCGACTCTTCAGGATAGCCGTTTTTCTTTTACTATCTTTATTTTGGACCAACCGCCATGATCACAACCACAACATCAACCACCGACCACAACCACCGCTTCACCACAACCGCCACGACCTTTACCGTCACAACTCGCCACCATCGCATCACCGTCATCTCGCGCCACTCATGGGCACCGATGCTGGACTCGTGTAGGGCGCACGTTGAACAGCGTGTACAAAATCACGGATTTTCTGCTTCAAAAACGGATCGAAAACGACACACGCCCACTTTTTGCCGTCCAATCGGTGAGCGAGGGGCGAATTGGCCCCGCCCCCAGGGCGATCGATATATGCAAATTTGTGGATCAAAAAGCCTTCACGCCCACTTTTTCTCGGGCCAATGGGGAGCGAGTTGAAAGGTCAAAGGGAGGGGGTCAAAGGCGAAGTGACGGGGGGATAAAAGGACGGTGTTCGTCAGTAAAAGGGTAGTAAGAAGTCGGAACGAGGAAGAAGGGAGTCGTAAAGGTCGGAACGAGGCGAAGGAGAGTCGGAACGGAGGGGACGAGCTGTGGAGAGGCGGCGAGTCGGACGAAGGGTGCTCGCGTCGTGCAAGGAGCTGCGCGCCCGAGGGAGGCCGGCAGCGCGACCTGGCCGAGGTGGAGACGCTCGTCGCACATAATAAAGATCCTCTATACCCCGAGCATCAGCACCCCCCCTCCTGTTTCCCCCCGCGCTGAGATAGTGCGACCAAGGGGGCCCCGTTCCCCCCCCCCTGCCAGGCACTGTCCACGAGGCCCGCGGGTTGCGGGGCCATCGCCGCTCCGCGTCTCATCACCAGACGGGTAGGCCCGACCAGGTCTCGGCCCCAGGCCTACCTCATTCTTGAGGGTATTTCTTTTCCTTGGTTTTGGGTATGTGTTGTCGGCGCCGTCTGTGAAGTAGAATTGTATAAGTGTTGCCGTGTGCTCGGTTGTCGGTATTAGCTCTGCACTGTGTTTTCACTTTTATGTTTGCTTTTTGTGTAAATGGAATTGTGTTTTCTTTTTGTGTGCATTTGGTGGAATTGTATTTGTGTGCTTTCCGTTCGTCGCGAATAAATGTGCTTTATTGTTGAACTGTTTCCCGCTTCGCTTCGTCTTTTTCCTCCATTGAATCCCCATCTTGCTTCACGTAAAGGGTTGGTAGTGGGCTGAATACGCCCGATAATTAATCGAACCGTCGAGGTCGACGATAACACCGCTCGGTTATTCTGATAGAACGGAACGGGTCGCTTAAGTGGCCCGTGTCCGAAGTCGACCTGCGGCGAGGTGCGATCGCCCGGTCTACCCTCCGCGTGGGTACTTAGGTAGTTCGAATTTGGCGAGCAACCCTATCCCACGCGGGGGCTGATTGGCTCGATCGCGGTGAGACCGAAAGGTCCACCCGTGACTGGTTCCCGGCGTTAGTCCGAGAGGGTCACGACTGGATTGTCCGTCCGGTGGGCGACGTGCCGCGATTCGAGTTACGTGGCCGTTCGCACGCCGGCGGGCGCGAAGACCGCAACACTGGTGTCAGGAGTGGGATACAAATTCATCGCCCTCCTTACGGCACTGGTATCGGAGAACGGGACAACGGGCTCTCCTGTCTCCGGCTAAATTTACGGGAATCGGTCCAGGGGTGAGAGAAGCGACCCCCGATTCCCTCCAAATTACGAGCGAGCAAATTAACCCTTCACGAGAAGCAAGATGGCGTCTCAAGGCGAGCGGGAGCCGGGGGTATTAGAAATGGATGTAGAATGTGTAGAATCCATGGTCCAGGATGGAATCCCCGAGCAGGAAATGTTGATTGTGCAGGAACACGGACTCGCCCAACTGAACCCAGAACCTGAGGTGGGTGCGGCAGCGGCGGCGGTGTATGACACCTCCCCCCCCCCTCTCCACCAAAACCCTTCCCCAACCCCTGCCGAAACGGCTCAGCTGAGTGCATCCGACATGGCCCAGCTATGCGCCATGCTGGCGGCAATGACAGAAAAGATGGATACAAATACAAATGAAATGAAAAACGAAATGAAAGACATGAACAAGCAAATGAATGAAGTGAAAACGACGATGGATGCGAATACACAACAAATGAACGAAAAGATGGATGCGAATACACAACAAATGAACGGAATGGAAACAAACATGAAGGAGGAAATGAAAGAACTACGGGGTGAGACGCAGAACATGGGCCGATGCCTGCAGGCGGGCATGAAGGCCGTGACCAGGGAGCTGGGAATGGCGACTCCACGTGTGGGAACAAACGAGATTGGAGAGGGAAGAACGAGAGGAACAATGGAATAGAAAACAAAAAGAACATGAATCTGAGGTTGACCAATTGAAAGAAAAGCTGAGGCTGGAGTACGAGATGGACAAAGAACAGCGAATGAAACACAAACAGGAGATTAACCAAATGAAGAAAACCATGAAACTGGAGAAGGAAGGACAGGAGAGGAAACGAAGAAGAGTAATGAGACAGCAGCAAATGAAACACAAAAAGGAGATTAACCAAATGAAGCAAACCATGAAACTGGAGAAGGAAGGACAGGAGAGGAAACGAGGAAGAGTCGTGAGAGAACAACGAATGAAACACAGGAAGGAAATGAGCCAATTGAAAGAAACGATGAGATTGGAAAACAAAGAGCAGGAGGAACAGTGGGAAAGAAAACAACAACTCTATGAGTGTGAAATTGAACAACTAAAACGGAGGGAGAACGAACAGCTAATGGGGCTCAGAGAGAAAGAACGACTCAGATGGGAAAGGAAAAGGAACCAGGAAGAGACAGAAAAAAGGAACCAGGAGAGAAAATGTATAGAGACACGGGAGATAGAAAAAATAGAGGAAAGACTACACGAGGAAGACGGGGTAAGTGACGCACACACACACACAGAGGTAGTGGAGGATAATGGGGGTGAGCTGGCGGACTGGGTAGAGACCCAGTGCGAGCACCTGGATGGCCTCCTCCAGGAACGAGGGGAGCGAGTCTGCCCCCTTGAGGCGAGTCACGACCAGGTGAGTTCGGTCATGCTTTGCGAGGTTGAGGGGACGAGTGCTGTGGACGGGTGCACGGAGAGCTTGGGGGGTGTAGAGGCCCCGGAGACCCTTGTGGGGACACGAATCCCCAGTGTAGTTGTCCCTGTGTGTGTGGTGCAAGGTGTGAGTGCGTCCCCGTGTGTGGAAGCGACCCCGTGTGTGAGTGGTGTGGTGGCGATGGTGCCGGAGTACGTGCTTCCCAGCACGCCGTGCGTGGGTGAGGAACCGTGTGTGAGTGAGGCCGTGTGTGTGAGTGAAACGGCCAGTATGAGTGAGGCACCACGTGTGAGTGGTGTGGTGGCGATGGTGCCGGAGTACGTGCTTCCCAGCACGCCGTGTGTGGATGAGGCACGGTGTGTGAGTGAGGAACCGCGGTTGAGTGCCCCCGCGTGTGTGAGTGAGGCACGAGTGAATGGAGCACCACGTGTGAGTGGTATGGGTTATGCAAGGGAGACCGTGTGTGTGAGAGAGCGGTATGAGAGGGAGATGTCGGTTGGCATGCGGGAGCACGCAGCCGCGTCTCCCGGTGTGAATGTGATGGAGTGGACTGTGTGCGTCGTAACACGCAGGTATGCGTGTGTGGAATGGCGACGGAGACGGCGACAGAGGAGAGAAAGCCGAGTAGCGGCTGTAGTTGTTTCGAGGACCGTGCCGGGTTCACCCAGCAGTGAGCACGCGGTTCGTGCTGTGCAACGCACGAGACCACCACGTGCTCGCTTGCGAGAGTGAAGTCCCGGTCCGGAAACGCACGCGGTGGATTTGCCGATCCCGCGGACGGACAAAGTTTAGGCAGGTAAATGGATTTGGACCGGACGGGTTCTCCACGCGATCGTGTGTGTTCAGCTCCAACGGGCAGGGCACATGTGTTCGCGTGGGGAACCCCTCGAGACGTGTGGCTTGTGTTTTTTTTTTTTTATATGCGCACGGTGACGTCATGGCTGCACGTGTGGTTGGAATCCGGCAGGAGGGGTATCCCGGCCGATGGTACCGTCCAAGGAGGGACGAGGAACACGTGCAGCTGCAGGACGTCACGGGCAGTTGCAAGGTGCAAAGAGCGCGAGTTGCCGCGCAGGTGCTGCGCATGGAAAAAAAAAAAAAAGAAAAAGCAAGCCTCACTTTCGGGTGTACAGGATTCCTGGGAAAGGGGTGGAAGACCCCCTTAACCTGGGCACAGGATGGAAACTAGTTAGGGGGAAGGGTTAGCTTAGCTAGACCGACTCCATGGGGCAGGGGTAAGTCCTCATGGAGTCCGTGGAATGGATTAGTTAGAGGGATTGTAGCCAGATTTAGGTTGGGGAATTGATTAATGGGATTATTTGAGGACAGTGACAGACAGTGAATGTGTAGAGGGGACGTAGTTTAGCTACGTAGTGTTAAAAGGAACGTGCTGTAGTTTAAGGGACGACGTGGGAGCACGAGCTAGTTAGGGGGTGCAGTTAGAAGGATGGCAGAGTTCAGCGGTGTGTGTATTGAAGAGTTATGAGGTGAAGACATGATGAGTGAGTGAGGCCAGCGGGTCTGTGTGAATGGAGCGAATGGGGAATGCATGGTGCGATGAGTGATTGGGGGGAGGAGTGACTCCCGCCCAAGGGACCCCGGGGTCAGAGTAAAGTGAGTTAGCTGGGTTAGTCAAATTGAAAAATGGAGGTCGTTTTGCTGTTGGTGGGAAAGTAGGCTCGAGACCCATTTGGAGGGGTGCAGGAGCCCTGTTGACGGGCTTGGGAGCGTGGCTGCGAAAGGTGAGTATCGCTGAGTGGGTACCCCGGGCACCAGGCTAGTCGGCCGCGGTAGGCCATGGGCCCATGGGGGGCCGGGATAGAGTAGTGGGCACGGGTGCGCCTGCTTGGTGCGGGGGCCCGGGGCGCCATTAGCCGCGTGGGCAGTGCAGTGGGCACGGGTGACCCTCGGAAAGGGGCCCGGGAGGCCGGCCTGCCACGTGTGCGTTTCAGGGGAGGTGCCATGGGGGGCACTCCCCGGTGTTAGGGAGCTGGTAGGCTCGGAGGCAGTGTAGTGCCCGGGGGTGCCATAGCGGGAGATTCGGCAGAGGGTCGTGCCTGCCAGAGAGAGCCACGTGTCCCAGCCAGGAGACCGTGTGAGGGCACGGAGCGAAAATTGGGGGGCGAGGCCCGAAATTGTGAGGACACCAACACAGGCGACGGGAATCTGGGTTGTTAGAACCATTAGTTTAAGCGAGAGGCGCTTGTTGAAAGCCCCGGGGTAGTTTAACAGTTAAATGGTTAGGGTAGATTAGGAGATGTACCCCTCCGCACCATCCATCCCCTCGCTGTCGTTGTGGGCCGCTGGACCCACTTGGTGTTAAGATCGCCGAACTCTGGGGAGGCCATTCTGAGGCTTCGTTGGGCCTCGACACAGGACGCTAGCTCTCCCTTATTCCCCTCCGGGAAGGGAACGTAGGGGTTGGGAGTAGGCTAGGTGACAGGATAGGTTAGCCGAACAAGGACGATAAAGGGGGTTAGGGGACGATTTATAGTGGGGGAGTAAAAATAAAAACAACAAAAAAATAAGTGGGGGCTAAATTGGTTTTTCACAAATTAAGGGAGTGGGTATGTACAGTGACAGGCAAAGGCGATAGGTTGGGAGGGAGACAGGGAGGTAGGTCCGAGCCCGCCTTCCAAGTGGCCAGCACCACCGCACTCCCTCCACCAACCTCCACTGAACGGCAAAGGCCGGCTAACTTCATCGGCAGCTGTTGTTGTGCTGCAAGGCCTGTACCGGCCAGTTCATCTGCTGGCTGTTTTCTTCAAGGCCTGTGCCGGCCAGTTCATCTGCGGGCTGTGTTTGCCTGCAGCGGCCTTCTTCTGCGGGCTGTGTTTGCCTGCTGCCTTTGCCATGCCATGCCCACTGCCCATGTTAACCAGCCCCGTTCAATTTTTGCTTTGCCCCCCCCTGTTCATTTCCATGTGCGCCAGGATCGTAAAAGCAACAGTTTGCAAGCTGCAAGAACTGCCCTGTTGGCAGCTACAACACGGGCCTGCAGTGGCGGCCCGTGCACCGTGTTTGTGTTCATTCATCCATTCGTTGTGCTCATTGCGTGTGCCACTTGAGCTGGCACGGAGACTGCGTTTGTGCAGCCCATGCACCGTTGTGGTTCACTGCGTTCAGTTCAAAAAGGAAGGCCTTGGACTGCGTGTGAGCAGCCAGCCACGTTCCCTGTCACCGGCATTGGTTGAGTCAGAGACTGCATGTGGGCAGCCTGGCTCCCTGCTAACTGCTTTCTTTTGCAGAGTTCAATGATCCTGGGCCATGGTTTAGTGTAAGATTTGTAAGTTAAGGTTAAGATGTACTGTACATATGAGTGCGCCCCCGGCATGTATGTCTTAGCGCCGGCAATTTTATTTAAGTCGTCCGTGTGAGTGAGTTTGTTTAGGTAGTTACGCAGCCCTCAGGTTATTTATTTTGGGGACACGAATACCATGAATGTCGCACTCAGGGATCCGTAGGTAAAGTGTACTAGGGGAAAACTACACATGATGGCACACGAAAATTTGACGACTCGGGACGAGTCTGTAAAAGGGAAGGGGTAGTGTTGTGGTTACCAGATTCGCAAACCACCATTCAGGTCCCTTAGGTGAGGTATCTCGGTAAGTGCATGTGTAGTTAGGCCCAAACCCGTTGTCTAGTGGGAATACATGTCATTTATACGAGCTGCGACTCTTCAGGATAGCCGTTTTTCTTTTACTATCTTTATTTTGGACCAACCGCCATGATCACAACCACAACATCAACCACCGACCACAACCACCGCTTCACCACAACCGCCACGACCTTTACCGTCACAACTCGCCACCATCGCATCACCGTCATCTCGCGCCACTCATGGGCACCGATGCTGGACTCGTGTAGGGCGCACGTTGAACAGCGTGTACAAAATCACGGATTTTCTGCTTCAAAAACGGATCGAAAACGACACACGCCCACTTTTTGCCGTCCAATCGGTGAGCGAGGGCGGGTGGCCCCGCCCCAGGGCGATCGATATATGCAAATTTGTGGATCAAAAGCCTTCACGCCCACTTTTTCTCGGGCCAATGGGGAGCGAGTTGAAAGGTCAAAGGGAGGGGGTCAAAGGCGAAGTGACGGGGGGATAAAAGGACGGTGTTCGTCAGTAAAAGGGTAGTAAGAAGTCGGAACGAGGAAGAAGGGAGTCGTAAAGGTCGGAACGAGGCGAAGGAGAGTCGGAACGGAGGGACGAGCTGTGGAGAGGCGGCGAGTCGGACGAAGGGTGCTCGCGTCGTGCAAGGAGCTGCGCGCCCGAGGGAGGCCGGCAGCGCGACCTGGCCGAGGTGGAGACGCTCGTCGCACATAATAAAGATCCTCTATACCCCGAGCATCAGCAACCCCCCTCCTGTTTCCCCCCGCGCTGAGATAGTGCGACCAAGGGGGCCCCGTTCCCACCCCCTGCCAGGCACTGTCCACGAGGCCCGCGGGTTGCGGGGCCATCGCCGCTCCGCGTCTCATCACCAGACGGGTAGGCCCGACCAGGTCTCGGCCCCAGGCCTACCTCATTCTTGAGGGTATTTCTTTTCCTTGGTTTTGGGTATGTGTTGTCGGCGCCGTCTGTGAAGTAGAATTGTATAAGTGTTGCCGTGTGCTCGGTTGTCGGTATTAGCTCTGCACTGTGTTTTCACTTTTATGTTTGCTTTTTGTGTAAATGGAATTGTGTTTTCTTTTTTGTGTGCATTTGGTGGAATTGTATTTGTGTGCTTTCCGTTCGTCGCGAATAAATGTGCTTTATTGTTGAACTGTTTCCCGCTTCGCTTCGTCTTTTTCCTCCATTGAATCCCCATCTTGCTTCACGTAAAGGGTTGGTAGTGGGCTGAATACGCCCGATAATTAATCGAACCGTCGAGGTCGACGATAACACCGCTCGGTTATTCTGATAGAACGGAACGGGTCGCTTAAGTGGCCCGTGTCCGAAGTCGACCTGCGGCGAGGTGCGATCGCCCGGTCTACCCTCCGCGTGGGTACTTAGGTAGTTCGAATTTGGCGAGCAACCCTATCCCACGCGGGGGCTGATTGGCTCGATCGCGGTGAGACCGAAAGGTCCACCCGTGACTGGTTCCCGGCGTTAGTCCGAGAGGGTCACGACTGGATTGTCCGTCCGGTGGGCGACGTGCCGCGATTCGAGTTACGTGGCCGTTCGCACGCCGGCGGGCGCGAAGACCGCAACAATATATATATATATATATAAATATATATACAAACATATACTGTTATGGGGCCGAGGCCGAATATCGGCGGCGAGCACGACCACGAGATGGAACAGTACAGTCGGCTCCACCGAACACCCGGAATTTATAGGTTGTCACCCTGGATAACTCCGGAGCCAACAGGTCCCTTATCAGACCGAAGATCGCCAATAGGTCGACCGCGTGGGATAGGGTCGATTGCCAATTTCAATTTACCTAAATACCCACGTTGTCCAAACTACTGGGGAAATTCACCCACGGCGAAGCTCGAGCAGAACGAGCCATTAGCGTGCTCAAACCGTGCGTAACCCGAGCGGATGGTTACCGATGTCCGGCGGTCCAAATGCACAATTTTCCGCTTCCCAATTTCCCAACACGCACCGTGCAAAACCAATGTAAGAAACACAGAAACGAGCTGAAACATTTAACAGGGGATATTTATTTACAATAGGGAGGGAGGGGAACACAGAAGAGCAGTTATCCGACTATAAGAAATGCAGTCAATGTACAAGCGAAAAGCACTTAACAATTCTACTTAGACAAGACGGGGCCCAAGGACACACACAGGCAAATACCCAAAAGAAGAAATGATGGCCACGGCCTTTACTGATATCCCCAGCTCGGAGAGAAGGTGAGCTGGAGGTAAGGAGAACATGCTGGCTACCTGGCCGCGAGCGTGCGGCTCGATGTCCACACCTTCCCGGGGCTCCAGTCGCCAAAAGCACAGACCAGGGTAGCCGAACCCAGAGGAGGCGAGACGAGGTGGTCTCACGTGATGAGATGGTCGACCTCTTGTAGTTCGCGCCAGATGAGATGCCTCGGTGCGTGCGATGCAGTCAGACGCAGACAAGACCAAAGCGCCTCGAGCAGACGGGACGCAATTATTCCTTCTTTTTCCTTTCGTCGTCCTTTTCGGGCGCGGTCCACTCATCCGTGGCCTGCTCTCATTGGGCGGAACGCATGTCGCGGCTCCGCCTTCTGCAAAGGACCACCCCGGCTCTGGTCTGCTCGTCGCCCATTGGCCGAAAAATGACGCATACCCTTATTTGGCGCCAGGCCAGAACGAAACCCTTCGTGAGCGCACGAAGAGCACGGACAATGCCATGAGCAGAGTGTTGTTGTTGGCGTTGTTGATGTAAAAATCCGAGCTATAAAATAATCCAAAGCAAACATGTAATTCCCATTTGACAGAAGGGGATGGATTCTAACTGTACAGATACTTATCGACACAACTAACCTTGGGAACTGAATGTTGAGTGCTCATGGCTTGGCTTCCAGATTCGTAACAATATATATATATATATATATATATATATATATATATATATATATATGTATATATGTATATATGTATATGTATATATATATATGTATATATATATATATATACAGTGGGGAGAACAAGTATTTGATACAATGCCGATTTTGCAGGTTTTCCCACTTACAAAAGCACGAAGAGGTCTGTAATTTTTATCATAGGTACACTTCAACTGTGAAAGATGGAATCTAAAACAAAAATCCTGAAAATCACATTGTATGATTTTTAAATAATTAATTTGCATTTTATTGCATGAAATAAGTATTTGATCACCTACCAACCAGTAAGAATTCCGGCTCTCACAGACCTGTTCGTTTTGTCTTAAAGAAGCCCTCCCATTCTCCACTAATTACCTGTATTATCTGCACCTGTTTGAACTCGTTATCTGCATAAAAGACAGCTGTCCACACTCAATCAATCAGACTCCAACCTCTCCACAATGGGCAAGACCAGAGAGCTGTCTAAGGACATCAGGGACAAAATTGTAGACTTGCACAAGGCTGGGATGGGCTGCAGGACAATAGGCAAGCAGCTTGGTGAGAAGGCAACAACTGTTGGCACAATTATTAGAAAATGGAAGAAGTTCAAGTAACAGTCAATCTCCCTCGGTCTGGGGCTCCATGCAAGATCTCACCTCGTGGAGCCTCAATTATCATGAGAAAGGTGAGGGATCAGCCCAGAACTACAAGGCAGGACCTGGTCAATGACCTGAAGAGAGCTGGGACCACAGTATCAAAGAAAACCACAAGTAACACACTACACCATCATGGATTAAAATCCTGCAGTGCACGCAAGGTCCCTCTGCTCAAGCCAGCGCATGTCCAGGCCCACCTGAAGTTTGCTAATGACCATCTGGATGATCCAGAGGAGGAATGGGAGAAGGTCATGTGGTCTGATGAGACCAAAATAGAGCTTTTTGGTTTAAACTCCACTCGCCATGTTTGGAGGAAGAAGAAGGATGAGTACAACCCCAAGAACACCATCCCAACCGTGAAGCATGGAGGTGGAAACATCATTCTTTGGGGATGCTTTTCTGCAAAGGGGACAGGACGACTGCACCGTATTGAGGGGAGGATGGATGGGGCCATGTATCATGAGACCTTGGCCAACAACCTCCTTCACTCAACAAGAGCATTGAAGATGGGGCATGGCTGGGTCTTCCAGCATGATAAAGACCCGAAACACACAGCCAGGGCAACTAAGGAGTAGCTCTGTAAGAAGCATCTCAAGGTCCTGGAGTGGCCTCGCCAGTCTCCAGACCTGAACCCAATAGAAAATCTTTGGAGGGAGCTGAAAGTCTGTGCTGCCCAGCGACAGCCCTGAAACCTAAAGGATCTGGAGAAGATCTGTATGGAGGACTGGGCCAAAATCTCTGCTGCAGTCTGTGCAAACCTGGTTAAGAACTATAGGAAACGTCTGATCTCTGTAATTGCAAACAAAGGTTTCTGTACCAAATATTAAGTTCTGTTTTTCTGATGTATCAAATACTTATTTCATGCAATAAAATGCAAATTAATTATTTAAAAATCATACAATGTGATTTTCAGGATTTTCTTTTTAGATTCCGTCTTTCACAGTTGAAGTGGACCTATGATAAAAATTATAGACCTCTACGTGCTTTCTAAGTGGGAAAACCTGCAAAATCGGCAGTGTATCAAATACTTGTTCTCCCCACTGTATATATGCACACACACATTTCTATAGACAAGCCGGTAGGCGACATGGGTGATGGCTACATAATTGCATACTAGTCATAGTTTTTGACGGATCGGGCTGAAAATTTTTGACAAAGAGGTTGATTATAGTGCGCATAAAAGCCCGGAAGCTGATTTTTGATTTTCGAAAAAATTTTTTTTTAGGATTTTTCAAAAATTTCAGTCTCGTTGCTAGGCAACGGTGGTGTCCATAGCAACGGTGCTCAAAAGCATATAACTAGATCGTGGAATGAACCTACCTGTTGGTTTCATCAAAATCGGTTGACTCCTCTGGCCTCCAGAGCTGTCCATTACATACAGACATACAAACAAACATACAGACAAGCCGGTAGGCGACGAGGGATCCGCGAGGATCGAAGCGCTGGATACGATGCTTTTCATTCTGACCGATCCACCAACGAAGATTCATTGCCAAGACGTATTTTGCCAACTGGCACTCATAAAAATTACGGTAAATAGACACCATATTTTTGAAGGACTACCATTTGAAAAATAAAAGCAAAATCAAAAATCGGCTCGAGTAAAATTTTCTAAATATCTCGAAGTGTTTAATTCCGAAGTCTCGTTTCTCCACATTCAAAACTGTAGGACAAGTATTGAAAATAGTGAAAGCGGTTTTTCAGCTGCTGCGTAGCAACGGGTGGTTGCTTAGCAACGAAACTCAAACGCTAACATTCCCAGCCCATATGGCACCTGTTCGCCAAGTTTCATCGAAATCGGTTTGCTGGTTTGTGCTGTGGAGGCTCGCGGCGCGCGCGCTCGCGCGCACACACACAGACACACAGACACACAGACACACAGACACACAGACACACACAGACACACACAGACACACACAGACACACACAGACACACAGACACACAGACACACAGACACACAGACACACAGACACACAGACACACACACACACACACACGGAAAACCCGATAAACTTCTCTCAATGCTCTTGTTTGACCACCTCCTGAGCCACACATTATTTTTCAAAAGCCACGCCCATTTTTTCATAAGCCACGCCCACTTTCCTATGCCACTTCCACTTTTCATCAGCCACGTCCACTTTCCCTAAGCTCCGCCCACTTTCCCAAGCCCCTCATAAAAAATGACGGTAAATAGACACCCTATTTTTGAAGGACTACCATTTTAAAAATAAAACCGAAATCAAAAATCGGCTCGAGTAAAATTTTCTAAATATCTCGAAGTGTTTAATTCCGAAGTCTCGTTTCTCCACATTCAAAACTGTTGGAGAAGTATTGAAAATAGTGAACGCGGTTTTTCGGCCGCTGCACAGCAATGGGTGGTTGCTTAGCAATGAAACTTAAACACGCACACTCCCAGCCCATATGGCACCTGCTCGCCAAGTTTCATCAAAATCGGTTTGCTGGTGTGTGCTGTGGAGCCTCGCGTTGCAGACAGACACACACACACACACACACACACACACACACACACACACACACACACACACACACACACACACACACACACACACACACACACGGAAAACCCGACAATAAGGGATATCTAGCGAATCCAACAGATGGAAAAAGTGAAAATAAGGGTACTCTAGCGACCACCCAACAAGCCGGTAGGCGACATGGGTGGTGGCTACATAATTGCATACTAGTCAGACAGCTTTTGACGGATCGGGCTGAAATTTTTTGAAAAAGAGGTTGATTATAGTGCGCATAAAAGCCTAGAAGCCGATTTTTGATTTTCGAAAAAATAATTTTTTTTTGATTTTTAAAATATTTCAAAGTCCCGTTGCTGGGCAACGGTGGTGTCCATAGCAACGGTGCTCAAAAGCATACAATTAGATCCTGGTATGAACGTACCTGTCAAGTTTCACCAAAATCGGTTGACTCCTCTGGCCTCCAGAGCTGTCCATTACATACAGACGGAAAAACTGAGAATAAGGGTAGTCTCGCGACCACCGAACAATCCGGTAGGCGACATGGGTGGTCGCTACATAATTGCATACTAGTCATAGTTTTTGACGGATCGGGCTGAGATTTTTTGACAAAGAGGTTGATTATAGTGCACATAAAAGCCTAGAAGCCGATTTTTGATTTTCGAAAAAATTAATTTTTGGGGATTTCTCAAAAATTTCAAAGTCCCATTGTTAAGCAAAGGTGGCATCCATAGCAACGGTTCTCAAAAGCATACAACTAGATCCTGCTATGAACCTACCTGTCAAGT
>NC_140963.1:54909236-55011736 GCF_056783735.1 Eptatretus burgeri | reverse complement strand
TGTCAGAGTGGCGATCCGTCCATGATTGTGCCCAATAGCCAAAGAGACTGCTTCGGCAGCACCAACGCTCTGCACAGAGTATGGTCCCGATGGATGGATGTACATCTATCTATCTATCCATATATTACTAAAACTCTCATCTTGTATATATGTATGTATGTTCCCGAAATACAGCCAAAACGGTACACGATAGCGCAAAAATTTTAGGGCCACCTGACTCACCATTCTTCTGCGGTGTGCAGTATCAATTTTCGTTAAAATCTGGCAACGAAAAAATTATTTAAAAATCAATTCCCGATTCAGTCAAGTACTCTTCAGGAGAATTTGGTCAATGCAAACAACCTCAACGGTATAGTTCGCTTGAGCTAGCTTTGTTTGTTTTTTTTCTTGAAATGATTTATTTTAAAATCTCAAACATTTAGACAAAGAACGATATATTTTTAAGCATAAAATAAACTGCCATTTTGATCTAATACTTCCATGTTCATTAATAAATAAAATTGCATTTGGAAGATTATGCACAATAATTTCTTCGACTTTCTTTTCTCCGTTTTTTTTTTTATTTGACGCGCAATATCAAGTTTCATTCAAATCGAGCAACGAAAAAAAGTATTAAAAAAATCAATTCCCAATTCAGTCAACTACTCTTCAGGAATATTTGATCAATGCAAACAACCTCAGTGATATAGTTTGCTGGAGCTATCTTTTTTTTTTAATGATTTTTTTATCAACCGCTGTCACATCAGGAACCCAACGGGTTCACGGGTCGCCCAGTATATTACTAAAACTCTCATCTTGAATGTATGTATGTATGTATGTATGTATGTCTGTATGTATGTATGTATGTATGTATGTATGTATTTTCCTGAAGTACAGCCAAAACGGTACACAATAGCGCAAAAATTTTAGTGCCACCTTACTCACCAATCTCCTGCGGTGTGCAGTATCAAGTTTCGTTCAAATCGGGCAACGAAAAAAATTATGAAAAAATCAATTCCCGATTCAATCAAGTACTCTTTGGGAGAATTTGTCAATGCAAACAACCTCAACGGTATAGTTCGCTGGAGCTATCTTTTTTTTTTCTTGAAATGATTTATTTTAAAATCTCAAACATTTAGCATTGACAAACAACGATTTATTTTTAAACTTAAAATAAACATCGCCATTTTGATCGAATACTACCATGTTCAATAATAAATAAAATTGTGTTTCGAAGATTACGCACAATAATTTCTTCGACTTTCTTTTCACCGTTTTTTTTCTTCACATTGAGGAGCAATATCAAGTTTCGTTCAAATCGGGCAACGAAAAAAATTATTAAAAAATCAATTCCCGATTCAGTCAACTACTCTTCAGGATCATTTGATCAAAGCAAACAACCTCAGCGGTATAGTTCGCTGGAGCTATCTTTTTTTTTATTTTGAAATAATTTTTTATCAGACGTTGCTACAAGTGGCACCCAGCGGGTTCATGGGTCGTCTTGTGTATGTATGTATATATATATATATATATATATATATATATATATATATATATATATATATATATATATATATATATATATATATATGTATGTATATAAATATATACAAAAACATATATATATATATATACATACAGTATATACAGTGCCTGAAGAAAGTCTACACCCACCCCCCCCCTTCAAAAGGTCCACCTTTTGTTGCCGCATGGCCTGGTATTACATTGCATTAAATCAGACTTTTTCCACCTCTATTTACACATCGTAACCCATAACTTCCAAGTGAAAAACAAATTCTAACAATTTCAGAAAATTAATTAAAAATACAAAACTGGAATATCTTGGTTGGATAAGTTTCCACAACCCTGAGTTAATACTTAGTGGAAGCACCTTTGACAGCAATTACACATGTGAGTGTTGGGATAGGTCTCCACCAAATTTGCAAACCTTGATTGGGCAATATTTGCCCATTCTTCTGTACAAAGCTGTTCAAGCTCAGTCAAGTTGCGAGGGGAGCGTTGATGGACAACAATCTTCAAGTCATGCAACAGATTTTCGACTTGATTTAGGTTAGGGCTCTGACTGGGCCACTCAAGGAGACTTATCTTTTTGTTACTTAGCCACTCCAGTGTAGCTTTGGCTGTGTGCTTCGGGTCATTGCCATGCTGAAAGGTGAACTTCCATCCCAATATCAGCTTTCTTGCAGAGGGCAGCAGGTTTTCCTCAAGGATTTTTCTGTATTTTGCTCCATCCATTTTCCCTTCTATCCTGACAAGTGTCCTGATCCCTGCTGATGAGAAACATCCCCATAACATGATGCTGCCACCACCATGCTTCACATTAGGGATGGTGTTCTTTGGGTGATGTGCTGTGTTGGGTTTATGCCAAATGTAACATTTTGCATTTAGGCCATAAAGTTCCATCTCTGGGTTAGTCAGACCACAAAAGTTTTTGCCACATGGCTTCAGAATCTTCAGAGTGTTTTTTAGCATACATCAAATGGGACTCAAGGTGGGTTTTTTTTGAGTAATGGCTTCCTTCTTGCCACCCTACCATGCAGGCCAGACTTATGGAGTGCTTGGGATATTGTTGGCACATGCACACAGTGACCAATCTTTTCCATAAAGGCCTGTCACTTTCAAAATTGTCATTGGCCTTTTGGTGGCCTCTCTGATCAGTCTCCTCCTTGTTTGGTCATTCAGTTGGAGGGACGGCCTGATCTAGGCAGGGTCTTGGTGGTACCATATGCCTTGCACTTCTTAATGATTGTCTTGACTGTGCTCCAAGGAATATTCAAGGTCTTTGAAATATTTTTATACCCATCCCCTGATCTGTGCCTTTCCACAACTTTATCTCAGAGGTCTTTTGAATGCTCCTTGGTTCTCATGATTGAGTCTTTGCTGTGAAATGCACTTCCCAACAGAGGAAACCTACAGGAACAACTGATTTTATTCTGAAATAGTCAGAATCACTACAATTTAACACAGGTGGAGGCCAATTAACTCGGTGTGTGATTTTGAAGGTGACTGGTTACACCTGAGCTAACTTATAATTGCTATTATAAATGGGGGGTGGACACTAATCCAACCAAGATATTGCAGTTTTGTATTTTTAATTAATTTTCTGAAATTTGTAGAATTTGTTTTTCACTTGGAAGTTGTGAGTTACGATGTGTAAATTAAGGTGCAAAAAGTCTGGTTTGATGAAATTTAATTTCAGGCAGTGTAGACTTTCTAAAGGCACTGTATGAATGTGTGTATATTTATATAAAGACCCACTCACATCTCTGACCTGTGAATGAAGGGAATAGCCAATCAGCTCTCACCTAATCAACTAAACCCAGGTAGCTACAAAGCCATGAAAGGCTACCCAAGGTAGGCCCTTTGCTGTTTCAAACCCTTCCCAGAGTTCCTCCACAACTATAAAGACGTTCACACACAGTACACACATGAGAATCCCAATGCTACATACCCCCTCAGCTGCCAGACTGATTTCATCACTTATTGTCGAATCAACAGTGACAGCGCAGACAGCAATGCTTACCAATGAGGTTCCCAATCATGTATCACAAACATCAAAACAGTCAATATATAAGTGATAAAGAAAGACCCACCCACATCTCTCACATGTGAATTGAGGGAATAGCCAATCAGCTCTCACCTAATCAACTAAACCCAGGTGGCTCGGATTATATAACTAATTGACACCTCCCACACTCCTCTAGCTGAAGAAGTTGCATAAAGCAACCCAAGAAGGCCTACACAATGTAAGGGTTTGAAACAACAAAGGAACTCTGGGAAGGGTTTCAAACAGCTTTGTGTAAAGCTTCTTGGGTTGATTTATGCAGCTTCTTCGGCTCGAGGAGTGTGGGAGGTGTCAATTATTCACACACATATATTGTTGCGGGCCGGAGGTCCGGTGGCGAGAACCACCACTAGGTGGGAGAGGTTACGTCATCTCCCACCAGACTCCCCGGAATTGTAGGCCGTCACTCCGGATAATTCCGCGAGCCGGCGGGTCGCTGAACCGACCGTGGAATGCCAGTACCTCCACCAAGTAGCGTAGGGTCTTTTTGTCAAGAACCAATTTACCTAATTATCTACGCGGTGTCGTCTACCGGGGAACCACGCTCTCGGCATGTCTTGCTCGAACCAGGTCACTCTACCGACTGCGGTAGAGTTCCAACTACCGACTACCAACTCCGGTTCGGGTGCAGTCGAGCACAACTGCCAAAGCCGTGCCAGCTAGGATGAGCAGATTAACGGGAACAAAGACCCGGCTAAACTCAGATCTGAACCATGCTGGACCAATGATAGAAAGGACGGAAACGAACTGGGAACATTTCTGCAGTAATTTATTTACAACTAGTACGTGCCCGTACGTGCGTGGCCGTACGTGCAAAAAAATAAATAAAAAACTTTCAAACCGCGAGCCAGAAACAACAACCACACAGGCCGTTCCTTTGCTCTCGCGTGCCCGTACGTGCATGGCCCGGAAGTTCGCATATCGCAGTTACGATTATTCGCAATTTAGTTTTAATGGCCAATTATTCACGAAGCACCAACGTATTTTGCCTTTTTGCAATGTCATCGCAAGGAAAAACACAAAGAGAGAAGAGAAAAAACATAAAAATAAAAATAAAAAAACTTTAAAACAACCACACAGGCCTTTCCTTCACTCTCGTAAACGACGACTAGATTGGGGCATTGTGTTTATCTATAAATGCGCATAAGAAATCGAGAAATTATTAGAATACACGGTCATCACTTTCCGGAAGTTCGTACGTTGTAACCCGTAATGGGGAACGCGGCTGAGGTTCTCTTCCCCATCAGCCACGCCCACGCAGCAACGTGTCTTGTCATTGGTTGGTAAATAAATGGCCATAACTTGGGAAGCACTTGTCCGATTAATATCAAACCTTGAAAAGGCACATCCACAGGGCCCCAGCAATATACCTGGCAAGTTTCAATTAGATCGGACCAGTGGTTGTCGAGAAACAGCGGTCACACACACACACACACACACACACACACACACACACACACACACACACACACACACACACACACACACACACACACACACACACACACACACACACACACACACACATTGCTGGAATTATAGATAAATAAAGAAGACACAGAGCAAGACTTATCGCGGAACATACTGGTGTGAATTTACAATGTTCAAGAACACTTATACAGTTTCTACTTACAAGACGGGCCCATACACTCAGACGCACACTCAGATGGTTTATTAAAAGACCCTGCTGCCAGAGATGGAGAGACGAGCTGGGGGTCGCAGTTCGCTTGGGTACCTGCACGTTGAAGGGAGGGGGTGCTCCGTGGTGTGGCACCCTGCTAATGGTCGTGCGGTTTAGCCCACAGTCACGCGTGGGACTCATGCCCATGGAAGGACCTGAGCGGAGATCAGGGTCGCGGATGGGACCCAGGAAAACGCCAACGAACACCAGCCAAATGCAGAACTCCAGCTCAAACCGCACGATGCACACCAACCAACTCAACTCCTCCAAAAAAAACTCTCACTCTTGAGACTCCTCTCCACAGAACTCCTCTTGCACTGAGGATGGTGTCATCTTTTTATGGACCTCCCCGAACGGGGCGGGGGCTCGGTGAAACAAGATGTCACCGTCCGCCCTGATTACACTGGGCTCCCATGGGTCCGCCCTTTTCTGGGCAGGGCCTCTGCCAGGCACCGGCGAGGTCCGCCTCCTCCACTGGACGTTTTTTCCCCTTATGCTGTGGCCAGCGAGGCGAGGGTTGCAAGCGCGGGAAGGTACCGTGGTTGGTTGTTGATTTGGTCTGTTGGATGATCGTTGGAGGGTTCGTTGGATGGTTTATTGGATGGTAGTTAGATGTAATAAACTACCTAAAAGGACATCGCAACGCACACCTTTGATTCTCCCACTAGGCAAAAGGAAGGGACCTGTCTCACATGTACTTAACGGAATAACTGACTCTTGGGACATCTGTATGTTTGAATGCAGATGGTTTCCAGATCCGTAACAAGATGTTTTTTTTCTTTTGTTTTTCAGAAGAAGGCGCTTCCAACCAAAAGTAAAAACTAGATCGACTCCGCTAATTTGAGCAAAAAAGCAAGAGCTGACCTGGTCCATTTGACTCCTCCATTTGACCTCGAGCACCAGCATGTGACCGGAAACTAGCGGTCATATTGAAATAAAAACGAGACATGTGCCAAGGCTCGGGTCTATTGTGCCTGAGGAAGCCTGCTGTGAAGCTGGTGAAACATCGCCTGAGACCGGGTCTGCTCTCGCTTTTTTGTTCAAATTAGCGGAGTCGATCTAGTTTTTACTTTTGGTTGGAAGTCTTCTTCTTCTTTAAAAAATGTGTAATTCCAACCGCCCCAATCTTATACAATATATATGTATGTATGTATGTATGTATGTATATATATATATATATATATATATATATATATATATATATACATATACAGGGTGTCCCTAAAAAAATGACATCATTTCATCGTCTAATAACATAGCTAATTCTCACTCAAATTTTAACAATAAAAACTATTAGTTGAATGTTTAATTTTTTCCTTTTTTTTCAGGGTAAAGAATGATGTTCACTAGAAATGAAAAGGCATTTTGTGTGTTGGAATATGCTCGAACACAGACAAACAAGAGTGTGCAGTGTGCAGCGTGCATTTTCGAGAAAATTCAAGAAAAATGCACCAACTGGAAAACAGATTTGGACATGGCACAAAAAAATTCAAAGAGGAAGGCTGTCTGTGCAGGGCAAAGGGATCTGGATGACCACCAGTACCGGAAGATATCGTCAATCAGGTTCGGGAAACATTTGTGCGAAGCCCCAGAAAGTCTGTAAGAAGAGCATCTATGGAAACCCAGATTCCTCGTACGACACTTTGACATGTAGGAAGGAAACGCTTGCGAATGACACCCTATAAGCTACAGCTCGTTCAAGCCTTAAACACGGATGACAGGGAAAGGCGCAAGCAATTCTGTGTCGCTATGCAAGAGAAACTTGAAGATGAGGAGTTCGAAAAGCGTCTTGTTTTTAGTGATGAGGCTACATTTCATACGAGTGGCAAAGTCAACAAGCATAATGTTCGCATTTGGGGGAAAGAAAATCCCCATGCCACAGTTGAGCATATGAGGGACTCGCCGAAAGTGAATGTGTTCTGCACAATCTCCAAGAATCGTCTTTATGGACCGTTTTTCTTTGAGGGAAACGTGACCGGCGACGTTTATCTGCAAATGCTTCAGAACTGGTTATTTGATGAGCTCATTGCTAATGAGCATGAACACTTCATTTTTCAACAGGATGGGGCTCCACCTCACCGGAAGCTGACTGTGCAGACTTATCTCAATGAGAATCTACCAGGAAGATGGATTGGGCATGCCAGTGATAATGACAATGTGCTGTTGAAATGGCCTCCACGTTCACCTGACTTGACACCTTGTGATTTTTTTCTATGGGGCGATGTGAAAGGACTGGTCTATATCCCCCCTCTTCCTACAAGCCTAGAGGAACTTAAGCAGAGAATCACTGAGGCGCTGGAGAATGTTACGCAAGACATGCTACAGCATGTTTGGCAGGAGCTGGACCACCGACTTGATGTGTGTCGTGTCACAGGCGGTGCGCATATTGAACATTTGTGAAGTTTTGAGAAAACAGTTATAAAATCTACATCTCTTGTTCGAATTTTGATAAATAGTATTTTATTGTTCAACATGAAGCCTATTTACTTTTGGTTGCCTGGGACATGTAGTTACTGAGATATTCACGTTTCAAATAATGTCATTTTTTTAGGGACACCCTGTATATATAGTTGTGGTTCTGCAAAACCACATGCCTCTAAGGCAATGGCATCCAATGTACAGTGATCCCCAGGCAGTTATTTCATTAGTATTCGTGCGGTCAGACCTTCCCCTCATGTCTAATAGGTTAGCGGGACTAAGTGTGTTGCGTGGGTCTAACAGCTCGGTCTAACAATTACAGTAGACTTGGCGTAAGTCGGCAGCGTGTAACTCGTCACTTCACCTAAGTCGGCAGCGTCAAAAAGTCCCGAATTTATCTAATGTTAAATCCCTTTGAATAAAGGGTCATCCCTCTGTAAGTCGTCATCTCTAAGTAGTCACTTCGTCTAAGTCGTCAGATGTCCGTTCCCGCGTAATGGAAACTCAAGTAAATTACCACGCCTAACTCGTCACACGGAACTGCTGCCTCGTGAGAAGCCAGATTTCATGGAATTGTGATGCTCGCTCATTGGTGTACACCGCCAGTGAAAGGCTATTTATAACTGCACTGCGTTCAGCTCAGTCAGCGCGCTGTCCCACATGCATCTGAAGAGTTAGGCAGGCTGCGCAATGCAGTCTGGCGAAGGAGTAAAGGATCGATCAAGCTTCGTGGTGAAGTCCGATCATGGTTTTATATTGGCTTGTTTTGTACATCACCGCAATCACTTACACATAGGCATTGAGTGGTAGCCATCACCACGATGACTGTGTGTCATGTAATTTGTCGATGGTATATGAGTTTTCATTCCAAATGAAAACTCATTCTACATTCATGCCAATGAATGAATTCCAACAGCAATTCATTCCACATTTGTCGATGGTGATATACCATCACCGATGGTATATGAGTTGTCATACAGTTGTGCATTATCTTTACTTTTGATAAACTGATTCATGAATTCCATCTTTGCTTGATCACTTTCCAACTCACCAATGAACCCCCACCTATGCACCGAGGATTGTGCTTCCCTTTTGGTAGATAGCCGGCTTAGAGATTGTTGCGCGTGGCCTGGACACGTACGTGTGAGAGGGCGCGACTTCATCCTTCGCCCCACAGTCATGAATGTTCGCATACGCGCAAGTCGTCACACGTCTAAGTCGTCACTTTTTTCTCGGTCCCGATGGTGACGACTTACACCTAGTCTACTGTATATCTATCTTCTTTTCAATTCCGATTTCCATCCAACCCTTTCCTTTTAACGATGGTACAGATCGAAGTAGGCACAGCACCCAGGCAGCCACCTATGAAAGAACCACATGAACAAACTCGCTGCCAAGCACGCCCTTTCATTCAAATCTGCGTGCCAATTTACAACGGCATCTCACCTTGCTCAACCTTTGCTCACCACCTCGACTACCAACATCTCCCACACACTGGTAAGGTCATCCGCCTCATTGCACCTCCGCATCGATACAGTTCGCCACCAAGGAGAGACGTGCTGCACGGCCCTGGCGCTCAGGCTGGGTGGTGTGGGGACGGGTCAAGCACGTAAACAGCACCAACCGCAACTCACCAGGGATTCCCCGAATGGGAATGCGGGACCGACACGACCCTTGTCCAGTCACCAGAACATGGCAGGACGGGCAGGAGAGACGGGGGTCACGGTGGGGTTACGGGGTGATGTGAGGCTCTGGGCGTGTCACGCCGGATGTGCGAATGAGACTGCTTCCGGCCACAGGAGCCTGGCAGGGTGGGGCTGGGACCCAATGGGGGAACACGATTTGGGTGACGGCGAGTCGCTTTCGTTCGTCACCCCACCCTTCGCCCGGGACTTATAAAAGGCAGATCGCGAAGCCATATATATATATATATATATATATATATATATATATATATATATATATATATATATATATATATATATATATATATATATATATATATATCTGTCTGTTCTTCGTCGGCCAGCCTGCCTTGCCCCCCCTCTTCGTCTGCCTGCCTGGCTCACCCACTTCTCCGCCTGCCTGCCTCGCCCTCTCCTTCACCTCTCTGCTCCGCCCTCTCTTCACTGCCCCTCCATCTACACTTTGTCCTTCTTTCTAAAGAAGAAAGATGGGTAATTGCTTTGAAAATCTTGAGGTTAGTGTGCGACAGACGTTCTTCCTAACCAGTGTGGAGCACACATTTCCACGAGCCCCAGCAAAGTGATTAAGCAGGAGATAACGCGCTGACTCTTAAGGTGGCATCACTCAAGCGGAGCATCCCCCAAAGCATACTGGGTTGCACGGTCGGCCGACCACGCCAGGTATTGCGAGGCCGTTAGTCCTCATCTGCTTTCCTTCCTTCTGGCTATCTAATTTTCAGTGTGTGTGTGTGTGTGCGTGCGTGCGTGCGTGCGTGCGTGCGTGCGTGCGTGCGCGCGCGCGTGCGTGCGTGTGCATGTGATGGCGCCTGTCGTAGCATAAGTTAACATTGTAGAAGATATAATGGGATAAGTCTGCTCTGCGTCTGCTTTTGTAAACTGCTTGGCTTTTGTCACTCTCCACAAATTCCTTGCTATTCCTGCTGTACATAATAATAAACCCCATTCACTGTGCCACATACCTTTCCTCGCTTGATTGTAAATAAATGCTTTGTATAAAAATGTTCCCAGCTCATTTTCATCTTTTCTTTCATTGGTCCAGCATGGTCCGTATCCTAGCATAGCCGGGACGTTATCCCCCAACGATCTGTTTTCTAGCCGGTACGTCCTTAGCAGTTACGCTTGGCTGCATCTGATCCAGTACCCAGCGTGTGTCCCCCGGTAATTAGATCACATGACTATTAGGTAACCAGTATCCAGCACACGGAGGAACCTCAGTCACGTGGTTGAGTTATTGGCGTTCACAGTCAATTAGTGACCCGCCACGTCACGGAGTTATCCGTGTGCGAAGGCCTGCAATTTCGAAGAGTCTGGTGGGAACCCGAGGGAGCTCGCCCCTGACCCCAGGTCCGCAACTATATGTGTATATATACATATTATATATATATATATATATATATATATATATATATATATATATATATATATATATATTTGAAATATATATTAGTGGGGCCTACTTGCACACTCCAGGCAACTACTCGAGTGCATCCTACGTGCATATGTAATAAATACTAGATAACTAGACTACATAGAACACGAGACCTCGCACAGTGATATTTGAATTGTACTTCATTCAAATAAAATAATGAATTTAACGATTGTTTAAAAAAAAAATCCAAAAGCTTGTGCTATTGAAGTCGTCCAGAAAGTCCCGAATACCACCCTTATACACCACCCCCATTGAACCTTTATTTAAATTACTGCAAAACTGGAGGTTCTTGGAAGTAGCATGACAGACAATTTGTGTACTACAGTGTTCAAGTATAAAAATTAATTCAAATAAAATTAAAAAGTCGAATAAATTAATTAATTAATTCCGGAATTTACTGCCATTGTCCATCGTGTCTATTATATCACCCTAACATTCCATTAGTTATTCGTGCCTGTTGTTTATGTCCTTTATAATGTCCTTCAAAACAGTAAGTTTCCTGTTTGGAATGATTTTCAATTTTGTCTATCAGGCAAACAGAGTAAAATTTTTATCTCACTCCTCTCTTTGCATGTGCAATCGGGATGAATTCAGAGCCAATGTAGGGGAAAACGAAAGAGTTGTCTTCCTATTAGTGTTCCGATTCATGTTCAAAATATAACATTCAATTTTAATAAGCTGTTCCTCGATCATAAACTGAAGGTCATAAATTGATGACAGAAAGACAGATGGACAGACACAAACCGATTGCTTACCCCCACTAATCCCTTCGCGTGTGTAGGGTAATAAATATGATATTAAGTAGTTTGTGAAAGCTTAATATATTTTATGAAGTATATTGTACTTGTATTCTGCAAACAGTTAAATAACTCAAGAAAATCACGAATTAGTGATTAGAAGGAGCTCATTATTTAAAAGTTTCCAGCTATAGTAATATTGAATGAAAATATGGCAAAAGCTATACATGTGCAGAGAGGAGTGAGATAATTGTTTTTGTCTGCCTGCCTGGCAGTCAAACAAAACTGAAAATCATTCCAACAGGAAACTTCCTGTTTTTAGGGACGTCATGAAGGACACAAACAACAGGCACGAATAAGTTATTTCACGTATTAAATAAGGTGATGTAAAAGACGATGTAGCAACGGCGGTAAATCTTCAATGAAGTTTTTATTCTGTAGCCTTTAAAACCTTTATTTCATTTCAAATGGATGATATACTTGTACACTGCAGAACACAAATTGCCTTGTCACGTCCAAAAACCTCCAGTTTAGCAGTACTTGGACAAAATTATCACGCCATTTTATGCCATCTTGATCAATCAAATGTGCCGCTCGCACTCTCAGTGTTGGGGAACAGTGAGAGTTATACAAAATGGCAGCTCGTAGGAAATATAGCTTGTGCTTGGAAACACAAAGGAAGAGTTTAAAAGACTCTTTCCGTGTGTTCTTTTTCTCATGAACTCTAGTTATTGGTGTAAAGGATTATGTTATATATTTATGAAACATCTAAAAAATGCCAGCTTCATACCAATTAAAACACTCCTTCTATTGTGAATAAAAAGACAAACGAGCGTCTTCACATGAAAATTTGAGATAGTTTTTTGTTTATTTTTAGAAGATCACCCACAATCACAATACTAGAGAGGTGTTTATCATTGACAGAGTCAGATTCATCTCTGATAACTTAGAACGATTTTATTTTCATACAAGTCTGGAGACGGCGATGGTTCATGAGCAATGTACACGGTTCGCCTTTTTTATTTTTTGACCTTCGAGGGGACGCCACGGGCAAACTGGCAGGAATCGGGAAAAACGTAAATGATGAAAGTTGTAGTACTCGAAGAGCACTACTTGCATACCAACTTTCATTCAAAACAGTTGAAAACCCTAGGAGCTTGATGCTCCAATTTATTGATTTCTTTTGGCATTTTCTAAGTTTGTGACCTTGTGACCTTGACCCTGGGATGAAAATGAAAAATCGAGCTCCATGGGGCTATGCAGGTGCCATTGGGCTAACCAAATACTGAAACCCCTGCCAGATTCGACAAACCCCCCTCGGAGAAGATGTAACTTGAAATCGGCTACCCCCTAAAAACACGTTTTTGGGGCGTGGCTCCGCCCATAATGGGCGCAGCATGCCCATTCTCCGGAAAACACAACTAGATCATGATACAAACCTCGCATCCTAATTTTATCAAGAACGGATGAAAACCCACGGAGCTATGCTCGGGACAGACAGACAGACAGACACACACACACACTCATAACGAATATAGTGGTCACTTACTGACTCGTGAACCAACACTGACTGACTCGTGAACCAACAAGTAGATGAAATGCTTGAATGATTGAGTGACTGCCAGCTATAGTGAAGGTTGCTTATCCAGCCATTCCCTTCAACTCTTCCCTGAACCATCGTCACTCCATTGAAATTGTTATCCTCACATTTTGCACCAAGACTTGTGATGCAATCAAATTACTACCATCAAGAACAATTACTTTTTGTTTTCCTCTTATAACTGCGCATGACTTTCTACCTATGCCACAAAAGGCATGAGCAATAACTTGTCGGCTCCACAGCAACATGACGAGTTCCAATTTAGGAAACAATTTTTTCTTTTTGCACTCCACTCACACTGGGAGATGAGGATGTCTCCTGGGAACTCATTTATTTAAAATGTTCTGCTCTTGCTACAAAAATGAAAGCAGACAGCAGGGAATTGCAACCTCAAAGGTGACTGTCTGAAGCACCTCAGGAGTTACAAACAATCCGCACCATTTCCTATCCTCTTAGTAACATCAAACTGGTTGTTCGGCTTAAGCAACGATACTGGAATGCAATGATTTATCAAATCTCAAATCATCCTTTCATCGTTCCTCTTTCACTCTTTTCAACATCCTTCCACCTGGTTGCATCATTCTTCTTCAATATTATTCCAATACGAGACTTGTTCTTTATAGTCATACACTTCAGCTCTGACCCACCTTGAAATTCTCCTGAAATCACCTCAATGTAAAGTCTAATTAACTCCACTGCTTTATTTTAACTCTTTATTTCTTAGTCATCACTTGCACACATCAACTTCGAGCTCTTCATCTACTTCTCTTCACTTATACATTACTGCTCCAACATTCACCTCAACTCCTCACGATCAACTTCTTACCTCCATATTTAATAATTCCGAACAGCTCTTACATTACCCTTTATTGAATCATTAAAGGTGTGCTATCCTTTATTAATCCACAGTAAATACTATCCTTTATGGATACATAGAGAGTATGCTATCCTTTATTAAATTACAAGGAAATTACATCAACATTTACAAGGAAATATTGCGAAGATTACATAATCTAAGGCTTATCGCACGTATTTCCTCCATTCTAGTTTACATCAAATAGGAGCAAAATGGGAAGCTGAGTGACAGCTTCCAAGTTAAACTGATGACTGCCCTGGTTCATGTAAACACTGACGTATGAACAAGCCAGGCTAAGCTTAAGGCTGATCTGAAGGCCAACCAGGTTGAGTTAGCATGTAGAAGAAGTCTGAGCATGTCAAAATATCAAAATAAATAAAATGCAAGTGCCCAGGCTGAAATGGTAGTGAGCAAGGCTGAGTGTGACCAAAGGCATCAACAAATGGTCCAGCAAATAAACTATGTAAATTGCTTTGCAGGGCCATGACCGATATATGCACTCTGCCGGGGAGAAGAGTGACAACTTGTTAGGGAGGTGCACCCGCCTTGAGGATTTGGAAAAGACCCACAAGTTGGTTCCAGCACCAAAGGAAACTTTTTGGCCAGAGACAGAATGGGTGACAGTAGGGTCAGGGGAGAAAGTGAGAGTCGAGCGGCAGGAGGTTCAGGTGTGACAATATAAAGGTCAGCGGAAGACATGGGGTGAGAGTTAACAGAAGGGTCAGAGAGTTGACAATAGGGTGAGCGTCGTCGGTGATGGTGCGTTTGGCGCAGAGTGAAGATGGAAGTGCAGACTGATGTGGTGCGACCAGAAACCAGCCTAGAATCAGCGTTTCATGCTCTCATCGTGCCATCTTGGTGCGTTAAGGAATTTATTGATCATTGCTCTGCCTGTGTTTTGTTGCTATAAATTCCCCTTTCTCAAAAATTTAAATTGCAATGACGAAAGTAATACGTCATTCCATGCGGGGATAATCTGGGCAGAGAAAAAGAAACTTTAGTGTTAAAAAAAAACTGAAAGATTGTAATCAACGGAGTCGGTTGAGCCAAACTATGAATTTGTTTTATGACACGTTTGACTATTTTGGATGAATGACTAGCAACAACTGCAGATGGCTGTTTAAACTTGGCCAAAAGGGCCCAGGCGTCTCATGGTGATATTTATAGACATAAAACAAATGTAATCAGGATGTCACTCCTCTGGAGAGTGTGTTTAGGTGCTGGATACATGAACTCGATCCAGGGATATCTTTGTCAATCTCAGCACCTTGCTTTGAATTAGTCTTCTGCAGGGTCATGTTGTCTAAAGGTACCTTAATATTCCGGCCATGATCTCATACATGCAATATTAGAATTCAGAATGGATAACACAAACTGCAACAATGTGTACATAACGAATAAAGCACTTTATATTGTTGACCTGAAATAGAGAAATGTTTAAATGGATAAAACAGAATTAAGAGTGCACTTAATAATCCACTTAGTGTATTACTGGACCCCTCACCCGGTTAGCCGGACCCGTCACCAGGGTACCTCGACCCATCATGCGGTTATCCTGACCCGTCACCCGGATATCCCGACCCGTCAACCGGTCAGCCGGACCCGTCACCCAGTTATCCCGACCTGTCAACTGGTTATCCCGACCCATCACCCGGTTAGCCGCACCCGTCAACCAGTTATCACGACCTGTCAACTGGTTACCCCGACCAGTCACCCGGTTATCCGGACTCGTCACCCAGATAGCCAGACACACCCACAAAATATCGCGTCAAGAACACCGATATAATTATTGTTCATAAATCGGAATGTTCGACAAAATGTACGTATTTTCTCTCACATGTCCTAAATATCTTCAAAATCCTCCACCAATTCACTTCGAAATTCTCACTCGTATATTACAAACACCATGTTTAACATACAACATCTCACAGTGTGATAATAAAACACTAACGATCCCGTTTTTAATCGTCCATCATTAATATAACCACCACAGTGAAGAAAGAATGTCATCGCTTGAAATAAAAGAGGACAACACGATGAGGAGAGAAATCCCAAGTGTTATTATTACCAGAAACGATGAAGGACAAAGCAAACGCGGCCAGGACGGACTCCTTGAACATCTCGACACCTGTGGGGGAAGAACACCTTGAAAATGGTCATTTAATTCTTTATAATTATTACCACCAAGCACAAAACACCTTCCTCGTCAAACAACTTCCCTCTCACAAAAATGACCACTCCATGAGTGTGATACACTCTTTACCCAACAAGCACCGATTTGCACACAAAGCCTCCCCAAAACAAGACAAAATATCAGACGCACGTTTCATGGCAAATCCTTGTCTCACAGCACGAAGAGCCAAGTAAAAGCCACAGAGTTTGGGATGGGAAACGGAGGCGGAGTTAAAATGGATGGACAGGGTGGGGCCGCACTACACACACTCTTACACCCCGTGTCCTCCTACAGCACTGCCTTCTGCTGGCCTGCACCTTCACCGGGTCCCACTCGTCCCCCGACCATTGCCGTCCTGCTCATCTCACGATGACCTGCACCTCATGCAACATGCGCCTCTCACTTTCGCATCACTCTCTGAACCGAGCTGAATTGCTTCTCGCCCTTCCCCACCTTCACCTCTCACGTCAGTTCCTATACTGCTGTTATGTTACTACCTGTACCTGTACCTGTACCTGTACCTGTACCTGTACCTTACCTTCGGATTTCTCCCATTGCCTGCAACTCTTGACGCCACACACCTCTGTTAACTACCCGCACCTTGTCCATCCTGGATCTGGCACGAGCCGGTACCCAAACACCACAACTTGTTTTGCACACCTTGACCTGCCAGTCTCTCTCTCTTTAACCCATTTTGTGTTCCAGTTGCTCCCACTCTCCCATAACCTCTTCCCTCTATTTCCCAATAGCCGGACCCGTCACCCGGTTGGCCCACTCGCGCTACTCCTCATCCTTGCAGCGGTTCAGAGGTTCGAGGCGGACACAACGTTAATGGAACAACGTCGGAGCATTTTGTTAAACCGCAGCGTTCTCGCCGATAAACGTTCCCCTTTTACATTGACGACAACATCGAGGTTTCGTTCGTTTAGCAAATCAAGCAATAAACGCAGTCGGTGAGGAATATGCGCCGAAGACCATCCTAGTAGTCGAGGTCTGAAAGTCAGGATCTGGCATACATCTCGAACGTTCCCTGATGCATGCGAGGCAGATGCATCAACCTGCTGCTTTCCTTATTATCTCTGCATCATCTATTATCGAATTGCAAACACGTTTCTGGGCCACTGCTGCCTGGAACTCGAATGACAAATGGCTTTTTAAAAGCATTCCAGAAGCTTGAAATGTGCACACTCTTATTATTATTATTATTATTATTGCCTCCTGGCTTCTCGGTAGCTAACGTTGCAATCTGACTGAGTGTTACATGGTGGAACTTGTGCTCGTTTCCTCATTTATATATTGCCTTGGGGATGGTAGGTTCAGACAAGCAAGAGTTTACTTTAAGACCACAATGCCCCCCACTTTCCGGTAAGCCGGACCCCCACACTTTCCAGTAAGACCACAATGCCACCAAATGCTTTCTGGCTCTCTTTCCCCCAAATTCAATATTTTGTCTTGAAGGCTATTAATATCTAATAATTATTATTTTGCACTCCACATTGTTCTTTGATAACAGACTATATATAACTTACGTTGTGAACTGTTGGTTCAAAATTCCAGTTTAGGACCACTACGTTTATCATAAATCAGGTGTTGAACCAGGGCCGGATTTAGACACGTGGTGGCCCCTGGGCAGCCTTCAGTAGTGGAGGCCCACCCTACCTTAGAATACTAAAAAGGTGACAAGACATCTTTACAGTCATGCATAAAGTATTTTTTTTTTCAAGAACAAAGAATCTAAAAAAAAAAAAAATGACCGTTTTTACAGCCATTTTTCCCTGCTGTGCAGGGGTTTGGCTTTTTCTTGAGGCAATGTTTTATGGCCGGATGCCCTTCCTGACGCCAACCCTGGTCGCTTCGTACGACACACAGGGATATGGTACACCTATTCTAACCGGGGCATACACCGGGACCAGTACACTGGCACTCATTTCGCCGACCTCGGAAGGATGACAGGCTGAGTCAACCCCCTGGTGTTAATTCAGCAGCCAACGGGGCTTGAACTCAGGACCCTGGGATCCCAAGCCACCACCCTAACCATTAAGCCAACACCAGGCTTAAGAACAAAGAATCTGAACTTCTATATAAAATAGAGAATGAGATAATTTGAATATCTTATATCTGTTATTGATGAATATCTTGTATCTGTTCCACTAACTACCAACCACCATTCAGGCAGTCACAAATACATTTTTCCTTACAATTTTTTTTTCATGAAATATGTGGAGGCCCCCTGGTTGTGGAGGCCCCTGGGCAACTGCCCAGCTTGCCCATGCCTAAATCCGGCCCTGTGTTGAACTTGTTTGGGAAAAGGGATACGTACCCAATTATATAAAAACAGATGATAAATTAAATCCAAAAATAGAACAACAATAATGTGCATACACAGACATGTACATACATGGGTGGTATCCAGAAAGTCCCTGCAAACACATTATTTCTCAACTGTTGTTCAGATTGAAAGAGGAAGTTACTCCTACTTGCGAATAAAACTCACAAACTCAGGAATTTGGAACTTGGCCATGGTGCCGGCGATGGCTCGCCTACTCTTTGCGAAGGACACCGTAGGATCCTTAACGTCCACCATCTAAGCCTGGATCTTAGTTTTGTCAGTGTGAAAACGTTACGAAAACCTGAACGGGATTACAAAAAAAAGAATGCAGTAGCTCAGCTCACAACAGTGTAATGTGTCGGATGGTTCTGGAACATTTACACACTCCTCATGTCCATATGTGCCAAGTATTGACACATCACACCCGTACCTTCAATGAAGAACCATCTCAACTTCGGCGTTCATGGTTCCGGACAAGGCAAAGTCGCCTGTGATTCATAAAGGATCGCAGCAGGTAATGAAACTCCATTTTAATCGAGGTTCCAGAATGACCTTTAATGAGGATTGTTTATTAATTTTGTTGTCTGGCTGGTTTTTCATCATCATCCTAATCGGCGTCATCGTCATGATATACCATTCCCGACGCAGAGCATTGCTGCTGCTGAAGCTGTTACTAGGCAAGAATCCTGGTCGGGTCACCACTCCGACTCAAGAAATCAGGGCAGGAATTTGGAACTTGGCCATGGTGCCGGCGATGGCTCACCTACTCTTCGTGAAGGACACCGTAGGATCTTTAACGTCCACCAACTCTCTCTCTCTCCATCTATCGAGTGCAGCCTGTGGCTGCTGGTTGCATCATTGGTTGGGACGTGGCTATGCCGCTGATGCAGTGTCCCCCTTACCAGTACACTGGTACTCATTTTGCCGACCTCGGAAGGATGACAGGCTGAGTCAACCTCCTGGTGTATTAATTCAGCGGCCCAACGGGGCTTGAACTCAGGACCCTAGGATCCCAAGCCGCCTCCCTAACCACTAAGCCAACACCAGACTCGTCCACCAACTAATTCGAGCAGACGGGTCGTCCAGTTTAACGTGCATCCGAAGGACGGCACACACATCGTTGAATCACCCTACCTGTGAAACACTAGGATGACAGTTTGTAGCTGCGTCACTATTCGGACCCAGACTTGAAGACTCAAAGGCAATTGTGCATACCTCTCGGCCACCCTGTCAGCCTGTAACGCCAATTGGAAAAGAAAAAAAATAATAGATCGTGCCAATGTTGATGATAGGAGCGCTGGACAAAATTGACAGCACCAGAATAAACTTAAAACGTGGAACTGCACAAGATTACTCCTGGTAGGCCATTCCACCAAAAAAAAACTTTACATCTTAAACAAAAAGTTGGCGATATGTACTCCAAGCAGGACAACACCCAATTGGACACCGAATAAGCAACCGCAAATTATCCGAAGTGCCATTCTCATGATTTTGGTCATACTGTATCAATGAGAATACTTACAAGCTTGAGCAAGTTAGAAGCTGTGATAGTCAGTTAATGCAGCTGACGAGCTGGGCTGGAATTTCTTTAGTTGAGTAAACAAGGTGTATGCGGTGAAGCTTAATGGGCGTTAGCAGTTAGCGATTCTGAATGGACACTGTATGTGAAAAGTAAAGTGTGTTTTGTAGGAGACAAGATTGTCACGAGATACGAACGAATAAAGATGCATGGAATGCATGGCAAACAAACAAGGCCAAGAAGCACAGAAATATGCAAACACATCGTAGCAATGATAAAGGGAGTCAAAGTAGATTGCGGATAGTGGATGAATACTTAGTGATATGCACGCGAGGGTGAAGGGTCACGTCAAACTTCCCATCATAATCGCAGAACTTACAAGTCTCCGATGGTGGAGGGTCACGTCAAATATCCCATCATTGCAGGACTTGCAAGTCTCTGAGGGTGGAGAGTCACGTCAGATCAGGTCTGGGAGCATGCGCCAGAGCAGCGCATCGCTGCATCCACTTTCCGCCGGTACTCCAGGGGCCACCGTCTGACCATCCCCCAGGCAGATGTCTGGCCCATCCCCATCTCCTTGAGATGCCGATCACCATGCTGCAACCACAAGGCACGTGGTCGGCCCATTGGCCTCCTCCTCTCACGGGGCTGGTGAGCATCTGGTGAGAGAATCTGGTGAGCAGGATCAGCGTTAGGAAAACGAGCCACATGTCCATACAGTCGCAGCTGGCGCTCAAGGACTATGCAGGTACCAAATCGAATTTGAGTCTCTCTCAGCAACCGCTCGTTGCACACAAAGTCCGACCAGCGATAGCCAAGGATTCTCCAAAGAGACCTGGTTCCAAAGGAATTAAGTCTCTGTCTCAGATCCTTGGCCAGAGTTCAAGTCTCACATCCATAGAGAAAGACTGGAAGCACCAAGGACCTGAAGCCTCGGACTTTTGCCCTCCCGTACAGGTACCGGCAGCACCACACCCCATGATCCAAAGAATCCATGACTCCCCAGGCCCAACCCAGACGTCTGTTGACCTCTGGCTCACAGCCAGCAGAGAGATGAATATCACTGCCAAGGTAAGTGAATCTCTCCGCGACCTCAACATCCTCACCACAAACAGGTAGACAGGATAGCAGCGTCCAAGATGTCATCGAAAGCCTGGACCTTAGTTTTGACTCAAGAAACCAGTAATCCCAGCGGCTCCGACTCCTCATTCAGCACCTCGAGGGCCCTCAAAAGGATATCTAGAGTCTCCGCAAAGATGACTGCATCATCTGTGAAATCAAGGTCAGAGATCTTGACATTCCCAAGCGATGCACCACAGCTTGATCTCTCTGACATCCTCCCCAGAATCCAGTCCATACAAGTGCTGAAAAGTGTGGGGGCCAGTACACATCCTCGACAAACTCCAGTAACAACTGGAAATAAGTCAGAGATGGAACCACCACATCTCACAGCACTCTCAGTACCAGAGTGTAGTTCAGGCCTCAGATCGATCTGGTTTGGTGGCACCCCCATGAAGACCAAGTATCCTCCAGAGGGCATCCCGATTCACTGAATCGAACACTTTACAGAGATCAACATAGGCTGCAAGCAGCCCCTGCCGAAACTCTCGTCTGCGTTCAGTGAGGACACGAAGAGCAAGGATACGGTCAATCGTTGACCTCTTTGGTGTAAAGCATGACTGCTCTGGATGCTGGTGCTCAAGCAAATGGTGATGAACCCTATCAAGAATTTTTTGAGCAAAGACCTTGCCCTACAATTAGAGCAGCGTTACCCCTCGGTAGTTGTTGCAGTCTTGGCGATCACCCTTTCCTTTCCAGACAGGGACAACAAGGCCCCTCTTCCAATCAGTTGGGATGATGCCTGTGTTCCAGGCAGAGCACAGAACTGCATGCAACGACACGAGTGCAGCATTTCCGCCAGCCTTGAGAAGTTCAGCATGGATGCCACAGATCCCAGGAGCTTTACCCCATTTCAACCAGTTCACCGCAGCCCGTGTTTCCACAAACAAAGGTGGACCACAGTTGATTGGAGGGTCAGCAGTAGGCATTGTAACACCCCTGACGTCCAACTTGACAGCTGGTGGATCAGCCTGGTACAACCGCTCAAAGTAACTGGCCCAGCGGGCCTTCATTTCGGACTCCTCTGTTAAGAGCCAACCACCCTACATTCTTACTGCAGTACACCGAGGGATGGGCTTGTACGAACGCAATGCGCAAATTCCCCTGTAAGCAGGACGAGAATCACTTCACCACAGGTGATGCTCTACCCCCGCACAGATTCCTCGCACATAGGCCTCCTTGTCCACCCTTAGTGCAGATACAGTTTTATGCCTCAGCTCCCTGAACAGCTCAGCTCTGTCATTCAGCCTGGCCCTGTGACTCTGGGCAATGGTATCCAGTGTCCCTTGAGAGACAAAATTCCTCTTTGCCCTACGGTGAGTTACAAGACATCCACCGGCAACATCAAGGACGGTGGTCTGGAAGGCACTCCACAACTCTTCAGGATCCCCCAAAGCACCCAGACCCCCCAAATCTCCACTCAGCCTGTTCGCAAACTCCTCAGCTACCCTCTCATACTTGAGCTTGCCAACATCCAGCCTAGGCTGGGATGGTACCATTCTCCTGGATTCAAGGTGCAACTTAAGAGTTGCTACAAGTTGGTGGTCAGTATTGAAGAACTGAGCACTCCGGTAGACCCTGCAGTTCTGAATTATCCTCCAGCATCCATCAACGAGCACATGGTCAATCTCCTTTGCCACACCGCCAGCTTTGGAATACCAAGTCCAGCGATGAGCTTGTGGGCGCTGAAATCATGAACCAGCCACCCTAAGTCCATGACTTCTTGCAAAGTTGCAAAGCTGGAGTCAGCTTATTGGACACAGCTGCAGCAACTCCTTGGGTATGGTAACCATCAGAGCAACCAGACCAATAGTAGGTGTAACCACCCACCATGATGTCACCGCAATCCGGTCTCCGGACCTCAGAGAGTGCTGCAATACCGATGTCCAAACGCTTGAGCTCAGATGATAACAGAGACAGGTGATCATCCTCTTTGAGGGACAGGACATTCCAGGCACCCACCCAAAGGAACCGCCTCAGGTTAACCCAAGGAGACCACCGTCTGGTAGACGACACCTCAGCACCACCCCAACACACTCTCCCGCAATCTGACCCAGGAATGTTACCCCGTGGTTTCCCTCCTATCATCAAAGATTGGGGGTCCCAAAGGCTTTGGCCCCAATTCCGACATCCGGTGAGCTGCCCTGTGAAGTGAAGCAGCACAGGAGGTACTCCCACGGAGTGGGTTTTTAGATTTTTTTTAAGCTTCTGGAATGTTTTGCGGAATAAAGGGTTTTACGGTGGCTGGAGTGCGAATCCTGCCACCAACCTCCTAATAAAAAAGTAACCCAACTGCAGGAGGACGTCCGCAGACACAGTTGGGCACAAGATATGGATGGCCGTTAGCTCACAAGGAGCTCCTCCGCCCTTTGACAGGTTTTGTTCTTCATCCTGCTGGGTGTCCATATCATACACCCTCCTCACCAAGAAACTTGGTGGGGGAGACGGTTTAGTCGCCAACATCCCGACCATGGAACAGGTTAGTACAAGTTTACATAGTACTTGTAGCAAGTCACAGATCTGTAGCAAGTCTGACCTGACCTGACAATAACGTCACATCAAACGTCCCATGATAATCGCAGAACTTACAAGTCTCTGATGGTGGAGGGTCATGTCAAACATCCCATCATCACAGAACTTACAAGTCTCCGATGGTGGAGGGTCACATCAAATGTCCCATCATAATTGCAGAATTTGCAAGTCCCCGAGGCTGGAGGGTCACATCAAATGTGCCATCATCGCAAGACTTGCAAGTTTCAATCAGAAACCGAGGAAGGCTTTGCTTACTGATCCCAACGAGCAAATGGAAAACGGCGCGCGCGCGCGCGCGCACACACACACACACACACACACACACACACACACACACACACACACACACACACACACACACACACACACACACACACACACACACACACACACACACACACACACACACACACACACACACACACACACACACGCACACACACACGTATCCTCAATTATTCACTTAAACATTGCTTTCTCTGCTTATTCATTCAGGACAGAACGTCCGCACTTGTGCGAGTTTTTCCATCATCATCGTTATATTGGTGGCCGTCTGGCCACCCTCGATCACAAATGGCCACAACAGCATCCCCATAGTACCCCATTTATCAAATGCTTTTTAGCTGTACTCCTTATTTTCATGGCCACTATTAAGCCACCTATCTTGTGGCGTCGGCCAGGGGAAGATTGGCCCGAGTTAATGAACCGGCCGGCCAGGCCTGAAGTTTGCCTAGTTATGGCAGAAATTTGGAATTCGTTCAGTGGAATTCGGTGATAGCTTGCCTACTGCTCTTTGCGAAGGACACCATGGGATCTTCAACGTCCACCAACGAATGTTGGAATGGGACAAGGTTTTGAGCTGTGCCGTATCGAAAACAAATATCCGTACGAGAAAAGTACAAGTCGAGTCAGCATTGCCAGAATAACTTTTAAGTTCCTCGAGAACTTTGAGAGGACCCATCTGATAACACCAGCTGGGCGATCACGCTCGTAAGCGCTCGGTGATCTAGTGTTCAGAACTCCAAGGTTAATGGCTTTACATGCTTGTTGAACTGCAGCTGGCTAGACATAAAATGGTGGATTACAGCATCGGAGTTCCGTTTCACCCATGTGAGAGTTAAGATGTGAGATAAAGGACCGAGGTGAGGCTAAACCAAAAGGCCGCAGAAAATTGAGCGACAGCAACTTTTGTACGAGCAAGGTCCGCAAATTGCTCAGACACGGGACCCGATATTGATGTCGGCAATATTTATCTTCCTCTGAAATTGCTGCGGTAACTGCGCCATTACAAAGCACTTTCACATGGAAATCGATTGACTCGCCGAAAGCTATTGGTCACATCGAGGTAAAGATGAGAGAAAGCGGCTCTGCGTAAGCACCGGCTTGTGTGGTTTGGGAGTGCCCCGAAAGGTGGCAACCTCATGGTACACACTACATGGCGCTGGGTTTGTGAGTGCTGAAACATGGTGCTGGGTGGGTGGTTCACTGATTTGATTTTGATTCAATGAAATTAACGGGGCGTCGGTGCTGCCGAAGTAGTTTCTTGGAAAGGGTTATCCTGGGTGGTTTGCCATTGCCTTGCCAGCGTTGTTTGTCCGTCCGTGCTCTATCCTTTTAAAATGATGAGCATCAAGCAAGGAAGCAGCACGTACCACGTATAAAGTATTTGGTGTGACTCAGCTGGGGTTTGAACCCCGACCTTGCAGAGTCAGAGCGGATACTCGTTTACCATTACCCACCGAGTCTGACACTGGATAATGGGTGATAATTAATGGGCACTGGGAGATGGTGCTGGATGCTGATTGGTTGAGAAGATTGTACGAAGCTATAGTGTTTCCTAATGAACAACAAGCAGATAAGAAAAGGAAGCAAATAATTTTTAAAGATACTTTGGGACGTTTTAAGATCCCATGATGGCCTTGCGATCAGAGCGTATATTATTGGGTTATTATTATGATTAGTAGAACTATTATGATTACAATTGAATATATGACAAGAAAGTTAACCAGCAGAGTAAACAAAATGTCTCCTCTCAAAAGTCGTAGAGCAGTCTTAGACTATTATAGGTGTTGGGCACATTTACATGGTTTGTGAAAGAACTGAGAAGCACAGATGCCTCGCTTTAGGTGTGTAGCTACACCATGTAGTAATTGCTGCAATCAGCGATGCCTTAATTGCTCCTCACTTAATTTGCACCCCATCGCCAGCAACTGTGATTTTGATCTTCTGTAACATGCTATGTGTCACTCCTGGCATGGTATTGGCTTAATGATTAGGGTGGCTGGCTTAAGATCTTAGGATCTAGAGCTTGAGCCCCTGTAGGCCCATGAATTAACACCAGGTGGGGCCGACCCAGCCTGTCATCCTTCCAAGGTTGGCGAAAGGAGTATCGGTGAACTGGTAATAGTATGGAGGGCACTGCATTAGCCGTACAGCTGTGCCCCCAGAAAATGATGCAGCCAGCAGCCACAGGCTGCACACGATAGCGAGCTAACTCGTGGAATGGCATTGCGACTGATGCTCAAGATAGAAAAATTTTGTGCAATTAAAATCGGCAGGAAAACAAACAAAACAGGAAGAACACTCGGTAGAGTGCATACCTCCACCACGTAATGCCTGATTCATGAGAACATATCGGGCCCAATACATTTTTGAAATATTATGCTATACAGTACTATATCGTTTTTCGGCCCTTCTCCCAATGGTGAAGAATCACTTTAAAAATTACGTAATTCTCGTATCCAGATCCAGATTCGGATCTTCACCAAAATTGAAGCAATTCTTCCTTGTGACACACCCAACATGTCCACCGAGTTTCATCCAAATCCGTCCACAACTTTTTGAGATATCGTGCTATATATCGTTTTTGGCCCGATCTCTCAATGGTGAAGAATCACTTAAAAAAATTATAGTAGTCGGATCCGGATCCGGATCTTCACCAAAATCTGATCAGTTTGTCCTTGTCACACACCCAACACATCCACCAAATTTCATCCGGATCAGTCAACAACTTTTTGAGATATCCTGCACACAAACACACAAATGAAAAATCACTCATAGAGTGACAACTTGGCAAAATAGCACAAAGTAGAATGGCACTCGTTAGAGCGCATATCTCTGCCAGGTGGAACAGTTCACGTTTTGTATCCCACTGATGGGCTGGATCCGAACCAAAATCCAATCCGCTTGTTCGTGTCACCTATTCAACTCATCCTCTTTGTTTTGTCATAACTCGTCCACAACTTTTTGAGATGTAGTGATATCTTTAGTTTTTGGCCCTATCTATCAATTTTATAAATTAGGCCTGTGTTGACCTGTTGACCTTAAAATTAATTCGCAGTTGAATTCAGCGACTTGACATGCAAATGCTCTTCAAATTTCAAGTCAATGGGATAAAAATTGAGGATTTTAGAAAATTCGGCCCAAATTGGACTATTGGCCTATGTCGACCTTTTGGCCTATGTTTATCACAAAATTAGTAGGTGGTTGAATTCAGTGACTTGACATGCAAATGCTCTTCAAATTTCAATTTAATTGGATCAAAATTAAGGGTTTTAGAAATTTGGCCTATGTTGACCTTTTGGTCTATGTTGACCTCAAAATTAATATGGGGATAAGTTCAGCGACGTCATGTGCAAATGGTCTTCAAATTTCAAGTCAATCGGATGAAAATTGAGGATTTTAGAAAATTTTGCTCAATTTGGCCCAAATTGGCCTTTTAGCCAATGTTGATCTCAAAATTAATGGGTGGTTGAATTCAGCGACCTGATGTGCAAATGGTCTTCAAATTTCAAGTCAATGGGATGAAAATTTGCAATTTTACAAACAATTAAAAAAAATTGGCCTATTTTGGGTTGACCTTACGGACTATGTTGACCTTTTCACCGAAGATAACCTCAAAAATAATCGGTTTTCTAATTAATTGACCTGATATGCAAATCCTGTTCAAATTTCGAGTCAATTGGATGACATTTGAGGATTTCAGAAAATTTGGCTCAAATTGGCGTATTGGCCGATGTGGACCTTTTCGGTCGAACAAATTTTACAAAACTTCAATATGGGACCTCTGAATGACCCAAGTCACAGGGTCAGTGCCAAAAATCTCTGAAAATTTCAGTGATCAGTTGAGCGGTTTGGGCTGGAGGCGAGCAGACAGACAAACAAATAAACCAATGTCACCCTGCGTGTCTTGCCAAAAGGTGACCACGTGTGACTTCTTTAAGGTCACACTGAGGTGAACAGAGCTGCAATCCACCAGGAGCGACTTCTTGAGGAATATCTGCCTACGAGAGATTCCGATGAGAATCGTTCTACAGAGTAACCATGAAAAATATGCGTTTGCCTCATAACGTCACCAAATGACGTCATAATGTCTCAAGCTTGACATATCCAGAAAGCACTCATCGAGGTGTTCAATTTGAGGTATTACACGATATGGTTCCTAAAACTTGAAAATTTGACCTTGGGGTCAAATGTTTGACCTCAGGCGCTAACCATGAAGGTCAAGCCCAATCGCCACAAAAAATTAATCAGCTGAGCGCCAGACCATGAACTATATTCCCATGAAGTTTGAAGACGATCCGATCAAAATTACTCAAAAAATAAGGGTTTCGTCAACTCCCCTGATTTGCGACAGTGACCTTGACCTTTGACCTTGACCTTCAAAATTTTGTGCACTGTAAGGGACCTCTATAGGCCTCTGATATGCGAAGTTACAAAAATTTCCGATAACTGTGCTCTGCAGAATTTTTTATACGTGATTACAGACAAACAAACAAACAAAAAAAATATATAAAAAAAACATACAAGCTAACATATCTTGCAAAAACTTCGTTTTGGAAAGATAACAAACACACAAACACAGCAAACTGACCAGCAAACGGTGGTGATCAACAAACTGGTCAAGAAAAAAAATATTTTGCCAAGTAACAAACAAACAAGCCGGTAGGCGACGAGGGATCCGCGAGGATCGAAGCGCTGGATACGATGCTTTTCATTCTGACCGATCCACCAATGAAGATTCATTGCCAAGACGTATTGGTTCACATACAATTGTTCCTGCGCCTGGCAGGATTTTTGCTCTTGCGTATTTTGCCAACTGGCACTCCTCATAAAAAATGACGGTAAATAGACACCCTATTTTTTAAGGACTACCATTTAAAAAATAAAACCAAAATCAAAAATCGGCTCGAGTAAAATTTTCTAAATATCTCGAAGTGTTTAATTCCGAAGTCTCGTTTCTCTACATTCAAAACTTAAGGACAAGTATTGAAAATAGTGAACGCAGTTTTTCGGCCGCTGCATAGCAAGGGGCGGTTGCTTAGCAACCAAACTCAAACGCGCACATTCCCAGCTCATATGGCACCTGTTCGCCAAGTTTCATCGAAATCGGTTTGCTGGCTTGTGCTGTGGAGCCTCACGTTGCGCACACACACACACACACACACACACACACACACACACACACACACACACACACACACACACACACACACACACACACACACACACACACACACACACACACACACAAACACACACACAATTACGTCATAGATGCGTTCTTGGAAAACATCGTTGAAATGGAACTTCAAAATTCCATTTATTCCCTCCACCACCAAAGGTGAAGGAGGTTATGCTTTCACCCCTTTCTGTCTGTTTGTTTGTTTGTTACTTGGCAACATCGAAGATTTTTCAAGTATATTAGTCAGTCGATTTTGTTATTCTGTCTGTCTATTTGTCTGTATATCAGTTTATCCCCTTCAGGTCACAATTTGAAACCGATCTTCACGAAACTTCACCACATAGTAAAGTTTGTCACAAGGAAGAATCCTATTGTTTTTGAGGTCAAAAGGTCAACAACTTAAGTGAGCTTTGTAAAATCCTCCATTTTCATCCGATTGACTTGAAATTTGAAGAGGATTTATATTTCAGGTCACTGAATTCAACTAGTCAATGACTTTTGAGGTCAACATAGACCAAAAGGTCAAAAGGTCAACATAGGCCCATGGTCAACAACTCAAGTGGTATTTCTAAAATCATCAATTTTCATCCGATTGACTTGAAATTTGAAGATAATTTGCATATCAGGTCACCGAATTCAACTAGCCAATTACTTTTGAGGTCAACATAGACCAACAGGTCAACATAGGCCCAAGGTCAACAGCTTAGGTAGTGTTTCTAAAATCCTCAATTTTCATCTGATTGACTTGAAATTTGAAGAGGATTTATATTTCAGGTCATTGAATTCAACCACCAATTATTTTTTAGGTCCACCTTGGCCAAAAGGTCAACATAGGCCGAATCTCTAAAATTGGCAATTTTCATCCGATTCACTTATAATTTAAAGAGGAGTTGCATATTTGGTCATTGAATTCAACCACCAATTATTTTTGAGGTCAAATTTGTTTTATGGATTTTGCAAGTATCGTGCTCTGCATGACGTCTTCTTCTTGTTACTTACGAAATCTAAAGATTTCGTAAGTATATTGATCACTTCTGTCCTCTGTTTGTGCGTTTATGTGCTTGTTTGTAGGCACGATAACTCGAGAAGGGAAGTAGCTACCAATGTCAAATTACACCACGTGATTCAGGAGGGTGATGGCTTGCGCTGATTAGATTTTCGTCAAAATCGGTCAAAAGTAAAGGTCACAGTGAGGTCAAACATCCAAAAAAAAAGTTATAACTCGAGAACAGAAGAAGCTACCAATGTCAAGTTACACCTCGTGATTCAGGTGGATGATGGCTAGTGCTGATTAGATTTTGGTCAAAATCGGTCAAAGGTCAAAGTCACAGTGAGATCAAACATTCGATTTTTGATGGTTTGGTAGAGAATCATCATAGAAACTTCTGGTTTGCGTCGCTACCTTCTCGAGACAGCTTTTATTAGACAAGGTCAGAGGTCAAGTTGATGATTTCGTAAGTACCAGTCTATGACTGCTTGTTACTTACGAAATCTAAAGATTTCGTAAGTATATTGATGACTTCCGCCATCTGTTTGTTTGTGTGTGTGTGTGTGTGTGTGTGTGTGTGTGTGTGTGTGTGTGTGTGTGTGTGTGTGTGTGTGTGTGTTTGTTTGTAGGCACAATAACTTGAGAACGGAAGAAGCTACCAATGTCAAATTACACCACGTGATTCAGGAGGGTGATGGCTAGTGCTGATTAGATTTTGGTCAAAATCGGTCAAAGGTCAAGGTCACAGTGAGGTCAAATATCCAAAAAAAAGTTATAACTCAAGAACAGAAGAAGCTACCAATGTCAAGTTACACCACGTGATTCAGGAGGGTGATGGCTAGCGCTGATTAGATTTTGGTCAAAATTGGTCAAAGGTCAAGGTCACAGTGAGGTAAAACATTCGATTTTTGATGGTTTGGTACAGAATCATTGTAGAAACTTCTGGTTTACGTCGCTACCTTCTCGAGAGACAGGTTTTATTGGACAAAGTCAGAGGTCAAGTTGACGATTTCGTAAGTACCAGTCTATGACTGCTTGTTTGTTTGTTTGTGTGCAGGATATCTCAAAAAGTTGTGGACGGATCCAGATGAAATTTTGTGGACAGGTTCGGTGTGTGACACGGACGAACTGATTACATTTTGGTGAAGATCCGGATCCGGATCCGGCTACTAGAATTGTTTAAGTGATTCTTCAACATTGACAAATACGGCCAAAAACGATATATAGCACGATGTCTCAAAAAGTTGTGGATGGATTTGGATGAAACTTCGTGGACACGCTGGGTGTGTCACAACGATGACTCGATTCAATTTTGGTGAAGATCTGAAACCGGATCAGGATCTGATAATTTTTTAAGTGATTCTTCACCATTGAGAGATCGGGATAAACCGAGATATAGCACGATATCTCCAAAAGTTGTGTACGGATTTGGACGAAATTTGGTTGAGACGTTGGATGTGTGGCAAGAACAAATTTATTCGATTTTGGTGAAGATCTGAATCTGGATCTGGTTACGAGAATTATTTGATTTTTAAAGTGATTCTTCACAATTGAGAGATAGGGCTCAAAAACGATATAGTACTGTATACCATGATATTTCAAAAATGTCTTGGGCCCGATGTGTTCTCGTGGATCAGGCATTACGTGGCGGAGGTATGCGCTCTTCCGAGTGCCCTTCTCGTTCTTAAATGTATTAATAAAAAGGGGAAATGCATTCCTGGCAAAAAAAGAATTGAGTGGAAAAATTGCTTCCTTCTAGCAGAGATCAAGTTGTTTGTCTTGTCTGTACATACGAGTACATATACACATTTCAATTCATCTGAATGTTTTTAACCATGGCACACAAAGCATGGGATGTTTTGTGCTGGCTCGGCAAGCCCAGGTGTGTGGGTTCATGAATATGAAATTGGTGTATATGTTTGCATTACAGATCAGGATAATGGACATTAAACAAGAATTTCAGTCCTGTCTTTGGTGCCTGAAAAATTATTAGTTTAGTAAAGCAGCTGCATGGCCAGGTTATCAGCTCAACATGCAGGCCAGGTCGGCCGATCTCACCAATGAGAACATACTTTGAATGCACTGGTGTTCGGAGTGGCTACAACTTTAAAATGTTACATCACATTAAATAGTTGTTGTGAGTACGATATGCTGTTGGGATGGATAATATGAGGCTGCATGATGCTGCACGAAAATAAATGTTTCACTACATTTGGAGTTACCTTGAAACATTCAGAAAGCCAAAATGCAGTGTGTATGTGTGTGTGTGTGTGTGTGTGTGTGTGTGTGTGTGTGTGTGTGTGTGTGTGTGTGTGTGTGTGTGTGTGTGTGTGTGTGTGTGTGTGTGTGCGTGTGTGTGTGTGTGAGTGTGCGTCTGTGTGTGTGTGTGTGTTTACCTCTGCCACCAAAGTTGGACGGAGCTTATGTATTCACGCCTGTTTTTGTGTCTGCCTATTCCTTGCCTGGTGGAGATAGTGACAAGCTAGTAGCCTATTGTTTTGAGGTCAATGTGTCAAAAGGTCAAAGGTCACAAAGATCATAAATTTTCCTCCGATTCACTTGATAACTGTACGGGATGTATACTGTATATAAAACCGAAAAAATGGTGGACGGTGAACACTCGTCGAGGTGAATATATTATAATCGGTCGACCCATGGGAGCAAGTATAAAAATTGCATATTGTTTGAATGTAAGTTGGACAGTGAGTACATATTTTAATTAATTACGAACAGGGACCTGCGGAACATCCGTGCAATGTAAAATGTGATTTCAAGTTCTCAACTTTCCACTCCCCCCTCACAAACCCCAAGACCTCACCTCAACCTCTGCATCCCGAACCCCAAGTCTTCACTCCCCCACCCCCTCTCAACCCGAAGGTGGCAATCCTCTCCCTACTCCAAGCCTTAAAACACCCCCTTCCCCCCCCCCCGCACCACAACTCCTCAACCACACCCACCCTCAAAGCCTCAACCTCCCCTCTTTACTCCCCCCCCCCCCCACCCCCAGAACTCACCCTCCCCATCCCAACCCACTTCAAGCCTTCAAACCCCCTCCCTCCCCATCACGGTCACCTGTCCAACTCACAATCCCGTGAGATCTGCGGAAAAGATATGTGAAGAGCCCCTGTATTGACCATTCACCATTGACCTTTGACCTATTGGTGATCCATTGACTTTATAGACTTCTTAGACCCTTTGACCCTCCATACCTCTTCGACACTGAAGACCCTTAAGACCGTTAAAACCCCTAAGACTCGTAAGAACCCGAAGACATTGTAGAACCTGTAGTCCCTATTAGAGCCTTTGGACCACTTAGAACCATTTAGACCCCTTAAGACCATGTCGACCCCGTTAGAACCCTTACGTCCTCTCAGACGCTTTAGAACTCAGACCCGATAGACCCCGTAAGAACCCTAAGATACCATTAGACCCTATATAACCCTCAGACCACATTAGACCCGATAGAACACTTCGACCCCTAAGACCCTAAAGATGCAATCAGGTCCTTTAGACCCATACCTCCTGTTGAAACATCTTCGACCTTTTAGAACATTTCAGACTCTTTAACCGCTTAAATCCCTTGACACTTTAGACCACTTAGACCCCTTGACCTTGAGACCTTTAGACCCATTTTGACCTTAACTACTATAAGAAAATACCCTTTAGATCTTTAGACCCCCTTAAACACCTTCGATACTTTTAGACCTGTTAGACACACACATATATATATATATATATATATATATATATATATATATATATATATATATATATATATATATATATATATGAGGCCCCGCGAGGAGAAGTGATGTAAGCGACATTTTTTAATGATATGATGATGATAGGCTCGGATGATAGGGTAAGGGTTAAAATAGTGCTATATGGCATTAACTCCAAAATGGCCGATCCTTCCCGAACCGATGCGTCACTTCCCCGAAGAACCACCGACCAAGATGAGGCTAAGAAGTCGCACCAAACCGGGAACCAAGCAGAGACCGCGAAGAGCTCCACGCACCAAGAAGAGCCAGCCAAACCAAGATGAGGCCACGAAGGCAGAGCAACCAACTCCAGAATAACCAACTACTCCAACCGAGCTGAACTAGCACCAGAACAACAACCCGACGACCAACGACACAACTGCCAACCAAGCACGACTCCACGTCCACCAACCAACTCAACTCCAACAACGAACAACCCACACAAGCCAAGCAGAGGGTCTCTTTCTTATTCCTCTCCTCCCCACCTCGCTTTGGCGTGACTCATCCGCCCTCGTGCGCAACTGCGGGTGGGGGCTGTTTACCTTGCTTTCTGCTGAAACGTCCCAACCCCCAACCCCACCGTCATTCCTGTTTACGCTGTTGAGTCAGCTGTTGCATCACGGGACGGGGGGGGGGGAGGGGGGTTCTTCTTCTTCTTTGCGGGGGAGGGTCGTTCTTCTTTGTGGAGGAGGGTCGTTCTTCTTTGCGGGGGAGGGACGTTCTTCTTTGTGTTGTTCTGATTGAACCCTAACTATTAAAATGAATCACAGCGCATTTACATAGATTAATCCATTAAACAATGGCAGGGGTTTCCTTAGAAGCCGGTGACCGGCAACCCACAGCCGTCTACTCAGAGAAAAAACGTCAAAGGTCGCCGCTTACTTCAGCACTGATTTTTCGATTTTTATTTTTATTTTTTGTCACCATGAAATCTCTACACTCCCTGTTTTGAAATCTGAGATGAAAACACAATTGTATTTCGATAAAAGCGGGCTTCCTTTTACTGTTGGTACTCTCGCCAGGTCCAGCGCAACACTAAACAAAAAGTAACACAAGCAGCTCAAACACCAATAGAGTTCTCTGCTGAATTTCAGTCAACCAGTCAGTCAGTCAGTATGTTAACGCAACTACATCCAGTATATGCCTAACCACCTGTTTTTGTGGAGTTTTCCACCCCAACAGTATGATAATATGAGAACTATTTCATGTCAGAAATCATTCCAGAATGAATCTTTAGCCATCTAGGATCCTCCGGCTTCCAGGGCCCGCCCAGGGCCCTGGACCTGGCCATACAGCTGCGCTCGCTTCGATCGCGGTAATGGTAACCTGCTACTTTTTAATTGTAGCCTCCTACTCCAAAAAATAATGAAACCCCTGCAATGGAAGGCGAGCTATCTATAGAACACGTACTTAACAAGATAACTGAGCTAAAGGACCTGAATGATGAATGCGATAATGGCTTCCAGATTCGCAACAATATATATATATATATATATATATATATATATATATATATATATATATATATATATATATATATATATATATATATATATATATATATATATATATATATATATATATATATATATATATATATATATATATATATATATATATATATATGCCTGGTGTTGGCTTAGTGGTTAGGATGGTGGCTTGGGATCCCAGGGTCCTGAGTTCAAGCCCCGTTGGCTGCTGAATTAACACCAGGGGGTTGACTCAGCCTGTCATCCTTCCGAGGTCGGCGAAATGAGTGCCAGTGTACTGGTCCCGGTGTATGCCCCGGTTAGAATAGGTGTACCATATCCCTGTGTGTCGTAAGAGGCGACCAGGGTTGGCGTCAGGAAGGGCATCCGGCCATAAAACATTGCCTCAAGAAAAAGCCAAACCCCTGCACAGCAGGGAGAAATGGCTGTAAAAACAGTCATTTTATATACATACATATATATATATATATATATATATATATATATATATATATATACATATATATATATATACTGTACATATGTATGCATATATATATATATATATATACATATATTTATATAAATACATATATACACATATATATATATATATATATATATATATATATATATATATATATATATATATATATATATATACACATGTAAATAAATATATTGTTGTAGATTTTCCGCCCGTCAGCGTGCGAATGACCGCGTCTAACCAATAGCGGTCGCTTCGCCCACCGAACGGACAATCCAGTCGTGACTTTCTGGAACAACGCCAGAAACCAGTCACGGGTGGGTTTTTAATCCCACCACGGCCCAGTCCGTATTCTACCCACGCGAAATAGGGTCAATCGCCGAATATCGATATACATAAGTACCCGCGAAGGTAACCTACCGACGGACCGTACCACGGCAAAGGCCTGCTTGGACATGAACCGCTTAAGCAGTCCATTCCATTCTGGGATAACCGAGCGGGTATTATCGCCAGACCTCGCCAGATCCAATTCAATTTATTGGCTATTTAAAAAACAACTATATTCCGAGTGCAAGATGGGGCAGTTCAATGAGGGAATGGACGCAACGAACAGGTTTACATTCACACAAGGACATTTATTATAATAAAACACGTATGCAATTAAACAAGGCAAAACACGTAAGCAATTATACAAGCAACAAAAGCACGACAAAAGAACTACAACCGTCTACTTATTATGTACAGTCACTTGCACTTAACAGCAGTTCCTACTTATTAGACGGGCCCACAGACACACGTACGCACACACACACACACACACACACCCAAGAAATGGTGGCAGAGGCCTTTAATAACGGACTCCAGCTCGGAGGACAGGTGAGCTGAAACCCAGAGCCTATCTTGAACCTCTCCACCTCGTGTGGTCTTCAAGTTGTTCGGACCTGGGCTCCAGCGAGAGCGAGCTGGATCCAATCGCCGTGATCCTTCCCGAGCTCCCGCGAATCCTCCCGAGCTTCTCAACACGTGCTGGTGAGACGAGGCACCGATCCTTCCCGTCGATGCGTCGCTTCCCCGAGGAACCACCTCCACGAAGAGGTCGATGAGTCGCACCAAGCCGGGAACCAAAATGGAGAACAAAGAGCTCCACGAACCAAGAAGAAGCCACCACTCGCAGCTCGAGCCGAGCGACCGGCTTAACTTCCCTCCAAACAGGGCAGCTTGAAGTAAAAAGCTCTCCCGAGCCAAGCAGAAGCCGAAGCTTACGGAACCGTCAAAGCAAAGAGCGTCCAAAAAGCCTCTTCCCGAGTCAGGCCTCAGCCGAAGCTCACTGAGCCAGTCGAAGCAAAAAGCTTCCGAAGGCCTCAACCCAAACGCAAGCCAAGCAGGAGCCGACGGTCTGCTGAACGACTCCCCTCAACTCCCTTCTCCAACTCTGCCCCAACACGAACAAAGAAAAGATCTCTTCTTTATCCTCTTCCGCCCTCCCCCCGCTCCCTGCGTGACTCATGACTCATGTCCTCGTGCACCATCCCCCGCTCAGCCACGGGTGGGAGGGAGTTGTTGACATCATGAGTCACGGGACGGCAGGGTTCTTCTTGCTCTTCGCAGAAGAGGGGGAGGGATGTCTCCATTGTTCGTTCCCGAACTAGTAAATTTATCCGCAGCGCATCTAATCGATTTCTGAACATTTAAACAATGAAAGGTGAGCTATCTCGGGAACAAGCACTGATCGACATAGCTGACTAAACGAACCTGAATGTTGTGTGCAATCGAATTCCCAAATTCGTAACAAAATATACACATATACATGCATACATATTTATGCATATATGCATGGCTCACAAAGTGGGTACACATACTGTTACACAAAGAGCAAAAAAAAAAAGTTTAGGGAAACATGAAATGCAATCCATTATGTTACTCTGCATGTATTCAAATAGCTAAATCTTCATTTTTAGACCTGCAACACGTCCGGTTTTTAAGTTACCACTGAATATATACAACATTGTAAATACATGTTCGAATTTTGAGCTTGGCGTCAGCGTTATGTACGGAATAAGATGAAAAAAACAATGTAAATATTATATTTTGGGATAAGAAACATAAGTTTTACTCTGCCTTTTCAAACAGGATCAATATGTGACAGGAAAAAAGAAAAAAACGACACATTTTGAGAGAGTCCGATGTTATAAATTACGCAAAAAAACAGACGAGTTCAGGAGCAAAGAAAGCCACACTTGGAAGCGAAAAATAACGTTAAAATCGAATCTATTTCTTTCAAACTTTTGAAAATAATCACTTTAAATATGAAAAGAAAAACATAATTCTTACCTCTCGGATCCTCACGAAGCACCAAAAAAAATTCTAGCATTGGTTAAAATGTGGAATTATCAAACAAATACGAGTCACTTCGTTCGGCTCGGCATCCTCATGCTGGATGCGTACGTTACGGCTCTCGCAAAGACACAGACACGAAGACAAACGCTGCGCTCGACGGTGAATGGAAATGTGCTGACACACTTGCAAGTGCCTATTATATCCATCAATCGGGGAAGTTTGCAAGACGGCAAGATTTTCTTCTGCTAGCGTTATTTGCGTCCAACGAGAGATAATGATTCGTACATAACGGGACTGACACAAAAATCAAGACGGGATTACTTGCGGTCCGAATTTTATTTTTCTGATCACAATTTTGATCTATATTTTTCTGCCGTTAGACTCTCATATTTCCAAGAAATTAACGGAGATTTGGAATAAAAATCATGAGAAACATTATCAACACCGGACTCCTTATTTTTTTTGATGCAGTGGACACGAAGCGATATGTACAAATCTATTATTTCATCAGAGAGGGTAGATGCCAGAAAACCCGAATAGGGAGACAGAACATCATCAAAACATAAAAGAGACACCAAAGTTCACATTCTGAGTCACCATACTCAAAATAACAGTCACATAAGAAATGTACAGTGAAATAAAAATTTTACCAATCAAACTGTAACATTTCTAAGGTTACAATACCCATATTCTGTTGCTTCAATTCATCTTTAATAAAACAGGGAAATGGAGAGTATGATATTGCCGGTTTCTTCAGGTTCCCCAAGATGTCCACTTTCATTTCTGACCATTGATTGTTTGTCCAAGTACCTCATAATAGTTTTATGTGGAATTTCCCACAAACATACCACAGCATACCCATGCCATGCACATATATATATATATATATATATATATATATATATATATATGTATATGTATATATATATACATATGCATATACATATATATATATACATACATATACATATATATACATACATCTACATATATACAGCTCTGGAAAAAAAATAAGAGACCACTCAAAAAAAATTTAAATCAGCATCTCCACATGTATGGCAGCCATTCCATTTGACTTTCAACCATCTACTTATTATGTACAGTCACTTGCACTTAATAGCAGTTCCTACTTATAAGACGGGCCCATGGACACACGTACGCACGCACACACACACACACACACACACACACACACACACACACACACACACACACACACACACACACACACAAGAAATGGTGGCAGAGGTCTTTAATAACGGGCTCCAGCTCAGAGGACAGGTGAGCTGAAACCCAGAGCCTATCTTGAACCTCTCCACCTCGTGTGGTCTTCAAGTTGTTCGGACCCGGGCTCCAGCGAGAGCGAGCTGGATCCAATCGCCGTGATCCTTCCCGAGCTCCCGCGAATCCTCCCGAGCTTCTCAACACGTGCTGGTGAGACGAGGCGCCGATCCTTCCTGTCGAAGCGTCGCTTCCCCGAGGAACCACCTCCACGAAGAGGTCGATGTGTCGCACCAAGCCGGGAACCAAAATGGAGAACAAAGAGCTCCACGAATCAAGAAGAAGCCATCACTCGCAGCTCAAGCCGAGCGACCGGCTTAACTTCCCTCCAAACAGGGCAGCTTGAAGTAAAAAGCTCTCCCGAGCCAAGCAGAATCCGAAGCTCACGGAACCGTCAAAGCAAAGAGCTTCCAAAAAGCCTCCTCCCGAGTCAGGCCGAGCCGAAGCACACTGAGCCAGCCGAAGCAAAAAGCTTCTGAAGGCCTCAACCCTAACGCAAGCCAAGCAGGACCCAACGGTCTGCGGAACGATTCCCCTCAACTCCCCTCTCCAACTCTGCCCCAACACGAACAAAGAAAAGATCTCTTCTTTATCCTCTTCCGCCCTCCCCCCGCTCCCTGCGTGACTCATGACTCATGCCCTCGTGCTCCATCCCCCGCTCAGCCACGGGTGGGAGTTGTTGACATCATGAGTCACGGGACGGCAGGGTTCTTCTTTCTCTTCACAGAAGAGGGAGAGGGATGTCTCCATTGTTCGTTCCCTAACTATTAAATCGATCCGCAGCGCATCTAATCGATTTCTGAACATTTAAACAATGAATGGTGAGCTATCTAGGGAACAAGCACTTATCGACATAGCTGACTAAAGGAACCTGAATGTTGTGTGCAATCGAATTCCCAAATTCGTAACAATATATACACATATACATGCATACATATATACATGGCTCACAAAGTGGGTACACATACTGTTTCACAAAGAGCAAAAAAAAGTTTAGGGAAACATGAAATGAAACCCATTATGTCAATCTGCATGTATTCAAATAGCTAAATCTTCATTTTTAGACCTGCAGCACGTCCGGTTTTAAAGTTACCACTGAATATATACAACACTGTAAATACATGTTTGAATTTTGAGCTTGGCGTCAGCGTTATGTGTGGAATCAGATGAAAAAAAGACAACGTAAATATTATATTTTGGGATAAGAAACATAATTTTTACTCTGCCTTTTTAAACAGGTTCAATATGTGACAGGAAAAAAGAAAAAAACAACACATTTTGAGAGTCCGATGTTATAAATTACGAAGAAAACAGACGAGTTCAGGAGCAAAGAAAGCCACACTTGGAAGCGAAAAATAACGTTAAAATCGAATCTATTTCTTTCAAACTTTTGAAAATAATCACTTTAAACTCTTCTTCTTCTTCCGGCTGCTCCCATTAGGGGTCGCCACAGCGGATCGTCCGTATGATCCGCATAGTGATTTGGCACATGTTTTACGCCGGATGCCCTTCCTGACGCAACCCTGGTCGCCTCTTACGACACAGGGATATGGTACACCTATTTTAACCGGGGTATACACCGGCCCAGTATACTGATACGCATTTCGCCGACCTGGGAAGGATGGCAGGCTGAGTCAACCCCCTGGTGTATTAATTCAGTGGCCCAACGGGTCTTGAACTCAGGATCTTTTGGATGCCAAGCCGCTGCCCGAACCACTGCGCTAACACCAGGCTGACAAAATAATCACTTTAAACAAGAAAAGAAAAACATAATTCTTACCTCTCAGATCCTCCCGAAGCACCAAAAAAATTCTGGCGTTGGTTAAAATGAAGAATTATCAGACAAATGCGAGTCACTTCGTTCAGCTCGGCGTCCTCACGCTGGATTCGTACATTACGGCTCTCGCAAAGACACGGACACAAAGACAAACGCTGCGCTCAACGGTGAATGGAAATGTGCTGACACACTTGCAAGTGCCTATTATATCCATCAATCGGGGAAGTTTGCAAGACTGCAAGATTTTCTAATGATAGCGTTATTTGCGTCCAACGAGAGATAATGATTCGTACATAACGGGACTGACACGAAAATCAAGACGGGATTACTTGCAGTCCGAATTTTATTTTTCTGATCATAATTTTGATCTATATTTTTCTGCCGTTAGACTCTCATATTTCCAAGAAATTAACGGAGATTTTGAATAAAAATCATAACAAACATTATCAACACCGGACTCCTTATTTTTCTTGATGCAGTGGACACGAAGCGTGATGTACAAATCCATTATTTCATCAGATAGGGTAGATGCCAGAAAACCCGAATAGGGAGACAGAACATCATCAAAACATAAAAGAGACACCAAAGTTCACATTCTGAGTCACCACACTCAAAATAACAGTCACATAAGAAACGTACAGTAAATAAAAAATTCACTAATCAAAGTGTAATATTTCTAAGGTTACAATACCCATATTCTGTTGCTTTAATTCATCTTTAATAAAACAGGGAAATGGAGAGTATGATATTGCTGGTTTCTTCAGGTTCCCCAAGATGTTCACTTTCATTTCTGACCATTGATTGTTTGTCCAAGTACCTCATAATAGTTTTATGTGGAATTTCCCACAAACATACCACAGCATACCCATGCCATGCACATATATATATATATATATATATATATATATATATATATATATATATATATATACATATATACATATATATGTATATAAACACACACATCTACATATATACAGCTCTGGAAAAAAAATAAGAGACCACTCCAAAAAAATTATAAATCAGCATCTGCACATGTATGGCAGCCATTCCATTCCAGTGCCTGTTGAATTCCAACACACGCACACCTCGTTCTACTTCGTGAGGTACTGATTAGGTGATCACCTGAACCGAATCTTATTTAACAAGGAAAAGTACAAAAACCACTGCTGTGGTCATCACTATCCTCTTGCAATAGGACCAACTGGATGGCAAAAACAGTGTGAGTAGTACCTCAAAAGTAATTGGAATCAAAAAAATAACTGTTGACCATGCCAAAAGAGTTGAAAAGAAAACTTTTGAGTGAGGAAAAGAACGGTTCAATTCTGGCCTTACTGGCAGAGGGATACAGTGAGCGTCGCGTTGCTTCCATCCTTAAAATTTCAGACAGCAAGTTCATAAGAACAAGGTCAAGCAGCAGACATTGGGGACAACAAAGCTAAACACTGGCAGAGGGCGAAAACGACTTTCCACTGACCGGGATGACCGCCAACTCATTCTAATGCCACTCAACAACCGTAGGATAACATCAAGTGACCTACAAAAAGAATGGCAAACGGCAGCTGGGGTGAAGTGCACGGCAAGGACGATTCGAAACAGGCTCCTAGGGGCAGGGCTGAAGTTGTGCAAAGCTAGAAAAAATCCCTTCATCAATGAGAAGCAAAGAAGAGCCAGGCTGAGGTTTGCAAAAGACCATAAGGATTGGACTGTAAAGGACTGGAGTAAGGTCATCTTCTCTGATGAGTCCAATTTTCAGCTTTGCACAACACCTGGTCGTCTAATGGTTAGACGGAGACCTAGAGAGGCCTACAAGCCACAGTGTCTCGCACCCACTGTGAAATTTAGTGGAGGATCGGTGATGATCTGGGGGTGCTTCAGTAAGGCTGGAATCGGGCAGATTTGTCTTTGTGAAGGACTCATGAATCAAGCCACGTACAAGGTTGTCCTGGGAGAACACTTGCTTCCTTCTGCTCTGGCAATGATCCCCAAATCTGAGGATTGGTTTTTCCAGCAGGACAATGCTCCATGCCACACAGGCAGGTCAATCAAGATGTGGATGGAGGATCATCAGATCAAGACCCTGTCATGGCCAGCCTAATCTCCAGACCTGAACCCCATTGAAAACCTCTGGAATGTGATCAAGAGGAAGATGGATGGTCACAAGCCATCAAACAAAGCCGAGCTGCTTGAATTTTTGCGCCAGGAGTGGCATAAAGTCACCCAACAGCAATGTGAAAGACTGGTGGAGAGCATGCCAAGACGCATGAAAGCTGTGATTGAAAATCAGGGTTATGTCACAACATATTGATTTCTGAACCCTTCCTAAGTTAAAACATTAGTATTGTGTTGTTTAAAAATGAATATGAACTTGTTTTGTTTGTATTATTTGAGGTCTGAAAACACTGAATCTTTGTTGTTATTTTGACCAGTTGTCATTTTCTGCAAATAAATGCCCTAAATGACAATATTTACAGCATGGTGACATCGCGGTTATATAATTGGCTATTCTGTTCTGTGTCTTCTGTCACACTTATTGTTGGGTGTGATGTGGGCGGAGATTGCCGGGTGGATTGTGTGCGGAGATTGCCGGGTGGATTGTGAGCGGAGACTGCCGGGTGGATTGTGGGCAGAGATTGCTGGGTGTGTTGTGGGCAGAGATTGCCGGGTGAATTGTGGGCAGAGACTGCCGGGTTGATTGTGGGCGGAGATTGCTGGGTGTGTTGTGGGCAGAGATTGCCGGGTTGATTGTGGGCGGAGATTGCTGGGTTGATTGTGGGCGGAGATTGCCGGGTGAATTGTGGGCGGAGATTGCTGGGTTGATTGTGGGCGGAGATTGCCGGGTGGATTGTGAGCGGAGACTGCCGGGTGGATTGTGGGCAGAGATTGCTGGGTGTGTTGTGGGCAGAGATTGCCGGGTGAATTGTGGGCAGAGATTGCTGGGTGTGTTGTGGGCAGAGATTGCCGGGTGAATTGTGGGCAGAGACTGCCGGGTTGATTGTGGGCGGAGATTGCTGGGTGTGTTGTGGGCAGAGATTGCCGGGTGAATTGTGGGCGGAGATTGCTGGGTTGATTGTGGGCGGAGATTGCCGGGTGAATTGTGGGCGGAGATTGCTGGGTTGATTGTGGGCGGAGATTGCCGGGTGAATTGTGAGCGGAGATTGCCGGGTGGATTGTGGGCAGAGATTGCTGGGTGTGTTGTGGGCAGAGATTGCCGGGTGAATTGTGGGCAGAGACTGCCGGGTTGATTGTGGGCGGAGATTGCTGGGTGTGTTGTGGGCAGAGATTGCCGGGTTGATTGTGGGCGGAGATTGCTGGGTTGATTGTGGGCGGAGATTTCCGGGTGAATTGTGGGCGGAGATTGCTGGGTTGATTGTGGGCGGAGATTGCCGGGTTGATTGTGGGCGGAGATTGCTGGGTTGATTGTGGGCAGAGATTGCCGGGTTGATTGTGGGCGGAGATTGCTGGGTTGATTGTGGGCGGAGATTGCTGGGTTGATTGTGGGCGGAGATTGCCGGGTGAATTGTGGGTGGGGTTAATGCGGAAGAAGCAACGTTTTTTGTGCTGAATCGTTTTCTGTGTGACGCCGGAAGTTGATTTTCTGAGCAGGAAGTGATAATCTTCCTGTTCTGTTAGTTTAGTGTTTCCCAAACTATGGGTTGTGACCTAAACGTGGGTCGCGAAGGGTCCAAAAATGGGTCGCGAGGACCCCGGCAAAATTTTTTTTTTAAAATAAATCAAGCGGGTAAAAGGCAATCGCGCAAACGCCACATCATAGGACAGTGCCGTTTGGTACCGTTCCACTTGATAATTCAGCTCGAGGTGCAGCGACACTTCCGTTTCCACCTACTCTTGCCGTTCAGTACCGTTCAGTACTTTGTACCCGCCCAAAACGGTTAACTGCAGGCCAATCATTTCGCCAGCTCACCTTTCCAATTACTCACTCTCTCTGCAACCGAAGTAATTTCATGAGGTGACGAACTCACTTCACATTGGCTGACCGACAAGTCAAGACGCTGTTTTGTGTGATCTGCCTTGCTGGCTGGACTGCGCAGCGCAGTTTTCTGCTCCACATTGCGTTGCGTGTTTTGTGTCAGTTAGCCTTGACACTGACTCCACTGACTGATCTAGTCGCCTATTTCGTTTTGCAGGATGGCAAAGCGTTCCTACAAGCAAGCGTTTTTGGATGTGGGCTTCACTTCTATCAGTGATCGTGGTTCTGTGAAGCCACAATGTGTGTTGTGCTTCGAAGTGCTGTCCAACGAATCGCTGAAGGAAAACAAACTGAAGAGGCATCTGGCGATGACGCACGCGGAGCACGTCAACAAGGATCGTGAGTTTTTCGAGCGCTGAGAAGCGACTCTGAAGCGGAGCCGGTTTGAGCCGGCGACGAATCCAGCGCTTTTGGCTGCCAAGCAAGCGACGCTGGCATCCTGCCTCGTCGCGCAGCGCATCGCAAGGAAGATGAAGCCACACACGATCGGCGAACATCTCGTCAAGCCCGCAGCCATGGACATGGCCAGACTCGTCTGCGGCGACGACGCGGCCAAGAAAATGCAGTCCATCTCGCTATCCGACAACACGATTCGCAGCCGCATCGTCGACCTTTCGCTAGATATGAAGGACCAGGTGGTGGCCCGCATGAAGAAGGCGGGAAAATGGAGCTACCAACTCGATGAGTCGACGGATGTCGAAAACGACGCCCAGCTCATGATTTTCGCGAGGTACGAGGGTGAGACCTCGAGGAAGAATTTCTATTCTGCACGCCAATGAAAACGACGACAACTGGAGCCGATATCTTCAATGTTGTGGACAACTTCCAACAAGAAGAAGGCCTGAGCTGGGGAAACTGTCAGCCTGTGCACCGACGGCGCTCCCACGATGCTTGGTGTTCCACAGGGATTCACTGCGCGAGTCAAGCAAGTCAATCCGAACGTCGGGATTTTCCACTGCCTTTTGCATCGCGAGAACCTTGCTGCGCAACATCTGTCACTGGATCTTTCGGCAGTGATGCAGGAGGTTGTCGCCATTGTCAACTTCGTCAAAGCCAGCGCCGTGAACTCTCGCTTGTTCGAGAAGATGTGTGTTGACTTCGGATCTGAATTCCAACATCTTCTCTTCCACTCCAGTGTGAGATGGCTCTCCCGCGGCAAGGTCCTGCATTGTGTAGTGGAGCTACGAACAGAGCTGCAGATATTCCTCAACGAGAAGAACCATCGCCATGCCTTCCGGTTCCAAGAGAAACCCTGGATGCTCAAAGTCTGCTGCCTCAACGATGTCTTCGCCTCAGTGAACGAACTGAACACATCCATGCAAGGCAGGGATCAAAACATCATCACGCTCTCCGAGAAACTGTCGGCCTTCAAGGAAAAGCTGCTGCTCTGGAAGGGGAAACTGGAGCGCGGAAGAACAGCGGTGTTTCCGTCATTGAACGAGTACTTGGAGGAGTGGGAGGACGACGAGATTGGAGCGCTCGATGTGATTAAGCCCATCCTGGTGAACTATTTGGAGAACCTGATCACAGAGTTCGATCGCTACATCCCGGACAGAGATCTGGCGTCCCAGCACTGGATCAGGAATCCGTTCCAGGCTAAGGTTGACGACCTGTCTGAGGATGTCCATGGACTGCAGGAAGAGTTCATCGAGCTGCATCACGACGCGTTCCATCGACAACTCCACGCCAAAGCATCACTTGGAGAGTTCTGGACTGCGGTCAAGAAAGAAAAGCCCATAATCGGCACCGAAGTCATGAATGTTCTGCTCCCGTTTGCGACCACGTATCTGTGTGAGCAAGGCTTTTCGGCGCTGACGGTCATCAAAACCAAGGCGCGCAATCGCCTCGACCCCAGCCATGACATGCGCATTGCGCTCAGCAAGATCGAGCCCCGCATCGAAGACATCATGCAGACGAAGCTGCAATTACACCTCTCGCACTAATATAGTATGTATTAGCACTGGTTATCTGATTTTATTATGATATTATGTTTCGTGGAAAAAGACGCTGATTGAAGCTTCGGTCGCGAGATTTTCAATACACCCGGATTTGGGTCGTGCTCAAAAAAGTTTGGGAAACACTGCGTTAGTTGTTGACGCACAGCGTTGTAACTCTCGTTCTTCAATGTTTTTCACCAGAAGTGTTTATAAAACGTCTTGTGGAAGTGATTTCTTCCTCTTTTTTGGTGACAGAAGTGGTTATTACAGCGCGGCGACATCGCGCTGTTATATAATTGGCTATTCTGTCCTATGCCTTCTGTCACACTTATGGCCGCATACGTCCCGAAGATCTGAGGGCTATAAGTAGAAATTTGTCCAATGTCAACTCTTCCCATCATGCATGCTAATTCACCGTGTCGACATTTAAATTTTATAACTGCAAAATTGTTTCATCATTCTTAACCTCGACTTTTACTGCCCCCAGCGGCACGATATCGAAGTATTCACTTCTTGTTTTATTCAGAATTTGGGAGAAATGTTGTCAGTCGTTTATAGAATAAAACAAAAATGTTCATTTCACTTAAACACATACCTATAAATAGTAAAACCAGAAAACTGATAATTTTGCAGTGGTCTCTTAATTTTTTCCAGAGCTGTATATATCCATACATAAACAGATATATATATACAGCTCTGGAAAAAAAATAAGAGACCACTCCAAAAAATTTTTAAATCAGCATCTCCACATGCATGGCAGCCATTCCATTCCAGTATCTGTTAAATTCCAACACAGCCACACCTCATTCTACTTAGTGAGGCACTGATGAGGTGATCACCTGAACCCAATCTTCTTTAACAAGGAAAAGTACAAAAGCCACTGCTGTAGTTATCACTATCCTCTTGCAATAGGACCAACTGGATGTCAAAAACAGTGCTAGTAGTACCTCAAAAGTAATTGAAATAAAAAAATAACTGTTCACCATGCCAAAAGAGTTGAAAAGAAAACTTTTGAGTGAGGAAAAGAAGGGTTCAATTCTGGCTTTACTGGCAGAGGGATACAGTGAGCATCACGTTGTTTCCATCCTTAAAATTTCAAAGACGGCTGTTCATAAGAACAAGGTCAAGCAGCAGACATTGGAGACAACAAAGCTACAGAATGGCAGAGGGCGAAAACGACTTTCCACTGACCGGGATCACCGCCAACTCATTCGAATGTCACTCAACAACCGTAGGATGACATCAAGTGACCTACAAAAAGAATGGCAAACGGCAGCTGGGGTGAAGTGCACGGCGAGGACAGTTCGAAACAAGCTCCAAGGGTCAGGGCTGAAATCGTGCTAAGCCAGAAAAAAGCCCTTCATCAATGAGGAGCAAAGAAGAGCCAGGCTGAGGTTTGCAAAAGACCATAAGGATTGGACCGTAGAGGACTGGAGTAAGGTCATCTTCTCAGATGAGTCCAATTTTCAGCTTTGCCCAACACCTGGTCGTCTAAGGGTTAGACGAAGAGCTGGAGAGGCCGACAAGCCACAGTGTCTCGTACCCACTGTGAAATTTGGTGGAGGATCGGTGATGATCTGGGGGTGCTTCAGCAAAGCTGGAATCGGGCAGATTTGTGTTTGTGAAGAACTCATGAATCAAGCCACGTACAAGGTTGTCCTGGAAGAACACTTGCTTCCTTCTGCTCTAACAATGTTCCCCAACTCTGAGGATTGGTTTTTCCAGCAGGACAATGCTCCATGCCACACAGCCAGGTCAATCAAGGTGTGGATGGAGGACCATCAGATCAAGACCCTCTCATGGCCAGTCCAATCGCCAGACCTGAACCCCATTGAAAACCTCTGGAATGTGATCAAGAGGAATATGGATGGTCACAAGCCATCAAACAAAGCCGAGCTGCTTGAATTTTTGTTCCAGGAGTAGCATAGTCACCCAAGAGCAATGTGAAAGACTGGTGGAGAGCATGCCAAGACGCATGCAAGCTGTGATTGAAAATCAGGGTTATTACACAAAATATTGATTTGTGAACTCTTCCTAAGTTAAAACATTAGTATTGTGTTGTTTAAAAATGAAAATGAACTTGTTTTGTTTGTATTATTTGAGGTCTGAAAACACTGAATCTTTGTTGTAATTTCGACCAGTTGTCATTTTCTGCAAATAAATGATCTAAATGACAATATTTTTATTAGGAATTTGGGAGAAATGTTGTCAGTAGTTTATAGAATAACATAAAAATGTTCATTATACTCAAACACATCCCTATAAATAGGAAAACCAGAAAAACTGATAATTTTGCAGTGGTCTCTCAATTTTTTCCAAGGCTGTATATATATATATATATATATATATATATATATATATATATATATATATATATATATATATATATATATATATATATATATATATATATATATATATATATATATATATATATATATATTGTTACGGCTGTGGAAATTCGCAGAACAAAAAACACTTCTGGTGAAAAACAATGAAGAACGAGTCATGCAGGTATATATATATATATATATATATATATATATATATATATATATATATATATATACATATATATATACATATATATATATATATATATATATATATATATATATATATATATATTGTTGTGGTTACCAAATTCGCAAACCACCATTCAGGTCCCTTAGGTGAGGTATCTCGGTAAGTATATGTGTAGTTAGGCCCAAACCCGTTGTCTAGTGGGAATAAATGTTATTCATGCGTGCTGCGACTCTTCAGGATAGCCGTTTTTCTTTTACTATCTTTAATTTGGACCAACCGCCATTGTTACCACCACCAGTCACAACATCAACCACCAACCACAACGCCGCTTCACCACAACCGCCACGACCTTCACGTCACACCTCGCAACCGTCGCATCACCACCGTTCTTGCGCCACCTGTGGGTACCGGTGTTGGACTCGTGCAAGGCGCGCGCCGAACAGCGTGTACAAAATCACGGATTTTGTGCTTCAAAAACGGATCAAAAACGACACACGCCCACTTTTTGCCGTCCAATCGGTGAGCGAGGGGCGAATTGGCCCCGCCCCCAGGGCGTTGGAGGGCGATCGATATATGCAAATTTATGGATCAAAAAGCATTCACGCCCACTTTTTCTCGGGCCAATGGGGAGCGAGGTGAAAGGTCGAAGGGAGGGGGTCAAAGATGAGAGGGCGAAGCTACGGGGCTGATAAAAGCGACCGTGTTCGTCAGTCCAAGGAGTAGAGAGTAGGAGAGTCGAGAGGGAACAGAGAGTCAAGACTTCGCGGGCGGTGGAGTTGGCAAGAAGGAGCTGGTCGTCGTGTGCGTTGGAGTCGGAACGGAGGGGATGGAGCTGTGGAGAGGCGGCGAGGGCAGACGAGGGGGTGCTCGCGTCGTGCAGGGAGCTGCACCCCAGGGAGGCCGACAGCGCGACCTGGCCGAGGTGGAGACGCTCGTTGCGGGGCAATAAAAATCCTCTATACCCCGAGCATCAGCAACCCCCTCCTGTTTCCCCCCGCGCTGAGATAGTGCGACCAAGGGGGCCCCTTTCCCACCCCCTACCAGACACTGCCCGCAAGGCCCGCGGAGTTGAGGCACCATCGCCGCTCCGCGTCTCATCACCAGACGGGTAGGCCCGACCCGGTCTCGGCCTCAGGCCCGCCTCATCCTTGAGGGTATTCTTTTCCTTGGTTTTGGGTATGTGTTGTCGGCGCCGTCTGTGAAGTAAAATTGTATAAGTGTTGCCGTGTGCTCGTGTAATCGGTATTAGATCTGCATTGTCGCATTTGCTTTTTGTGTAAATTGAATTGTGTTTTTCTTTTACATGTGCTTTTGGTGTAATTGAATATGTGTGCTTTCCGTTCATCGCGAATAAATGTGCTTTTGTGTTGAACTGTTTCCCGCTTCGCTTCGTCATTTCCTTCATTGAATCCTCATCTTGCTTCACGTAAAGGGTTGGTAGTGGGCTGAATACGCCCGATAATTAATCGAACCGTCGAGGTCGACGATAACACCGCTCGGTTATCCCGATAGTACGGAACGGGTCGCTTAAGTGGCCCGTGTCCGAAGTCGACCTGCGGCGAGGTGCGATCGCCCGGTCTACCCTCCGCGTGGGTACTTAGGTAGGTCGAATTTGGCGAGCAACCCTATCTCACGCGGGGGCTGATTGGCTCGATCGCGGTGAGACCGAAAGGTCCACCCGTGACTGGTTCCCGGCGTTAGTCCGAGAGGGTCACGACTGGATTGTCCGTCCGGTGGGCCACGTGCCGCGATTCGAGTTACGTGGCCGTCAGCACGCCGGCGGGCGCGAATACCGCAACACTGGTCAGGTCGTGCGATACAAATTCATCGCCCTCCTCCCGGCACTGGTATCGGAGAACAGGAAAACGGGCTCTCCTGTCTCCGGCTAAATTCACGGGAATCGGTCCAGGGGTGAGAAAAGCGACCCCCGATTCCCTCCAAATTACGAGCGAGCAAATTAACCCTTCACGAGAAGCAAGATGGCGTCTCAAGGCGAGCGGGAGCCGGGGGTATTAGAAATGGATGTAGAATGTGTAGGATCCATGGTCCAGGATGGAATCCCCGAGCAGGAAATGTTGATTGTGCAGGAACACGGACTCGCCCACCTGAACCCAGAGCCCGAAATGGGTGCGGCAGCGGCCGCGGTGTATGACACCTCCCCCCCCCCCTCTCCACCAAAACCCTTCCCCAACCCTTGCCGAAACGGCTCAGCTGAGTGCATCCAACATGGCCCAGCTATGCGCCATGCTGGCGGCAATGAACAAACAAATGATCGAAAAGATGGATGCGAATACACAAAAAATGGATGAAAAGATGGATACAAATACAAATGAAGTGAAAACGACGATGGATGCGAATACACAGCAAATGAGGGAAGAAATGAAAAAGCTGCGGGGTGAGACGCAGAACATGGGCCGAAGCCTGCAGGCGGGCATGAAGGCCGTGACAAAGGAAATAATAATAGTGGAGACAAGGGAGGTAAAGGGTGAAGAGTTGGCAGTGACGGTAGCCGGGAAGGGAACCATAGAGGAGAGACTACACGAGGAAGACGGGGTAAGTGACGCACACACACACACGGAGGTAGTGGAGGATAATGGGGGTGAGCTGGCGGACTGGGTAGAGACCCAGTGCGAGCACCTGGATGGCCTCCTCCAGGAACGAGGGGAGGGAATCTGCCCCCTTGAGGTGAGTCACGACCAGGTGGGTTCGGTCGTGCTTTGCGAGGTTGAGAGGAGGAGTGCTGTGGACAGGTGCACGGAGAGCTTGGGGGGTGTAGAGGCCCCGGAGACCCTTGTGGGGACACGAATCCCCAGTGTGGTTGTCCCTGTGTGTGTGGTGCAAGGTGTGAGTGCGTCCCCGTGTGTGGAAACGACCCCGTGTGTGAGTGGTGTGGTGGCGATGGTGCCGGAGTACGTGCTTCCCAGCACGCCGTGTGTGGATGAGGCACCGTGTGTGGAAGAGGCCGTGGGTGTGAGTGAAACGGCCTGTATGAGTGAGGCACCGCGGGTGAGTGCCCCCGCGTGTGTGGGTGAGGCACGGAGTGTGAGTGAGGCACCGCGGGTTGGTGCCCCCGCGTGTGTGGATGAGGCACGGAGTGCGAGTGAGGCACCGCGGGTGAGTGCCCCCGCACGCGTGAGTGAACGGCCGTGTGCAAGGTTGCTGTGTGCCAGGGAGACCGTGTGTGTGAGAGAGCGGTATGAGAGGGAGATGTCGGTTGGCATGCGGGAGCACGCAGCCGCGTCTCCCCGTGTGAATGTGATGGAGTGGACTGTGTGCGTCGTAACACGCAGGTATGCGTGTGTGGAATGGAGACGGAGACGGCGACATGGGAGAAACGAAAGCCGAGTAGCGGCTGTGGTCGTTTCGGGGACCGTGCCGGGTTCACCCAGCAGTGAGCACGAGGTTCGTGCTGTGCAACGCACGAGACCACCACGTGCTCGCTTGCGAGAGTGAAGTCCCGGTCCGGAAACGCCAGCGGTGGATTTGCCGATCCCGCGGACGGGCAAAGTTTAGGCAGGTAAATGGATTTGGACCGGACGGGTTCTCCACGCGATCGTGTGTGTTCAGCTCCAACGGGCAGAGCACATGTGTTCGCGTGGGGAACCCCTCGAGACGTGGGGCTTAGTTTTTTTTCTGCGCACGGTGACGTCATGGCTGCACGTGGGGTTGGAATCCGGCAGGAGGGATATCTCTGCCGGATGGCACCGTCCAAGGAGGGACGAGGAACACGTGCAGCTGCATGACGTCACGGGCAGGTGCAAAGTGCGCGAGCTCTGAGTTGCCGCGCAGGTGCTGCGCATAAAAAAAATAAAAATAAAAAAAAAAGCAAGCCTCACTTTCGGGTGCAAAGGATTCCTGGGCAAGGGGTGAAAGACCCCCTTACCTGGGCACAGGATGGAAACTAGTTAGGGGGAAGGGTTAGCTTAGTTAGACCGACTCCATGGGGCAGGGGTAAGTCCTCATGGAGTCCGTGGAATGGATTAGTTAGAGGGATTTAGATGAGCTTTAGGTGGGGAAATAAAAGTTATTTTTGAGTTAGGAGACAGTGACTGACAGTGAGTGTGTAGGGGGGACGTAGTTTAGCTACGTAGTGTTAAAAGGAACGTGCTGTAGTTTAAGGGACGACGTGGGAGCACGAGTTAGTTAGGGGATGCAGATAGAAGGATGGCAGAGTTCAGTGGTGTGTGTGTTGAAGAGTTGGTGAGTGAAGTGGAAGCATGTGCTTGGTGAGTGAGTGAGGCCAGCGGGTCTGTGTGTGTGGAGTGAATGGGGAATGCATGGTGCGATGAGTGATTGGGGGGAGGAGTGACTCCCGCCCAAGGGACCCCGGGGTCAGAGTAAAGTGAGTTAGCGGGGTTAGTCAAATTGAAAAATGGAGGTCGTTTTGCTGTTGGTGGGAATGTAGGCTCGAAACCCATTTGGAGGGGTGCAGGAGCCCTGTTGACGGGCTTGGGAGCGGGCTGCGAAAGGTGAGTATCGCTGAGTGGGTACCCCGGGCACCAGGCTAGTCGGCCGCGGTAGGCCATGGGCCCATGGGGGGCCGGGATAGAGTAGTGGGCACGGGTGCGCCTGCTTGGTGCGGGGGCCCGGGGCGCCATGAGCCGCGTGGGCAGTGTTGTGGGCACGGGTGACCCTCGGAAAGGGGCCCGGGAGGCCGGCCTGCCACGTGTGCGTTTCAGGGGAGGTGCCATGGGGGGCACTCCCCGGTGTTAGGGAGCTGGTAGGCTCGGAGGCAGTGTAGTGCCCGGGGGTGCCATAGCGGGAGATTAGGCAGAGGGTCGTGCCTGCCAAAGGGAGCCACGTGTCCCAGCCAGGAGACCGTGTGAGGGCACGGAGCGAAAATTGGGGGGCGAGGCCCGAAATTGTGAGGACACCAACACAGGCGACGGGAATCTGGGTTGTTAGAACCAATAGTTTAAGCGAGAGGCGCTTGTTGAAAGCCCCGGGGTAGTTTAGCAGTTAAATGGTTAGGGTAGATTAGGAGATGTACCCCTCCGCACCATCCATCCCCTCGCTGTCGTTGTGGGCCGCTGGACCCACTTTGGTTATAGATCGCCGAACTCTGGGGAGGCCATTCTGAGGCTTCGTTGGGCCTCGACACAGGATGTTAGCTCTCCCTTATTCCCCTCCGGGAAGGGAACGTAGGGGTTGGGAGTAGGTTAGGTGACAGGATAGGTTAGCCGAACAAGGACGATAAAGGGGGTTAGGAGACGATTTATAGTGGGGGAGTAAAAATAAAAACAACAGAAAAAAATTAAGTTGGGGCTAAATTGGGGTTTGACAAATTAAGGGAGTGGGTATGTACAGTGACAGGCAAAGGCGATAGGTTGGGAGGGAGACAGGTAGGTCGGTCCGAGCCCGCCTTCCAAGTGGCCAGCACCACCGCACTCCCTCCACCAACCTCCACGGAACGGCAAAGGCTGGCCAACTTCATCTGCAGCTGCTGTGCTGCAAGGCCTATGCCGGCTGGATCGTCTGCAGCTGCTGTGCTGCAAGGCCTGTGCCGGCCAGTTCATCTGCCGGCTGCCTGTTTTTTCTTCAAGGCCTGTGCCGGCCAGTTCATCTGCCGGCTGTGTTTGCCTGCAGCGGCCTTCTTCTGCAGGCTGTGTTTGCCTGCTGCCTTTGCCTTTGCCATGCCATGCCCACTGCCCACGTTCACCAGCCCCGTTCAATTTTGCTTCACCCCCCCCCCCTGTTCATTTCCATGTGCGCCAGGATCAGCAAGGCAACAGTTTGCAAGCTGCAAGAACTGCCCTGTTGGCAGCTACAACACGGGCCTGCAGTGGCGGCCCGTGCACCGTGTTTGTGTTCATCCATCCATTCGTTGTGCTCATTGCGTGTGCCACTTGAGCTGGCACGGAGACTGCGTTTGTGCAGCCCATGCACCGTTGTGGTTCACTGCGTTCAGTTCAAAAGGGAAGGCCTTGGACTGCGTGTGAGCAGCCAGCCACGTTCCCTGTCACCTGCATTGTTTGAGCCAGAGACTGCATGCGGGCAGCCTGGCTCCCTGCTAACTGCTTTCTTTTTGCAGAGTTCAGTGATCCTGGGCCATGGTTTAGTGTAAAATTTGTAAGTTAAGGTTAAGATGTACTGTACATATGAGTGCGCCCCCGGCATGTCTGTCTAGCGCCGGCAATTTTATTTAAGTCGTCCGTGTGAGTGAGTTTGTTTAGGTAGTTACGCAGCCCTCAGGTTATTTATTTTGGGGACACGAATACCATGAATGTCGCACTCAGGGATCCGTAGGTAAAATGTACTAGGGGAAAACTACACATGATGGCACACGAAAATTTGACGACTCGGGACGAGTCTGTAAAAAGGGGAGGGGGTAGTGTTGTGGTTACCAAATTCGCAAACCACCATTCAGGTCCCTTAGGTGAGGTATCTCGGTAAGTACATGTGTAATTAGGTCCAAACCCGTTGTCTAGTGGGAATACATGTCATTTATGCAAGCTGCGACTCTTCAGGATAGCCGTTTTTCTATTACTATCTTTATTTTGGACCAACCGCCATGATTACCACCACAACCACAACATCAACCACCAACCACAACGCCGCTTCACCACAACCGCCACGACCTTCCCGTCACACCTCGCAACCGTAGCATCGCCACCGTTCTTGCCCCGCTGTGGGAACCGGTGTTGGATTCGTGCAGAGCGCGCGTCGAACAGCGTGTACAAAATCACGGATTTTGTGCTTCAAAAACGGATCAAAAACGACACACGCCCACTTTTTGCCGTCCAATCGGTGAGAGAGGGACGATTTGGCCCCGCCTCCAGGACGATCGATATATGCAAATTTGTGGATCAAAAAGCCTTCACGCCCACTTTTTCTCGGGCCAATGGGGAGCGAGGTGAAAGGTCAAAGGGAGGGGGTCAAAGGCGAAGCTACGGGGGGATAAAAGGACCGTGTTCGTCAGTCAGAGCCGTGTGGAAGTCTGGAGCCCGAAGCCTGCAGTAGCTGGAGAAGCTGAAGAGAGTCGAACGAGGAGAGCCCAAAGAAGAGTCCAGGGTGGAGAGTCCAGAGGCGGAGAGGCGGCAGCGGCGAAGGCAGACGAGGGGGTGCTCGCGACGGTGCCGGGAGCTGCACGCCCGAGGAAGGCCGGCAGCGTGACCTGGCCGAGGTGGAGACGCACACCAGGGATAATAAAGATCCTCTATACCCCGAGCATCAGCAACCCCCTCCTGTTTCCCCCCGCGCTGAGATAGTGCGACCAAACGGGGCCCCTTTCCCACCCCCTGCCAGACACTGTCCGCGAGGCCCGCGGAGTGAGGCGCCATCGCCGCTCCGCGTCTCATCACCAGACGGGTAGGCGCGACCCGGTCTCGGCCTCAGGCCCGCCTCATTCTTGGGGGTATTCTTTTCCTTGGTTTTGGGTATGTGTTGTCGGCGCCGTCTGTGAAGTAGAATTGTATAAGTGTTGCCGTGTGCTCGGTAGTCGGTATTAGCTCTGCATTGTCTTCGCTTTTACATTTGCTTTTTGTGTAAATGGAATTGTGTTTTCTTTTTTTGTGTGCTTTTGGTGGAATTGAATATGTGTGCTTCCCGTGTGCCGCGAATAAATGTGCTTTATTATTGAACTGTTCTCCCGCTTCGCTTCGTCTTTTTCTCCCATTGAATCCTCATCTTGCTTCACGTAAAGGGTTGGTAGTGGGCTGAATACGCCCGATAATTAATCGAACCGTCGAGGTCGACGATAACACCGCTCGGTTATTCTGATAGTACGGAACGGGTCGCTTAAGTGGCCCGTGTCCGAAGTCGACCTGCGGCGAGGTGCGATCGCCCGGTCTACCCTCCGCGTGGGTACTTAGGTAGGTCGAATTTGGCGAGCAACCCTATCCCACGCGGGGGCTGATTGGCTCGATCGCGGTGAGACCGAAAGGTCCACCCGTGACTGGTTCCCGGCGTTAGTCCGAGAGGGTCACGACTGGATTGTCCGTCCGGTGGGCGACGTGCCGCGATTCGAGTTACGTGGCCGTCAGCACGCCGGCGGGCGCGAATACCGCAACACTATATATATATATATATATATATATATATATATATATATATATATATATATATATATATATATATATATATGTATATGTATATATATATATGTATATGTATACATATACGTATATATATACATAGACGTATATATATACATATACGTATATATATACATATATATATATATATATATATATATATATATATATACATATATGTATATATATATACATATATGTATATATATATATATATATACATATATGTATATATATATACATATATGTATATATATATATATATATGTATATATATATATATATATATATATATATATATATATATATATATATATATATATATATATATATATATATATATATATATATATATACATATATGTATATATATATATATATATATATATACATATATGTAAATATATATACATATATATACATATATATATACATATATATTGTTGCGAATTCGCGCCCGCCGGCGTGCGAACGGCCACGTAACTCGAATCGCGGCACGTCGCCCACCTGACGGACAATTCTGTCGTGACCCTCTCGGACCAACGTCGGGAGCTAGTCACGGGTGGGCCTTTCGACCTCACCACAATCGTGCCAATCGGCCACCCACGTAGGATAGGGTTGTTCGCCAAACTCGACCTACCTAGGTACCCACGCGGATGGTAAACCGGACGATCGTACCTTGCCACAGGTCGACTCCGGACACGAGCCGCTTGGATGGCCCGTTCCGTACTATCGGGATAACCGAGCGGTGTTATCGTCGACCTGGACGGTTCAGATTAATTACCGGGATGTTGCACCCACGACGAACTCCTTACGTGATGCAAGATGGAGATTCAAATGGAGAAAAGACAAAGCGAAACGGGCACAGTTCAACAAGCAAGCATTTTATTACGCAACACATGGAAAGCACGTATATACAGCCATACACAAAAAGCAAAGGCAATAAGAAAAGAGTTGACATCAACCTAACGCATACACACGGCAACACTTACACAGTTTAACTTCACAGACGGCGCCAACACACATTTACACAAAAGCAAAAGAAGGAAGCCACCCTCACAGACAAGGAGGCAGACAGCCTAACAGCAGACAGGCCTAACCCTAACAGCAGACAGGCCTGTAGGCCAAATGTGCGCGGGACCTGGAGGAGCGGCCAGGTCCGCGAGACCGGGGAGGTCTTACCCGCGTCCTCGTGACGCGTTGGCGGGCAAGCCGCAAAATGTCTGCGCCGCTGTGCCCCGACTCCGTGCCCCTGGCGTGCTCGTTGGCACCACGTTTGGGGTGGGGGAGGAACGGGGCCCCCTTTGCACTATCTCAGCGCGGGGGAAGGGGAAATTGTTGATGCCCTGGGGGAGGGCAGTGGCTGGCTGGCTTGGGTCCCGCGACGAGACGAGCGATCCCCCACACCGCAACCTCGTCGCCGACCGCCGTCCTCCTTGCCTCGGACCCGAGCTTCCTTGCCCCAACCCGCCGCCTGCAGCTCCACCGCGCACACTCCACCTCTTCCGGCTCAACCCTCAAGGACGCTCTCCAACGCTCAACACTCCAACTCACGCTGAGCTCCACCAGTTCCACACTCTCCTTCAGTTCCACACTCTTCTCACGAGTCGCCTTGCGCTCATCTCTTTATAGCTCTCAGGAGGCACTGATATGCAAATTCCCGGATCAGAACGCGATTGGAGGTGGTGCCACACCGCCCCCCCCCCCGGTCAGCCATTGGTCAGGCAAAAATGGGCGTGACCCTCCCCTGATCCTAAAATTTGAATAGATGGACATGGACGGAATTCACCGACGTGCCTGGAGGCGGGGCCAAGCCGCCTCGCGCTTGCCCATTGGACGGAGGAGAAGTGGACGTGAAGCATTCCTGATCCACGGATGGACGCGTTCGGCCTCCATGGCCGAACGGCTCCGGGAACACGACGTTTGGTGTTGACTGGTGGTGTTTGGGAATGGCCGTAGAAGCGATGATGTGGGATGAAGTTGTGAAGGTAAAGGCAAAGGTGGTGGTGTTTGCGAATGGTTGTAGAAGCGATGATGTGGTAGCGTAGGTGGTGGAGGTGGCGTCGTTGTAGTGTGGTTGGCGCTGTGGTGGGGATGGCGTGGTTGTTGAGATGCTGTTTGTTTGAAATAAAAGATATAACAGAAAAATGGCTAACTCAAAGCGTCGCAGCCCAGATGGATCACTTAAATTCCCTCTATACAACGGGTTTGGGCTAACTACACATGTACCTATGGAGATATCTCACCTGAGGGCCCTTTATGGTGTAATGCGAATTTCCACAACCGTAACAATATATATATATATATATATATATATATATATATATATATATATATATATATATATATATATATATATATATATATATATATATATTAGAGTGGTCCAAAAACAGCAAAAAAAATATAAAAATTCAGATGTTGTCTCCACAAGCCTTAAATTATTCCACTATGATTCATTAACGCGCATAAAAAAATTTAAGTTGATCGGAGGTGATTTAGAGGTCACTCCAAATGACGAGTTTTAGTTTCATGAGTTAGTTAAATTAGGGTATGGTCAGGTACGATTACGGGTACTTCTGGATGTCCGAGGTGGAAATGGAGTGCATTTTCGAACTCTATGGGGTCGATTTACTCTAAGAAATGACTGCACCGACGTTGAATTCACTACCATTTCGAAAATATGACCTAAAACAAGATTTATCATTACTGGAGTTGAGTAACTAATCCTACTCATTTCGATATTTTCAAATCTATAATTAATTTGTAGTCCGTGTAAATATTTCTTCGACTAAATCGACCTCACTGAGTTCGAAAATGCAGTCCATTTTCACCTCGGAAGTTCAGAAGTGTACAGATTCGCATCTCACCATTCCCTAATTTTTCAATCAATGGAATTACAAACTATTAGAATATATCATCTCATTTACCTAATACCACTATCATCTCCGCCTCTATTGCCGTCTCAACTCCCGCCTGAACTTATTTCTAGCCGGCCCAACATACAGTGTTTTAGATTCAATGATTCACAAAAAATATGTTAGTTATTTATTTAATTATTATTATATTAAATTACGGTATGGTGAGATGCGAAACTGGCCCAGTACACTGGTACTCACTTCGCCGACCTCGGAAGGATGACAGGCTGAGTCAACCCGCTGGTGTATTAATTCAGTGGCCCAACGGGGCTTGAACTCAGGACCTTTTGGATCCCAAGCCTCTGCCCTAACCACTGCGCCAACACCAGGCTACCCTTACATATATATATATATATATATATATATATATATATATATATATATATATATATATATATATATATATATATATATATATATATATATATATATATATATATATATATATATATATATATATATATATATATATATATATATATATATATATATATATATATATATATATATATATATATATATATATATATATATATATATATATATATATATATATATATATATATACATATATATACATATATATACATATATATACATATATATACATATATATATATATATATACATATATATACACATATATATACATATACATACATATACATACATATATATATATATACATATACATATATATACATATATATATATATATATATATATATATATATATATATATATATATATATATATATATACATATACATATATATATATATATATATATATATATACATATACATATATATATATATATATATATATATATATATATATATATATATATATATACACATATACATATATATATATATATATATATATATATATATATATATATATATATACATATATATATACATACATATATATACATACATATACATACATACATACATACATACATACATACATACATACATACATACATACATACATATATATATATATACATGAGCCTGGTGTTGGCGCAGTGGTTAGGGCAGCCGCTTGGGATCCAAAAGGTCCTGAGTTCAAGCCCCGTTGGGCCACTGAATTAATACACCAGGGGGTTGACTCAGCCTGTCATCCTTCCGAGGTCGGCAAAATGAGTACCAGTATACTGGGCCGGTGTATACCCCGGTTAAAATAGGTGTACCATATCCCTGGGTCGTAAGAGGCGACCAGGGTTGCGTCAGGAAGGGCATCCGGCGTAAAACATGTGCCAAATCACTGTGCGGATCATATGGATGATCCGCTGTGGTGACCCCTAACGGGAGCAGCCAAAAGAAGAAGAAGAAGATATATATATATATATATATATATACATATACACATATATATATATATATACATATATATATATATACATATATGTATACATATACAAATATATATACATATACACATATATATATATATATACATATATATATATATACATATATGTATACATATACAAATATATATACATATACACATATATATATATTGTTACGGTTGTGGAAATTTGCAGAGCACCATAAAGGATATCCCCAAGATCAGTTATATCGCTAAGTCCGTGTTCAGTTAGATTTCCCCACCGTTGTTTAATGGGTTTTATTCGTGTCGACAGGGCTGTGATCTTTGAGTTAGCCATTATTATTTGCTGTCGTTATTTTAGACCAACCACCTCCACCACCAACATCGCTCTCAACAACCGCTTCAGACCAACCACTTTTCCACCACCACCACCACAACCAAAACCGTGCGAATACCTGCCTCTCAACAAACCACGCCATCCTCACTACTTCGCCAGCAACCGTCAACATCTCTGCACCACAAACATCGCCTCACCTTCGTCTCCGAAACGCCGCCATCTTTGCGCCAGCAGCGGCGAGATCCGATCAAACGGCATCGCTGCAGGCGGAGGCAAGGGTTCTCTCGTCATGCAGCGCCGATGATTTCCACAACGTCCGCTTTCCGCGCAGACGTCAGAGGTCGGAGGCAAGGGTTCTCTCGCCGTGCAGCGCCGATGATTTCCACAACATCCACTTTCCGCGCAGAGGTCGGAGGTCAGAGGTGAAAGTGCGGCGATCAGATCTCGCCTCACCAGCCCCATAAAAGGTCGCGCAGAGCGCCAGTTCAACCACTTTGGAGGGGGTCTGGAAGAGAGTCGAGTCGATCCAAGGGAGAAGCGGTCGGGATCTGGAGCGGTGTGAGGAGCGGAGCTCGAGTCCAGTGGAAGTCCGGGTTTGCCGAGGAGATGGAGCGGGGAACACATCAGGCCGGCCGTGCCACGCATGACGGCGCGTTCGTGTGGGATGTGGAGAGGTTTCCAGCCAGCAGCGAATGGTCCGAGGTGATCGGGCTTCGGGACAGTCCGAGCAGCGCGAGGGACGGACGGGCTCTTAAAGAGAGCATCAACTCGCTAAGAGCATAAGGCCCGTTCGTTCCTCTGAGGCGTTGCCGGCTGGGCCCGAATCACCGGGCCGTCAGACGAGGCCTGGGACGGACCGCGGTTACGCTAGCTGCCGTGGGGAAGGAGTGTCGTCGGTCGCCCCAGCAAGGAAGGTAACCTGCGCGGCCTCGCGGAGCCTCTGCGGTCTGCACAGCTTCGCGCAATAAAGACCCAAAGAGGTCCAGTCTGCCCCTCGTCTGTCCTGGGGCTTTTCTATGCTTTCGAATGAATGTTGTGGCGCCATGTCCGCAAGTAGAACTGTATAAGTGACTGCACATAATAAATAGACGGTATTATCTCTTTCCTTTGCATTGTGTTTGGCTGTACAACTGCATGCGTGTTTCACCCATTTGTTGCTTGATTGTATACGTGTAAAATAATAAATGTGCTTGTGTGAATGTTAATCCGTTCGTCATGTCCTTATTCCCCCATTGGAACGCCATATTGCATCTCAGAATAATAGTTGGTTGTTAAATACCGATAATAGAATCGGGTCTGGCGAGATCTGGCGATAATACCCACTAGGTTATCCCAGAACGGAACGAACCGCTTAAGCGGTTCGTGTCCAAACAGGCCTTCGCTGAGGTACGGTCCCTCGGTAGGTTACCCGTGCGAATACTTAGGTATATCAATATTCGGCGATTGACCCTGTCGTGCGCAGGTAGAATACGGACTGGGCCGTGGTGGGATTAAAAACCCACCAGTGACTGGTTTCTGGCGTTGTTCCAGAAAGTCATGACTGAATTGTCCGTTCGATGGGCGAGCGGCCGTTATTAGTTAACGCAGTCACTTGCACGCCGGGCGGGCGTAAAAGCGTAACACTGGTGTTCAGGAGTGTGGGATTCAATCCCTCCCACCTCCAACTAAATTAACGGGAATCGGATCAGGGCTGTGTGGAGCGACCCTTGGTTCCCATCAAATTACGAGCTTTTTTAATTTATTCCGATAAGCAAAATGGCGTTTCAAGGCGAATGGGTGCAGGGTGGTTTAGAAATGTGTATTGATGTAGGATCCATGGCCCTGGACAGTTCTTATTATTATCAACCCACCACTAATGGTAATCAGTGGGGCCGCTCACCCTATACTGAGCACGAACTTTGCTGGCAAAATAGCGGCGCTGCCGCATCTCAGCGCAACACGGAGTGGGCTGCTACTAATCGCACAACTAACGGCACGAGACGAGGCGGGTGCTCCCAGCCACCGTTTCAAACCACAGGGTCATGGCAGGCGTGGCAGGATGCCGGAGCATGCATTGACGGGCTTTGGAGACAAGTGTCGAAGTCCTTGCAGCGGTGGAGGAATGGTGACAACTGTATAGGGGAATTGCATTCGTTTTCCTTTGAATTGGATGAGGCACGGCGGCACGTAGACAAGGTTCATGAGGATTACGTGCGAACGGGGTCACAACGATGGGCCGATGTACAGGAAGAAAGGAGGGAGGAAGAACAAAGGCAAACAAAGCTGGAAGAGGAAAAACGGAAACACGATTTAGAATTAAAAAATACACCCGTGCAGGAGTGACGGTCATCTCTGCGAGAAACAAGCATGAGTTCCTGTTACTAGGGTGTAGTGTTCTCGGGTCAGGAGGGATTTTTGGTCAACTTTGAAGTCATGTGACGTGAAAACAAAAGTGAATATCGAAAATCCGGCCTGACCAAATCTAGATATTGTCCCATAGATTCATATGCCACAATCAAATTCAAGATAACTTAAGAAATGTAGGAGGAGATAGATTTTGAAAATCGTCATTTTGCAACTACATGAAGCAGTTTTCGCAAAATTCAGTCACGTGACGTGTACGTATTCAAAGATATCGGTATTCCTTTGAATGGACATGAAAGACAAGGTCAGCTGCTATGCAATGACACCATTCACTAACTTTTACCATATCCAGTAGAGAATATATAGCCTCCTGAAGGTAGGGCAGTTTTTGCAAACTTTGAAGTCACGTGACGCGAAAACGAAAGCGAAATTCGAAAATCCGTCCCGACCAAATTTAGATATTGTCCCATACATTCATATGCCACAATCAAATTCAAGATTGCTTGAGAAATGTAGGAGATAGATTTTGAAAATCGTCATTTTCGCATTTTTTGCCAACTTTGAAGTCACGTGACACGAAAACGAAAGCGAATATCGAAAATCTGGCCTGACCAAAATTTAGATATTGTCCCATAGATTCATATGCTACAATCAAATTCAAGATCGCTTGAGAAATGGCAGAGGAGATAGAATTTGAAAAGCGTCATTTTCGCAACTTCAAAGGCTTCGTGACCTTGACCTTGACCTTCGGTGACCTTGAAAGTCATACCATCGCGTACGTCTCATCGACCTCTATCAGGATCACTAATGACCAGATCTCCCGCTTCAACTTCATTGTGAACGGACGGATGGACGGACGGACGGACGGATCGAAGGACATCGACACCCATATTTTTAGGTCATGCTCGAAGAGATGACCTAAAAACTGAAGGAAGAGGTAAGATCAGGCAAAATGATAATATAAATCCAAGAAGAGACAATAAAAAGGGGAGAGAAAAATCTGGAACAGGAGAAGAGCAAACTGAATGAAAGAATAGAAGAAGAGAAAATTAGTAATTCCCGGGATAGAGAGAACTTGGAACAGGAATGGAAAACGAAGCTGGAGGAGGAAAAACGGGAACATGATGGGGAATTGGAACAACTGAAGAAGGAGGTAAGAACAGGCAATCGGAAAAGAGAAAGCCTGGAAGAGAAGATAAAAACAGAACAGGAATGGCAGGAATTCCGTAAGTTTTTGCAAGGAATGAAGCAGGAAGTGGAGATCAACGAAGTGAAGAAAACGATGAGATTGGAGAATGAGGAACGAGAGAGACAGTGGAATAAGAAACAAAAAGAACACGAATTGGAAATTCACCAACTAAAGGAGATGAGCAAGAGAGTGGATGAAATGAGGAAGGAAGAATGTGAAAGAGGTGTGGAGATGAGGACGGAATTAGAAAAAAAAGCTTCTGAGTTAGTGAAACACCAAAACAAAGAAACGGGATTACAAAACGAGCTGAGGATGTTAAGAGAGGAAAGAAAGACAACAGAGAATGAAACGCTAAGGAACCACGCTGTACAGATCGAGCAGTGAGAAGCCAAAGCAAGGTGGGAGTGTGAGGAGGTGAGAGACCAAAGAGACAGAAACACCAAAGCAGAGAGAGAGAATTACAAAACGAACTGAGGATGGTAAGAGAGGAAAGAAAGACAACGGAGAATGAAACGTTAAGGAACCACACTGTGCAGATCGAACAGCTGGAAGCCAAGGCCAGATTAAAGAATGAGAGGAAAGAAAGAGTAATGAGGGAAACTATGAGATTGGAGAAGGAAGAACAAGAGAGACAGTGGAATAGAAAACAAAAACAGTATGAATTTGAGGTTGACTAATTGAAAGAAAAACCAAGGTTGGAGTACGAGGAGATAGTGACAGAACAAGGAATGAAACAGGAAAGAGAGATTAACCAATTGAGGGAAACTCTGAGATTGGAGAAGGAAGAACAAGAGAGACGGTGGGATAGAAAACACAAAGAAAACGAGGTTGAAGTTAACTAACTCAAGGAGAGAGCAAAATTTGAGTCCACAGAGATGGAAAAGCTCCGGAAAAATAACAAACAGCAAAGGGGGCTCAGAGAGGAAGAACGACTCAAAAGGAGTCAGGAAGTAGAAAAGCGCAATAAGGTGGGATGTGTGGTAGCACCGCAAGGAGTAATGTTAGTGGTGCAGGAGTTGATTGACACCACTCGTCAGATGAAGCAGCAATTAGGGAAAACCCTGATAAAGGAGACACAAATAAAAATGGAGACGAGGGAAATAACAGAAACGACGAAGGAAAGGGAAGTATTGCCAGAGACACGGGAGATAGACCGAGTCGAGACTGAATTAAATAGAACGAAGGAGGAAACAGAGACGAAGATCCAGGAAGAAACTAATCGACATGAAGAGACAACAGAAATAAAATGTATAGAGACGCGGGAGATGGAAACGGTAGAGGAGAGACAACACGATAAAGACGGGGTGAAAGACGAGCACACACACATGGAGGTAGTGGAGGACAATGGGGGCGAGCTGGCAGAATGTGTCGTGACCCGGTGCAAGCAGCTGGATGGCCTCCTCCAGGAACAAGGGGAGACGCTATGCTCCCTTGAAGTGGATCTCAACCAGGTGGGTCCGGTCGAGCTTTGCGAGGGAGAGGGGGCGAGTGCTGTAGATGGGTGCACGCGAAGCTTGGGGGGTGTGAAGGCCCTGAGACCCCTTGTAGTGGCACAAATTCCCAGCGTGAATGTCCCGGTGTGTGTACACGAGTGTGGAAAAATGCGTGCTGCAAATCACGCATAGCGTGGGTGAAAGGTTGTGTGTGAAAGGAACCGCGTGTGTGAGTAAAATGGTGTGCGAGGTTGCGAGCGAGCCGAGATGCGTGCTTCCCAGCACGCCGTGTGTGGAAGAAGCACGATGTGAGGAAGAGACAGCGTGTGTGAGTGAAACCCCCTGTGCAAGTGGAAGGCCGTGTGTGAGTGGAACCACGTGTGCGAGTGAAAGGGCATGCGTGAGTGAATGGCCGTGTGTGAGAGGGACCGGGTGTGTGAGGTCGCTGTATGCAAGGGAGATGGCGGTTGGCATGCAGGAACACGCAACCGCATGTCTGAATGTCATGTCGAGGTGTGTGAGCGTCGTGGCACGTGGGAGTTTGTGCGCGAGAGTGCGACGACGACAGAGCCTGACGGTGGACAAAGGCCGAGTAGCGGCCGTAGCTGTTTTGGGAACCGTGCCGGGTTTGCACGGCAGCGCGTGCGGGGTCCGTGCTGTGCTACGCACGAGGCCGCCACGTGCGCGCCTGCGGGAGTGAAGCCCGGTCCGTAAACACACGTGGTGGATTAGCCGATCCCACGGACGGACAGAAGGTAGGCTGGATAATGGATTTGGACCGGATGGGTTCTCCAGGCGAGCGTGTGTGAAACTACGACGAACAGAGCACATGTGCTCACGTGGGGAAACTGCTCGAAACGCGAGGCTTGTTTTGAATGCGCAGGAAGACGTCGTGGCTACATGGTCGGAATCTGGCAGAAGGGAAATCCCTGCCGGAGGTTACCGTCCAAGAAGGGACGAGGTGCGAAAGGCGCGAACAGCTGCCATGACGTCACGGACAAAGAGCGCAGGTTGCGAGTTGCCGCGCTGGTGGGCGCATGAAAAAAAAAGCAAGCCTCACTTCGGGTGAACAGGATTCCCGGGCAAGGGGTGGAAGCCCCCTGTCCCGGGCACAGGAATGGAACTAGTTAGGGGGATGGGTGAGTGTTAGTTAGACCGGCTCCATGGGGCAGGGATAAGTCCTCATGGGGCCCGTGGAATGGATTAGTTAGAGGGATTTTAGGTCAGATTTAGGATGGGATATGGGAAATGATTTTGAGGACATGGACAGACTTTGTGGGGTGGGGACGTAGCTTAGCTACGTAGATTAAAAGGAATGTGCTGCTAGTGTTAGGGATGACGAGGAAGCACGTGGTAGTTACGGGATTTAGTGAGAGGAATGGCAGTGATCAGCGATGTGAGTTGAGAAATGGAATGGAAACGTGTTGAGTGAGTGAAGGCCAGCGGGCCTGAGTGAATGGAGTGAATGTGGAATGCATGGTGCGATGAGTGATTGGGGGGAGGAGTGACTCCCACCCAAGGGACCCCGGGGTCAGTGTAAAGTGAGTTAGTGGGTTAGTCAAATTGACAAAATGGAGGTCGTTTTGCTGTTGGTGGGAATGTAGGCTCGAAACCCGTTTGGAGGGGTGCAGGAGCCCTGTTGACGGGCTGGGAGTGTGGCTACGGATGGTGAGTATCGCTTAGTGGGTACCCCGGGCACCGGGCTAGTCGGCTGCGGTAGGCCAAGGGTCTAGTGGGGGCCGGGATAGCATAGTGGGCATGGGTGGGCCCGCATGATGCGGGGCCAGGGGCGCCATTGGCCACGTGGGCAGTGCATTAGGCACGGGCACCCAGGGAAGGGGCCCGGGGTGACAGCCTGCCACGTGAGCATTTCAGGGGAGTCGCCAGGGAGGGCACTCCCCAGTGTTTAGGGAGCTGGTAGGCTCGGAGACAGTTGTAGTGCCCGGGGGTGCCATCGTTGGAGAATCGGCAGAGGGTAGTTCCTGCCAAGGGAGCCAAGCGTCCCAGCCATGAGACCGTGTGAGGGCACGGGAGGAAAATTCGAGGGCGAGGCCCAAAATTGTGAGGACACCAACACAGGTGACAGGAATCTTGGTTTGTAGAACCAGCAGTTTAAGCGAGAGGCGCTTTTGGAAAGCCCCGGGGTAGTTTAAGGTTAATAATGTTAGGGTAGACAGGAAGTGTACCCCTTCGCACCATCCATCCCTTCGCTCTCGTTGTGGGCCGCTGGACCCACCTTGGGTTGAGATCGCTGAAATCTGAGGAGGCCATTCTGAGGCTTGGATTGGGCCTCGACACAGGAAGCTCTCCCTCATTCCCCTCCAGGAAGGGAACGTAGGGGTTGGGAGTAGGCTAGGTAACAGGATAGGTTAGCCGGACAAAGACAATAAAGGGGGTTAGGGAGACGATTTATAGAGAAAAATAAAATAAAACTTAAAAAAATTAAAAAAAAAAGTCGGGGCTAAATTTGGATGTTTGCAAACTAAGGGGGTGGGTATGAACAGAGACAGGCAAAGGCGATAGGTTGGGAGGGAGACAGTAGGGTAGGTCCGAGTCCACCTTCCGAGTGGCCAGCACCACCGCACTCCCTCCATGAACCTCCAGTACAAGGCAAGAGGCCGGTCAGTTCATCTGCCGGCTGTTTTACTGCAAGGCCTGTGCCGGTCAGTTCATCTGCCGGCTGTTTTGCTACATGGCCTTATCTTGCCTTGCCATGCCTTGTCTGCCTGCCTTGGCCTTGACCCCATGCCTGCTAGCCTTCCTTGCATTTTGCCCCATTTTCATCCATCACCATGTGCGCCAGAATCATCACGCGTTCGGCAGGGACTGCCCTGTAGGCAGCCGCATCACGGGACTGCACTGGCAGCCCGTGCACATTAGTGTTATTTGAGTCAGATCATCGCGCGTGCTGCAGGGACTGCCCTGTAGGCAGCCACATCACGAGACTGCATTGGCGGCCCGTGCACCGTTCATTTGCTTGTGTTGTTTGCATTGCCACATTCAGTGTTCTGCAGGGACTGCCCTGTAGGCAGCCGCATCACGGGACTGCATTGGCAGCCGGTGCACCGCTTGTGTTCACTGCGCTCATTTCACAGGGGAGGCCTCGGACTGCGTGTGAGCAACTGGCCACATTCCCTGTCACCTGCAAACCAGAGACTGCGTGTGAGCAGCCTGGCTCCCTGCTTTTCTTTTCCCGCAGAGTCCATCAGTCCTTACCTGGGCCATGGTTTAGTGTAAATGTATAAGGTTAATCATTAATTTGTTGTCCGTCTAAACATTTCTTAGAGTAAATCGACCCCACTGAGTTCGAAAATACAGTCCATTTTCACCTAGGAAGTTCAGAAGTGTATGGATTCGCATCTCACCATACCCTAATTTTTTATATCAATGGAATTACAAACTATTAGAATATTTCATCTCATTTACCAAATACCACTATCATCTCCGCCTCTATTGCTGTCTCCACTCCCGCCTGAACTTATTTCGAGCCGGCCCAACATCCAGTGTTTTAGATTCAATGATTCACGAAAAATATGTCAGTTATTTATTTATATGCCTGGTGTTGGCGCAGTGGTTAGGGCAGCGGCTTGGGATCCAAAAGGTCCTGAGTTCAAGCCCCGTTGGGCCACTGAATTAATACACCAGGGGGTTGACTCAGCCTGTCATCCTTCCGAGGTCGGAGAAATGAGTACCAGTGTACTGGGTCGGTGTATACCCCTGTTAAAATAGGTGTACCATATCCCTGTGTCGTAAGAGGCGACCAGGGTTGCGTCAGGAAGGGCATCCGGCGTAAAACTTGTGCCAAATCACAATGCGGATCATACGGATGATCCGCTGTGGCGACCCCTAACGGGAGCAGCCGAAAGAGGAAGAGGAAGAAGAAGCAGATATATATATATATATATATATATATATATATATATATATATATATATATATATATATATATATATATATATATATATATATATATTGTTACGGTTGTGGAAATTCGCAGAGCACCATAAAGGATATCCCCAAGATCAGTTATATCGCTAAGTTCGTGTTCAGTTAGATTTCCCCACCGTTGTTTAATGGGTTTTATTCGTGTCGACAGGGCTGTGATCTTTGAGTTAGCCGTTATTCTTTGCTATCGTTATTTTGGACCAACCACCTCCACCACCAACATCGCTCTCAACAACCGCTTCAGACCAACCGCATTTCCACCACCACAACCACACCTGCCTCTCAACAAACCACGCCTGCCTCTCAACAAACCACGCCATCCTCACTACTTCGCCAGCAACCGTCAACATCTCCACACCACAAACATCGCCTCACCTTCGTCTCCGAAACAACGCCATCTTTGCGCCAGCAGCGGCGAGATCCGATCAAACGGCATCGCTGCAGGCGGAGGCAAGGGTTCTCTCGCCATGCAGCGCCGATGATTTCCACAACGTCCGCTTTCCGTGCAGAGGTCAGAGGTCGGAGGCAAGGGTTCTCTCGCCGTGCAGCGCCGATGATTTCCACAAAGTCCGCTTTCCGCACAGAGGTCAGAGGTCGGAGGCAAGGGTTCTCTCGCCGTGCAGCGCCGATGATTTCCACAACGTCCGCTTTCCGCACAGAGGTCAGAGGTCAGAGGCAAGGGTTCTCTCGCCGTGCAGCGCCGATTATTTCCACAACGTCCACTTTCCGTGCAGAGGTCAGAGGCAAGGGTTCTCTTGCCGTGTAGCGCCGATTATTTCCACAACGTCCACTTTCCGCGCAGAGGTCGGAGGCAAGGGTTCTCTCGCCATGCAGCGCGGATGATTTCCAAAACGTCCGCTTTCCGCGCGGAGGTCAGAGGTCGGAGGCAAGGGTTCTCTCGCCGTGCAGCGCCGATGATTTCCACAACGTCCGCTTTCCTTGCAGAGGTCGGAGGTCAGAGGTGAAAGTGCGGGATCAGATCTCGCCTCAACAGCCCTATAAAAGGCCGTGCAGAGCGTCAGTTCAATCAGTCTGGAGGGGGTCTGGAAGAGAGTCGAGTCGATCCAAGGGAGAAGTGGTCCGGATCTGGAGCGGTGTGAGGAGCGGAGCTCGAGTCCAGTGGAAGTCTGGGTTTGCCGAGGCGACGGAGCGGGGAACACATCAGGCCGGCCGTGCCACGCATGACAGCGCATTTGTGTGGGACGTGGAGAGGTTGCCAGCCAGCAGCGAACGGTCCGAGGTGATCGGGCTTCGGGACAGTCCGAGCATCACGAGGGACGGACAGGCTCTTAAAGAGAGCATCAACTCGGAAAGAGCATAAGGACCGTTCATTCCTCTGAGGCGTTGCTGGCTGGGCCCGAATCACCGGGCCGTCAGACGAGGCCTGGGCCGGACCGTGGTTACGCTAGCTGCCGTGGGGAAGGAGTGTCGTGGGTCGCCCCAGCAAGGAAGGTAACCTGCGCGGCCTCACGGAGCTTCTGCGGTCTACACGGCTCCATGAAATAAAGACCCAAAGAGGTCCAGTCTGCCCCTCGTCTGTCCTGGGGCTTTTCTTTGCTTTCGAATGAATGTTGTGGCACCATGTCTGCAAGTAGAACTGTATAAGTGATTGTACATAATAAATAGATGGTATTAGCTCTTTCCTTTGCATTATGTTTGGCTGTATCACTGCATGCGTGTTTCACCCATTTGTTGCTTGATTGTTTTCGCGTAAAATAATAAATGTGCTTGTGTGAATGTTAACCCGTTCGTCGTGTCCTTTTTCCCCCATTGGAACGCCATATTGCATCTCGGAATAATAGTTGGTTGCTAAATACCGATAATAATAAAAAAAAAAAATTTTGTTTGTTTGTTTGTTTTTTCTCCCCATTACCTTCAATTTCTATCCTCCCCATTACCTTCAATTTTGATCCTCCCCACTTTCCAAACATCCCCCATTCTCCCAACTAATCTCTTTCTTATCTCAAAAAATAAAATAAAATAAAATAAAAATACCCCCACAACAACGACAACACGCTCACCTTCTCCCGACCCAGGTCGAAAAACCAGTTAAAACCAGTACATATTTTCAACTGGTCTCTATTGGTTCTAATTGGTCTTTAACTGGTCTCTATTGGTTTCAACTGGTACCAGTTAAATTCAGTCAGAATTCCAATTTCCCAGTTGAAAAAACCAGTAGCTCATATTTGTACCAGTTAAAGTCTTACTGGTTCCAGTTGATACCAGTTGCAATGTACTGGTCCCAGTTGATACCAGTTACAATGTACTGGTCCCAGTTGATACCAGTTAGTTAAATACATGTATTTCAACTGGTAATATATCACTCTATTCCAATTTCCATATTAAAACCAGTAAGAAACCAACTGGCTTTACTGGTACCAGTTGGCTACTGGTTTTCAACTGGTACCAGTTGACCAGTATGCTACTGGTCTTTACTGGTTTTTTGACCTGGGGATTCTGCTCTTCTTCTTCCTCTTAACTTCCTCCTCGTCTTCCTCGATTTTTTTTTTTTACACTTCCATGACCTAATCTGTTGAACTCTCTCATACATTAATATTAACAACAAAAACGATCTTATAATGCTTCATCTTCCTCTCTCACACATGTGGTACTCTTTACTGTTTCACAATGCACTACTCTTCTGCTATTTTAACAGACTGCTCTCATTTCGACCTCTCCTTCATTCCTTGCCTAAAAAATCCAACTATTACAGCGCTTCTTCTCTCCATGCTCTGAATTCGCCTTCATTGCATCCATCAAGAATTGTGTTAAATCGCATCTCTGACCTAAAACTTTTAAAAACCACAGTTTGCCATGGATGCTCGCTTTCCATCAACCATTCTTTTTTCCAACTTCAGTGCCAACTCACCCCCCTCACCCCTCACTCTCACTCTCAAAGCAACCATCCCACTCTTCTCCCTCCAAGCCTCCCTCTCACCTCTCTCAAAAATCCCCCTCACTCTTCCTTCTCAAAGTTGCCCCCCTCTCATCCACCAACCTGCCTCCCTCCACTGCCCTCTCACCTCCATCTCTTCACTCCACCTCCTCAAATCCTCAACTGCCTTCTTCCTTGTCTCTTGTCCCCCTCTCCCCCAGCACCACAGAGCCTTTTCTCCTCCTCATTCGGCCCCCTCCCCTCGCTATTCTACAATACCCCACACTCCTTCAGCAACCTTCCTTACCTTCCCCCCTCGTCCCTTGTCCTACCCTCCCCTCCCCTCCACCTCCTGCACCAAAAGCCTCCTCCCCTTCCTCTTCATTAAAAGTGTGGACCTCAAATATCCGGGGCCTTCGCTCAAACCTTTCAGATCTTTCCATACAGGTTGCCACTGACAAACCAGACATTATCTGCCTAACAGAAACTTTCCTCTCCCAAGACGTGTCTGACTCCCAAGTATCTCTCCCTGGCTACTCCCTCTTACGGTATGACAGACCTGAGCCTCGTCCTGGTGGAGGTGTTGCTCTCTTCATCAAAGACTCTATTCCTCACTCTCCATGCACTGCTCTCACTCCCCCACACCCCCAGGAATACCTCTGGCTTCGGCTTCCCCTCCACTCCCACCTCATGTTTATATGTGTACTGTACCGTCCACCGAACAGTGATGACTCCATCTACACCTCACTATCCGAAAACATGGACCATCTTCTCATCCAAACTCTCTCTTCCTCTTATGTGGTGACTTCAATTGTCATCACGCCAGTTGGCTAGGTGTGGGTACCTCTCTCATCTGCCATGGCACCTCAGCAAAAGCTTTCTGCGACTCATTGGGACTGACTCAATCGGTCAACTTCCCGACCCGGATCTCAACCAATGGTACTCCATCTCTTCTGGATCTGGTTTTGACAAATTTCCCTGACAATATCTGCTGCTCTTCCTTCGCTCCAATTGGTTCTTCTGACCACGTCCTTGTCAAAGTGGACATCTCTCTGGCTGTTATCAGAGAACCACCTCACCGCCGTCGAGTCTGGCATTTCACTCAAGCCGACTGGCAGGGTCTCCGAGCAGCCATCAAACTTACAGACTGGTCTCCTATCACTACTTTCTCAAACATCAACTCATCCTGGGAATTCTTTCAAAGAAACTTGCTCTCCCTCATGCACAGATTTATCCCCTCTCGTGTTCAGTTGTCTTACCCTTCCTCCCGCCCTTGGTTTACTGAAGCTTGTGGCGAGGCAGTTGTCCTGAAACAACTTGCCTTTGCCTCATGGAAAGCAAACCCAACTGAGGGCAATCTCAGTTCTTTCCACAAAGCTCGGAACAAGTGTGTATCTACCCTCAGGAGAGCCAGAAAACAACATCTTTCTCATCTCAAGTCTGAACTCTCAAACCTCTCTCCCTCCTCAAAATCCTGGTGGCGTTTAATCAAATCTGTTTCTGGTGTATGTTCCCCCTCCATCCCCTCCCTTACCTCAAATGGCCGCACTGCTGATTCCACACGTGATAAAGCTGAATGTCTAAACTCGGTGTTTGCAGCTAAATCTTGTGTCCTAAACCCATCACTATCTCTACCCACTTTACCCAGTCGCACCCAACTGTCCCTGGACTCTGTATCCTTTTCTCCTGACAAGGTGGAGAGCTTGCTTTCAAACCTCGAGTCAGATTCTGCAACCGGTCCAGACGGCATCAGCCCACGTGTCCTCAAAGCCTGCTCTTCTGCTCTTGCTCACCCTCTCTCTGTTCTATTCACCCTCTCATTTGCCCAAGGTCATCTGCCATCTGCTTGGAAATCTGCTAACATCACTGCCCTGCATAAAAAAGGTGCAAAAACAGATCCCTGTAACTACAGACCAATCAGCCTTCTCCCAATCATCAGCAAGGTGATGGAATCCATCATCGCTTCAGACATGAAATCCTTCCTCTTCTCCAATGGCTTGATTTCCAATCATCAATTTGGTTTCAGACCAGGTCACTATACCCTGGATATGCTGCTTCTGCTCTCCCATCAATGGATGGAGGTCCTCAATGCCAGACAGGAAATCCGAGCCGTATCCCTGGACATATCACGTGCTTTTGACACAGTCTGGCACCCTGCCCTACTCACCAAACTCTCTTCCCATGGTATTCAAGGCCATCTCCACTCATGGCTCGCAGACTTCCTCTCCTGTCGCAGTCAACGTGTGGCCCTAAATGGAGTTCTTTCATCCCCTCTTCCTGTGCAGGCTGGAGTTCCTCAAGGTAGCGTTCTGGGCCCTGTTCTTTTTCTGGTTTTCATCAATGATCTCTCGGACTCTCTGGAAAATCCTCTATTTCTCTTTGCCGACGACTTCACCCTCTGCCGTACCATCTGTCATCCCTCAGACCGGCAAGCAGCAGCTTCTTCGCTCACTGCAGATCTGGATAAAATCACAAACTGGTCCAACACGTGGAACATGTCTTTCAATCCAGACAAATCTCACACTCTCACTATGTCTCTTCGAAAGCTCCTGACCTCCTGACCACTTACAAAGCTTTTGTCCGTAGCCTGATGGAGTACTGCTCTCCCCTCTGGGCTGGTGCTCCTGCCTCCCACCTTTCTCGGCTTCACGCTGTCGAAACCAGGGCATTTAAGATCATCGGCATCTCCCGCAATGAAGCTGAGTCTTTGGGGCTCTCACTCAATCACCGCAGGTTGGTCGGTGGTCTTTCTGTCTTCTACCGACTCCTCTCCAGCCTTGCCCCCCTGCTCTCTCTGCGATTTGTCCCCACCACATTTCCACAGGGCGCTCAAGGTCCGCCAACAACCCCCTTCTGGTAAAACTATGAAAATCAAAAATCACTGCTCATCTTCACTCTTTCATTCCTCTTTTTTCCCGCCTTTGGAATAAACTTCCCCACTCTATTCTTTCCCATTCTTCCCTCCAGGCTTTCAAAACAGCTGTTCACCACCACCTCTTATCTTCCCCCATCCAAATCCTCGATCTTTTCTACCCCCGATAATCCACCCAAGCCCACTTCCTTCATTTCTCCTGCTTTCCTTCCTGAAAGTCCCTGAAATGTCCATCTTCTCTTCGCCATGTTCCCCGTCCCATCCCCATCCCTCTCCCTTCCACAGTTCACCAAATGTGTCTGTTCCCCACTGTTTTGTGCCTTCCACTCCCGCCCCTCTTGTCTCATGCCTCCTTGCTGTGAGTTGTGTGTTAGCTCTCATACGAGCCTCGACCAAGGTATACAAAAAAAAAAAATAGAATCGGGTCCGGCGAGGTCTGGCGAAAACACCCGCTCGGTTATCCCAGAATGGAACGAACCGCTTCAGCGGTTCGTGTCCAAACAGGCCTTCGCCGAGGTACGGTCCCTCGGAAGGTTACCCGCGCGAATACTTCGGTATATTGATATTCGGCAATTGACCCTGTCGCGCACGGGTAGAATACGGACTGGGCCGTAGTGGGATTAAAAACCCACCCGTGACTGGTTTCTCGCATTGTTCCAGAAAGTCATGACTGAATTATCCGTTCGGTGGGCGAGCGGCCGTTATTAAACGCGGTCACTCCTACGCCGGGCGGGCATAAATTCGTAACAATATATATATATATATATATATATATATATATATATATATATATATATATATATATATATATATATATATACATATATATACATATTTATACATATACATATATATATATATATATTGTTGTGGTTACCAAATTCGCAAACCACCATTCAGGTCCCTTAGGTGAGGTATCTCGGTAAGTACATGTGTAGTTAGGCCCAAACCCGTTGTCTAGTGGGAATACATGTCATTTATGCGTGCTGCGACTCTTCAGGATAGCCGTTTTTCTTTTGCTATCTTTATTTTGGACCAACCGCCATGATTACCACCACCAACCACCGCTTCACCACAACCGCCACGACCTTCACGTCACACCTCGCAACCGTCGCATCGCCACCGTTCTTGCCCCGCTGTGGGTACCGGTGTTGGACTCGTGCAGGGCGCGCGCCGAACAGCGTGTACAAAATCACGGATTTTGTGCTTCAAAAACGGATCAAAAACGACACACGCCCACTTTTTGCCGTCCAATCGGTGAGCGAGGGGCGGGTGGCCCCGCCCCCAGGGCGATCGATATATGCAAATTTATGGATCAAAAAGCCTTCACGCCCACTTTTTCTCGGGCCAATGGGGAGCGAGGTGAAAGGTCGAAGGGAGGGGGTCAAAGATGAGAGGGCGAAGCTACGGGGCGGATAAAAGGACCGTGTTCGTCAGTCCAAAGAGTCCAGAGGCGGAGAGTAGGAGAGTCCAGAGGCGGAGAGTAGGAGAGTCCAGAGGCGGAGAGTAGGAGAGTCCAGAGGCGGAGAGTAGGAGAGTCCAGAGGCGGAGAGTAGGAGAGTCCAGAGGCGGAGAGTAGGAGAGTCCAGAGGCGGAGAGTAGGAGAGTAGGAGAGTCGGAAACAGAGAGTCAAGACTTCGCGGGCGGTGGAGTTGGCAAGAAGGAGCTGGTCGTCGTGTGCGTTGGAGTCGGAACGGAGGGGACGGAGCTGTGGAAAGGCAGCGACACCAGACGAGGGGGTGCTCGCGTCGGGAGCTGCACCCCAGGGAGGCCGACAGCGCGACCTGGCCGAGGTGGAGACGCTCGTCGCGGGATAATAAAAATCCTCTATACCCCGAGCATCAGCAACCCCCTCCTGTTTCCCCCCGCGCTGAGATAGTGCGACCAAGGGGGCCCCTTTCCCACCCCCTACCAGACACTGTCCGCGAGGCCCGCGGAGTTGAGGTGCCATCGCCGCTCCGCGTCTCATCACCAGACGGGTAGGCGCGACCCGGTCTCGGCCTCAGGCCCGCCTCATCCTTGAGGGTATTCTTTCCTTGGTTTTGGGTATGTGTTGTCGGCGCCGTCTGTGAAGTAGAATTATATAAGTGTTGCCGTGTGCTCGGTAGTCGGTATTAGCTCTGCATTGTGTTTTCGCTTTTACATTTGCTTTTTGTGTAAATTGCATTGTGTCTTTTCTGTGTGCTTTTGGTGGAATTGAATATGTGTGCTTTCCGTTCAGCGCGAATAAATGTGCTTTGTGTTGAACTGTTTCCCGCTTCGCTTCGTCTTTTCCTCTATTGAATCCCCATCTTGCTTCACGTAAAGGGTTGGTAGTGGGCTGAATACGCCCGATAATTAATCGAACCGTCGAGGTCGACGATAACACCGCTCGGTTATTCTGATAGTACGGAACGGGTCGCTTAAGTGGCCCGTGTCCGAAGTCGACCTGCGGCGAGGTGCGATCGCCCGGTCTACCCTCCGCGTGGGTACTTAGGTAGGTCGAATTTGGCGAGCAACCCTATCCCACGCGGGGCTGATTGGCTCGATCGCGGTGAGACCGAAAGGTCCACCCGTGACTGGTTCCCGGCGTTAGTCCGAGAGGGTCACGACTGGATTGTCCGTCCGGTGGGCGACGTGCCGCGATTCGAGTTACGTGGCCGTCAGCACGCCGGCGGGCGCGAAATCCGTAACACTGGTGTCAGGAGTGGGATACAAATTCATCGCCCTCCTTGCGGCACTGGTATCGGAGAACAGGAAAACGGGCTCTCCTGTCTCCGGCTAAATTCACGGGAATCCAGGGGTGAGAGAAGCGACCCCCGATTCCCTCCAAATTACGAGCGAGCGAAATTAACCCTTTAAGAGAAGCAAGATGGCGTCTCAAGGCGAGCGGGAGCCGGGGGTATTAGAAATGGATGTAGAATGTGTAGGATCCATGGTCCAGGATGGAATCCCCGAGCAGGAAATGTTGATTGTGCAGGAACACGGACTCGCCCAACTGAACCCAGAGCCCGAAATGGGTGCGGCAGCGGCCGCAGTGTATGACACCTCCCCCCCCCCTCTCCACCAAAACCCTTCCCCAACCCCTGCCGAAACGGCTCACCCAAGCGCACCCGACATGGCCCAGCTATTCGCCATGCTGGCGGCAATGACAGCGAAAATGGATGCAAACGCAAATGAATTTATAAACGAAATGAAAAGCATGGGCAAGCAAATGAAAAAAGAAATGAAAGAACTACGGGGTGAGACGCAGAACATGGGCCGATGCCTGCAGGCGGGCATGAAGGCCGTGACCAGGGAACTTAAAATGGCGACTCCACGTGTCGGAACAAACGAGCTGGAAGGGGGTGCAACGGCTGACAGGCCCGCGGTGGAGGCGGGTAAGGAAAAAGTAATTCGGGAGACAAGAGACGAGGTGAAAGTAATTGCGAGGGAGAGAAAAGAACAATTAATACGGAGAGCAAGGATGAGGTACGCGGAGATCGTGAAAGAGCAAGGAGTGAAAAACAGGGAAGGACGGGAGCGACTTAAAGAGAAAGCAAGGTTGACCTACATAAAGACAAGGGAAAGACGCCAGAAAGAAGCAGAGACCAATAAACACGATGAAGACGGGGTAAGTGACGCGCACACACACACGGAGGTAGTGGAGGACAATGGGGGTGAGCTGGCGGACTGGGTAGAGACCCAGTGCGAGCACCTGGATGGCCTCCTCCAGGAACGAGGGGAGGGAGTATGCCCCCTTGAGGCGAGTCACGACCAGGTGAGTTCGGTCGTGCTTCGCGAGGTTGAGGGGACGAGTGCTGTGGACAGGTGCACGGAGAGCTTGGGGGGTATAGAGGCCCCGGAGACCCTTGTGGGGACACGAATCCCCAGTGTGGTTGTCCCTGTGTGTGTGGTGCAAGGTGTGAGTGCGTCCCCGTGTGTGGAAGCGACCCCGTGTGTGAGTGGTGTGGTGGCGATGGTGCCGGAGTGCGTGCTTCCCAGCACGCCGTGTGTGGATGAGGCACCGTGTGTGAGAGAGGCCGTGTGTGTGGATGAAACGGCCAGTATGAGTGAGGCACCGCGGGTTAGTGCCCCCGCGTGTGTGGGTGAGGCACCGTGTGTGGATGAGGCACCGCGGTTGAGTGCCCCCGCATGTGTGAGTGAGGCACCGCGGATAAGTGCCCCCGCGTGTATGAGTGAGGCACGGTGTGTGGATGAGGCACAGCGGTTGAGTGCCCCCGCGTGTGTGAGTAGTATGGTTTGTGTGAGTAGTGAGGGACGCGTGAGTGAACGGCCGAGTGCAAGGGAGACCGTGTGTGTGAGAGAGCGGTATGTGAGGGAGATGTCGGTTGGCATGCGGGAGCACGCAGCCGCGTCTCCCGGTGTGAATGTGATGGAGTGGACTGTGTGCGTCGTAACACGCAGGTATGCGTGTGTGGAATGGAGACGGAGACGGCGACAGAGGAGAGAAAGCCGAGTAGCGGCTGTGGTCGTTTCGGGGACCGTGCCGGGTTCACCCAGCAGTGAGCACGCGGTTCGTGCTGTGCAACGCACGAGACCGCCACGTGCTCGCTTGCGAGAGTGAAGTCCCGGTCCGGAAACGCACGCGGTGGATTTGCCGATCCCGCGGATGGACAAAGTTTAGGCAGGAAAATGGATTTGGACCGTACGGGTTCTCCACGCGATCGTGTGTGTTAAGCTCCAACGGGCAAAGCACATGTGTTCGCGTGGGGAACCCCTCGAGACGTGGGGCTTGTGTTTTTTTTTTTTGCGCACGGTGACGTCATGGCTGCACGTGTGGTTGGAATCCGGCAGGAGGGGTATCTCTGCCGGATGGTAGCGTCCAAGGAGGGACGAGGAACACGTGCAGCTGCATGACGTCACGGGCAGGTGTAAAGTGCGCGAGCTCTGAGTTGCCGCGCAGGTGCTGCGCATGAAAAAAACAAAAAAAAAACAAGCCTCACTTTCGGGTGCACAGGATTCCTGGGCAAAGGGTGAAAGACCCCCTTGACACCCTGGGCACAGGATGGAAACTAGTTAGGGGGAAGGGTTAGCTTAGTTAGACCGACTTCATGGGGCAGGGGTAAGTCCTCATGGAGTCCGTGGAATGGATTAGTTAGAGGGATTGTAGCCAGATTTAGGTTGGGAAATAAAAGGATTTTGAGAACAGTGACAGACTTGTGGATGTGTAGAGGGGACGTAGCTTAGCTACGTAGGTTAAAAGGAACGTGCTGTAGTTTAAGGGACGACGTGGGAGCACGAGTTAGTTAGGGGATGTAGTTAGAAGGATGGCAGAGTTCAGTGGTGTGTGTGTTGAAGAGTTGTTGGTGAGTTATGATGTGGAGACATGTTGAGTGAGTGAGGCCAGTGGGTCTGTGTGAGTGGAGCGAATGGGGAATGCATGGTGCGATGAGTGATTGGGGGGAGGAGTGACTCCCGCCCAAGGGACCCCGGGGTCAGTGTAGAGTGAGTAAGCTGGGTTAGTCAAATTGAAAAATGGAGGTCGTTTTGTTGTTGGTGGGAAAGTAGGCTCGAGACCCATTTGGAGGGGTGCAGGAGCCCTGTTGACGGGCTTGGGAGCGTGGCTGCGAAAGGTGAGTATCGCTGAGTGGGTACCCCGGGCACCAGGCTAGTCGGCCGCGGTAGGCCAAGGGCCCATGGGGGGCCGGGATAGAGTAGTGGGCACGGGTGCGCCTGCTTGGTGCGGGGGCCCGGGGCGCCATTAGCCGCGTGGGCAGTGTTGTGGGCACGGGTGACCCTCGGAAAGGGGCCCGGGAGGCCGGCCTGCCACGTGTGCGTTTCAGGGGAGGTGCCATGGGGGGCACTCCCGGTGTTAGGGAGCTGGTAGGCTCGGAGGCAGTGTAGTGCCCGGGGGTGCCATAGCGGGAGAATCGGCAGAGGGTCGTGCCTGCCAAAGGGAGCCACGTGTCCCAGCCAGGAGACCGTGTGAGGGCACGGAGAGAAAATTGGGGGGCGAGGCCCGAAATTGTGAGGACACCAACACAGGCGACGGGAATCTGGGTTGTTAGAACCAATAGTTTAAGCGAGAGGCGCTTGTTGAAAGCCCCGGGGTAGTTTAACAGTTAAATGGATAGGGTAGATTAGGAAGTGTACCCCTCCGCACCATCCATCCCCTCGCTGTCGTTGTGGGCCGCTGGACCCACTTTGGGTTAGATCGCCGACCTCTGGGGAGGCCATTCTGAGGCTTGAGTTGGGCCTCGACACAGGACGCTAGCTCTCCCTTGTTCCCCTCCGGGAAGGGAACGTAGGGGTTGGTAGTAGGCTAGGTGACAGTATAGGTTAGCCGAACAAGGACGATAAAGGGGGTTAGGGGACGATTTATAGTGGGGGAGTAAAAATAAAAACAACAGAAAAAAATTAAGTTGGGGCTAAATTGGGGTTTGACAAATTAAGGGAGTGGGTATGTACAGTGACAGGCAAAGGCGATAGGTTGGGAGGGAGACAGGTAGGTAGGTCCAAGTGGCCAGCACCACCGCACTCCCTCCACCAACCTCCACTGAACGGCAAAGGCTGGCCAGCTTCATCTGCAGCTGCTTAGCTGCAAGGCCTGTGCCGGCTGGATCGTCTGCCGGCTGGCTGTTTTTCTGCAAGGCCTGTGCCGGCCAGTTCATCTGCCGGCTGTTTTTCTTCAAGGCCTGTGCCGGCCAGTTCATCTGCCGGCTGTGTTTGCCTGCAGCGGCCTTCTTCTGCGGGCTGTGTTTGCCTGCTACCTTTGCCATGCCATGCCCACTGCCCATGTTCACCAGCCCCGTTCAATTTTGCTTTGCCCCCCCCTGTTCATTGCCATGTGCGCCAGGATCGTAAAAGCAACAGTTTGCAAGCTGCGAGAACTGCCCTGTTGGCAGCTACAACACGGGCCTGCAGTGGCGGCCCGTGCACCGTGTTTGTGTCCATCCATCCATTCGTTGTGCTCATTGCGTGTGCCACTTGAGCTGGCACGGAGACTGCGTTAGTGCAGCCCATGCACCGTTGTGGTTCACTGAGTTCAGTTCAAAAGGGAAGGCCTTGGACTGCGTGTGAGCAGCCGGCCACGTTCCCTGTCACCTTCATTGTTTGAGCCAGAGACTGCATGTGGGCAGCCTGGCTCCCTGCTAACTGCTTTCTTTTTGCAGAGTTCAATGATCCTGGGCCATGGTTTAGTGTAAAATTTGTAAGTTAAGGTTAAGATGTACTGTACATATGAGTGTGCCCCCGGCATGTCTGTCTAGCGCCGGCAATTTTATTTAAGTCGTCCGTGTGAGTGAGTTTGTTTAGGTAGTTACGCAGCCCTCAGGTTATTTATTTTGGGGACACGAATACCATGAATGTCGCACTCAGGGATCCGTAGGTAAAATGTACTAGGGGAAAACTACACATGATGGCACACGAAAATTTGACGACTCGGGACGAGTCTGTAAAAAGGGGAGGGGGTAGTGTTGTGGTTACCAAATTCGCAAACCACCATTCAGGTCCCTTAGGTGAGGTATCTCGGTAAGTACATGTGTAGTTAGGCCCAAACCCGTTGTCTAGTGGGAATACATGTCATTTATGCGTGCTGCGACTCTTCAGGATAGCCGTTTTTCTTTTGCTATCTTTATTTTGGACCAACTGCCATGATTACCACCACCAACCACCGCTTCACCACAACCGCCACGACCTTCACGTCACACCTCGCAACCGTCGCATCGCCACCGTTCTTGCCCCGCTGTGGGTACCGGTGTTGGACTCGTGCAGGGCGCGCGCCGAACAGCGTGTACAAAATCATGGATTTTGTGCTTCAAAAACGGATCAAAAACGACACACGCCCACTTTTTGCCGTCCAATCGGTGAGCGAGGGGCGGGTGGCCCGCCCCCAGGGCGATCGATATATGCAAATTTATGGATCAAAAAGCCTTCACGCCCACTTTTTCTCGGGCCAATGGGGAGCGAGGTGAAAGGTCGAAGGGAGGGGGTCAAAGATGAGAGGGCGAAGCTACGGGGCGGATAAAAGGACCGTGTTCGTCAGTCCAAAGAGTCCAGAGGCGGAGAGTAGGAGAGTCCAGAGGCGGAGAGTAGGAGAGTCCAGAGGCGGAGAGTTGGAGAGTCCAGAGGCGGAGAGTAGGAGAGTAGGAGAGTCGGAAACAGAGAGTCAAGACTTCGCGGGCGGTGGAGTTGGCAAGAAGGAGCTGGTCGTCGTGTGCGTTGGAGTCGGAACGGAGGGGACGGAGCTGTGGAAAGGCAGCGACACCAGACGAGGGGGTGTTCGCGTCGGGAGCTGCACCCGAGGGAGGCCGACAGCGCGACCTGGCCGAGGTGGAGACGCTCGTCGCGGGATAATAAAAATCCTCTATACCCCGAGCATCAGCAACCCCCTCCTGTTTCCCCCCGCGCTGAGATAGTGCGACCAAGGGGGCCCCTTTCCCACCCCCTACCAGACACTGTCCGCGAGGCCCGCGGAGTTGAGGCGCCATTGCCGCTCCGCGTCTCATCACCAGACGGGTAGGCACGACCCGGTCTCGGCCTCAGGCCCGCCTCATCCTTGAGGGTATTCTTTCCTTGGTTTTGGGTATGTGTTGTCGGCGCCGTCTGTGAAGTAGAATTGTATAAGTGTTGCCGTGTGCTCGGTAGTCGGTATTAGCTCTGCATTGTGTTTTCGCTTTTACATTTGCTTTTTGTGTAAATTGCATTGTGTCTTTTCTGTGTGCTTTTGGTGGAATTGAATATGTGTGCTTTCCGTTCAGCGCGAATAAATGTGCTTTGTGTTGAACTGTTTCCCACTTCGCTTCGTCTTTTCCTCTATTGAATCCCCATCTTGCTTCACGTAAAGGGTTGGTAGTGGGCTGAATACGCCCGATAATTAATCGAACCGTCGAGGTCGACGATAACACCGCTCGGTTATTCCGATAGTACGGAACGGGTCGCTTAAGTGGCCCGTGTCCGAAGTCGACCTGCGGCGAGGTGCGATCGCCCGGTCTACCCTCCGCGTGGGTACTTAGGTAGGTCGAATTTGGCGAGCAACCCTATCCCACGCGGGGGCTGATTGGCTCGATCGTGGTGAGACCGAAAGGTCCACCCGTGACTGGTTCCCGGCGTTAGTCCGAGAGGGTCACGACTGGATTGTCCGTCCGGTGGGCGCGAAATCCGTAACAATATATATATATACATATACACATATATATATATATATATATATATATATATATATATATGTATATATATATGTATTGTTGCGGATTCACGCCCGCCGGCGTGCGGACGGCCACGTAACTCGAATCGCGGCACGTCGCCCACCGGACGGACAATCCAGTCGTGACCCTCTCGGACTAACGCCGGGAACTAGTCACGGGTGGACCTTTCGGTCTCACCACGATCGTGCCAATCGGCCCCCGCGTGGGATAGGGTTGGTCGCCAAATTCGACCTACCTAAGTACCCACACGGAGGGTAGACCGGGCGATCGCACCTCGCCGCAGGTCGACTTCGGACACGGGCCACTTAAAGCGACCCGTTCCGTACTATCGGGATAACCGAGCGGTGTTATTCGTCGGCCTCGACGGTTCGATTAATTATCGGGCGTTTTAGCCCACGACCAACCCTTTACGTGAAGCAAGATGGAGATTCAATGAAAGAAAAGACGAAGCGAAGCGGGAAAACAGTTCAACATAATTCACATTTATTTCGCGGCACACGGAAAGCACACATATACAATTCCACCAAAAGCACATGTAAAAGAAGAAGACAATGCAATATTACACAAAAAGCAAATGCAACAATGCAGATCTATCCGACTACCGAGCACACGGCAACACTTATACAATTTTACTTCACAGACGGCGCCGACAACACATGTACCCAAAACAAAAGGAAAAGAACCACCCTCAAGGATGAGGCGGGCCTGGGGCCGAGACCGGGTCGGGCCTACCCGTCTGATGATGAGACGCGAAGTGGCGGTGGTGCCTCAACTCCGCGGGCCTCGCGGACAGTGTCTGGTAGGGGGTGGGAAAGGGGGCCCCCTTTGTCGCACTATCTCAGCGCGGGGGGAAACAGGAGGGGGTTGCTGATGCTCGGGGGAAGGAGGATATCACCCTGTCTCGGGTCCCGCGGCGAGCGTCTCCTCCTCGACCTCGGTCGCGTTGCTGGCCTCTCCCTCTGCAGCTCCCGGCACTGACGCGAGCACCCCCTCGTCCGCCTTCGCCGCCGCCACCTCTCCACAGCTCCGTCTAATCGCCCTCGCCGTCTCCTCTCTTGGCTCGTCCCAACTCTTCACTCTTGACTTCTCCCACTTCTTTCCAGCTCCACCGACGACTCTCTTGAACTCCGCACAACTCTTAACTTTACTGACGAACGCAGCCGTTTATATAAGCCCCTTGGCTTCGCTCTTTCACCCTTGACCCTCTGCCTCCGACCCTTCACCTCTCTAACTGGCTCCCCATTGGACCGAGGAAAAGTGGACGTGAATGCTTTTTGATCCATGAATTTGCATATCGCGTCCTCACTCCACCGCCCTGGAGGCGGGGCCAAATCGCCCCACGCTCTCTGATAGGACGGAACAAAAGTGGGCGTGAGTCGTTTTTGATCCGTTTTTCTTCGGAAAGTCTGTAATGTTTCTGAATACGCTGCTCGGTGCGCGCCCTGCACGAGTCCAGTATCGGTGTCCACGAGTGGCGCGAGAATGGTGGGGATGCGACGGTGGCGAGTTGTGACGGTAAAGGTCGTGGCGGTTGTGGTGAAGCGGCGTTTGTGGTTGGTGGTTGTTGTGTGATGACTGTTGAGACGTGGTTGGTGCTGGGAGTAATGGCGGCTGGTCCAAAATAAAGATAGGAAAAGAAAAACGGCTATCCTGAAGAGTCGCAGCCCGACTAAATGACATTTATTCCCTCTAGACAACGGGTTTGGGCCTAACTACACATATACTTACGGAGATATCTCACCTAAGGGACCTGAATGGTGGTTTGTGAATTTCGTCAACCACAACAATATATATACATATGTATATATCTTCTTCCTCTTTCGGCTTGCTCCCGTTAGGGGTCGCCACAGCGGACCAACCATCTCCATTTCGCTCTATCCTCCACATCTTCCATTGACACTCCAACCACCCGCATGTCCGCCCTCACCGCATCCATGAACCTCTTCTTTGGCCTTCCTCTTCTCCTCCTGCCTGGCGGCTCCATGTTCAACATCCTTCTCCCGATATACTCCGTTTCCCTCCTGTGTACATGTCCAAACCATCTCAATCTCGCCTCTCTCACTTTCTCTCCAAACCGTCCTACCTGCGCTGTCCCTCTAATATACTCATTTCTTATCCTATCCATCCTCGTCACTCCCAACGAGAATCGCAGCATCTTTAACTCTGCCACCTCCAGCTCTGCTTCCTGTCTTTTTGTTAGCGCCACCTCCTCCAAACCATACAACATAGCTGGTCTCACTACCGTCTTGTATACTTTCCCCTTCACTCTTGCAGCTACACTTCTGTCACAAATCACTCCTGCAACTCTTCTCCACCCACTCCATCCTGCCTGCACTCTCTTTTTCACTTCTCTCCCACACTCTCCGTTACTTTGGACAGTTGATCCCAAGTATTTAAACCAATCCACCTTCCCCACCTCAACTCCTTGCAACTGCACCATACCACCACCCTCCCTCTCATTTATGCACATGTACTCCGTCTTACTCCTACTGACTAACATTCCCCTTCTCTCCAGTGCGTACCTCCACCTCTCAAGGCTCGATTCAGCCTGCTCCCTACTCTCCCTACAGATCATGATGTCATCCGCGAACATCATAGTCCATGGAGACTCCAGTCTGGTCTCGTCCGTCAACCTGTCCATCACCATTGCAAACAGGAAAGGGCTCAGAGTCGATCCTTGGTGCAATCCCACTTTAACCTTAAACCGGTCCGTCATTCCTACCGCACACCTCACCGCTGTCACACTGTCCTCATACATATCCTGCACGATCCTCACATACTTCTCCACCACTCCCGACTTCCTCATACAATACCACAACTCCTCTCTTGGCACCCTATCATAAGCTTTCTCTAAATCCACAAACACACAATGTAACTCCTTCTGGCCTTCCCTATACTTCTCCATCAACATTCTCAAAGCAAACATCGCATCAGTGGTGCTCTTTCCTGGCATAAACCCATATTGCTGCTCACAGATCGTCACCTCTCCTCTCAACCGAGCTTCCACTACTCTTTCCCACAACTTCATGGTGTGGCTTAACAACTTTATCCCTCTGTAATTTCCACAGCTCTGCACATCACCCTTATTCTTGAAAATCGGAACCAGTACACTTAATCTCCACTCCTCCGGCATCCTCTCACTTTCCAAGACTTTATTAAACAATCTGGTTAACAACCCCACTGCCATCTCTCCTAAGCACTTCCATGCCTCCACTGGTATACCATCTGGGCCAACCGCCTTTCCACTTTTCATCTTCTTCATAGCAGTCCTCACTTCATCCTTACTGATCCACCCCACTTCCAGATTGACTATCTCCACCTCTTCCAACCTTCTCTCTCTCTCATTTTCTTCATTCATCAGCTCCTCAAAGTACTCCATCCACCTTCTCAACACACTCTCCTCGCTCGTCAGCACATTCCCATTTGCGTCCTTTATCACCCTAACCTGCAGCACATCCTTCCCAGCTCGGTCCCTCTGTCTTGCCAATCGGTATAAATCCTTTTCCCCTTCTTTTGTATCCAACTTCTCATACAGCTCGTCATATGCCTTTTCCTTGGCCTTTGCCACCTCTCTTTTTGCTTTTCGACGCCACTCCTTGTACTCCTGCCGACTTTCTTCATCTCTCTGACTATCCCACTTCTTTTTCGCCAACCCCTTCTTCCTTATACTTTCCTGTACTTCCTCATTCCACCACCAAGTCTCCTTATCTTCCTTCCTCTGTCCAGATGTCACACCAAGTACCTTCCTAGCTATCTCCCTCACCACTTCTGCTGTCGTTGCCCAATCATCCCACCCATCTTTACCACCATCCAACGCCTGTCTCACCTCCTCCCTAAATTTCACGCAACAGTCTTCCTCCTTCAGCTTCCACCATCTGGTCCTTGGTTCAGCCCTCACTCTCTTCCTCAACCTCACCTCTAAAGTCATCCTACAGACCACCAATCGATGCTGTCGAGCTACACTCTCCCCTGCCGCAACCTTACAGTCACTAATCTCTTTCAGGTTGCATCTCCTACTTAAGTTGTAATCCACCTGTGTGCACTTTCCTCCACTCTTGTATGTCACCCTGTGTTCCTCCTTCTTGAAATACGTGTTTACCACTGCCATTTCCATTCTTTTTGCAAACTCTACCACCATTTGCCCTTCCACATTTCTCTTGTTGAGACCGTACCTCCCCATCACCTCCTCATCCTATTTATTCCCTTCCCCAACATGTCCATTGAAATCTGCTCCAATCACCATTCTTTCATCCTTGGATACACTCTCCACCACTTCATCTAACTCACTCCAGAAATCTTCTTTATATTCCATCTCACACCCCATATGTGGGGCATATGCACTAATGACATTCATCATCACCCCTTCAATTTCCAACTTCACACTCATCACTCGGTCAGACACCCTCCTCACCTCCAATACCCTCTTGACATGATCTTCCTTCAGGATTATCCCGACACCATTTCTCCTCCCATCCACACCATGGTAGAACAGTTTGAAACCATCTCCAATGCTCCTCGCCTTACTCCCCATCCACTTGGTCTCTTGTACACACAGTATGTCCACCTTTCTTCTCTCCATCATATCAGCCAACTCTCGCCCTTTGCCAGTCATCGTCCCAACATTCAGAGTTCCAACTCTCACCTCCACACTTCTACCCTTCCCCCTCTCCCACTGCCTCCGGACTCGCCTTCCCCCGTCTCCTTCTCCTCCTTCGCCCAGCAGTAGCACAATTTCCACTGGTACCCTGCTGACCACCGGTACCGGTGGCGGTCGTTGGTAACCCGGGCCTCGACCGATCCGGTATGGAAATTCGTTTTGTTGTCCGCATAATGATTTGGCATAGGTTTTTACGCCGGATGCCCTTCCTGACGCAACCCTGGTCGCCTCTTACGACACACAGGGATATGGTACACCTATTCTAACCGGGGCATACACCGGGCCCAGTACAACTGGTGCTCATTTCGCCGACCTCGGAAGGATGGCAGGCTGAGTCAACCCCCTGGTGTTTTCGACTTGGTTTTATATTGTTGCGGATTCGCGCCCGCCGGCGTGCGGACGGCCACGTAACTCGAATCGCGGCACGTCGCCCACCGGATGGACAATCCAGTCGTGACCCTCTCGGACTAACGCCGGGAACTAGTCACGGGTGGACCTTTCGGTCTCACCACGATCGTGCCAATCGGCTCCCGCGTGGGATAGGGTTGCTCGCCAAATTCGACCTACCTAAGTACCCACACGGAGGGTAGACCGGGCGATCGCACCTCGCCGCAGGTCGACTTCGGACACGGGCCACTTTAAGCGACCCGTTCCGTACTATCGGGATAACCGAGCGGTGTTATTCGTCGGCCTCGACGGTTCGATTAATTATCGGGCGTTTTAGCCCACGACCAACCCTTTACGTGAAGCAAGATGGAGATTCAATGAAAGAAAAGACGAAGTGAAGCGGGAAAACAGTTCAACATAACTCACATTTATTTCGTGATGAACGGAAAGCACACATATACAATTACACCAAAAGCAAATGTAATAGAAGAAGAAACACAATATTACACAAAAAGCAAATATAAAAGAGAAACACAATGCAGAGCTATCCGACTACCGAGCACACGGCAACACTTATACAATTTTACTTCACAGACGGCGCCGACAACACAGATACCCAAAGCAAAAGAAAAAGAACCACCCTCCAGGATGAGGGGGGTAGGCGGGCCTGGGGCCGAGACCGTGTCGGGCCTACCCGTCTGATGATGAGACGCAAAGTGGCGGTGGCGCCCCAACTCCGCGGGCCTCGCGGACAGTGTCTGGTCGGGGGTGGGAAAGGGGCCCCCTTGTCGCACTATCTCAGCGCGGGGGGAAACAGGAGGGGGTTGTTGATGCTCGGGGGAAAGGAGGATGTCTCCCTGTCTCGGGTCCCGCGACGAGCGTCTCCACCACGACCTCGGTCGCGCCGCCGGCCTCTCCCTCCGCAGTTCCCCGAATCCGACGCGAGCACCCCCTCAACCGCCTTCGCCGTCGCCACCTCTCCACAGCTCCGTCCTCTTCACTCTGACTACTACCACTTCTTCCCAGCTCCACCGACAACTCTTCTTGACTGCGAACTCCCAACCGCGAACTCTTACTCCTTGACTGACGAACGCAGCCGTTTATATCCCCCGTGGCCTCGCTCCCCCACCTTTGACCCTTTACCTCCGACCCTTCACCTCCAACTGGCTCCCCATTGGACCGAGGAAAAGTGGGCGTGAATGCTTTTTGATCCATGAATTTGCATATAGCGACCACACTCCAACGCCCTGGAGGCGGGGCCAAATCGCCCCACGCTCACCGATAGGACGGAACAGAAGTGGGCGTGAGTCGTTTTTGATCCGTTTTCTTCGGAAAGTCTGTGATGTTTCTGAACACGCTGCTCGGTGCGCGCCCTGCACGAGTCCAGTATCGGTGCCCACAAGTGGCGCAAGAATGGTGGTGATGCGATGGTGGCGAGTTGTGACGGTAAAGGTCGTGGCTGTTGTTGTGAAGCGGCGTTGTGGTTGGTGGTTGTTGTGTGATGGCTGTTGAGACGTGGTTGGTGGTGGTAGTAATGGCGGCTGGTCCAAAATAAAGATAGTAAAAGAAAAACGGCTATCTGGAGGGGTCGCAGCCCGTGTGAATGACATTTATTCCCTCTAAACAACGGGTTTGGGCCTAACTACACATATACTTACAGAGATATCTCACCTAAGGGACCTGAATGGTGGTTTGTGAATTTCGTCAACCACAACACTACCCCCTCCCCTTTTTGCAGACTCGTCCCGAGTTGTCAAATTTTCGTGTGCCATCATATGTAGTTTTCCCCTAGTACATTTTACCTACGGATCCCTGAGTGCGACATTCATGGTATTCGTGTCCCCAAAATAAATAACCTGAGGGCTGAGTAACTACCTAAACAAACTCACTCACACGGACGACTTAAATAAAATTGCCGGCGCTAGGACAGACATGCCGGGGGCGCACTCATATTTACAGTACATCTTAACCTTAACTTACAAATTTTACACTAAACCATGGCCCAGGATCAATGAACTCTGCAAAAAGAAAGCAGTTAGCAGGGAGCCAGGCTGCTCGCATGCAGTCTCTGGCTCAAAACAATGCAGGTGACAGGGAACGTGGCCGGCTGCTCACACGCAGTCCAAGGCCTTCCCTTTTGAACTGAACGCAGTGAACCACAACGGTGCATGGGCTGCAGAAACGTAGTCTCCGTGCCAGCTCAAGTGGCACACGCAATGAACACAACGAATGGATGGATGAATGGTTTGAACTGAACGCAGTGAACCACAACGGTGCATGGGCTGCACAAACGCAGTCTCCGTGCCAGCTCAAGTGGCACACGCAATGAACACAACGAACGGACGGATGAATGGTTTGAACTGAACGCAAACACGGTGCACGGGCCGCCACTGCAGGCCCGCGCTGTAGCTGCCAACAGGGCAGTTCTCGCAGCTTGCAAACTGTTGCCTTGATCCTGGCGCACATGGCAATGAACAGGGGGGGGCAAGGCAAAAATTGAACGGGGCTGGTGAACAGGGGCAGTGGGCATGGCATGGCAAAGGTAGCAGGCAAACACAGCCCGCAGAAGAAGGCCGTTGCAGGCAAACACAGCCGGCAGATGAACTGGCCGGCACAGGCCTTGAAGTACCACAGCTGCAGATGATCCGGCCGGCACAGGCCTTGCAGCAACACAACAGCTGCCGATGAAGTGGGCCGGCACAGGCCTTGAAGAAAAACAGCCAGCCGGCAAATGAAGCTGGCCAGCATTTGCCGTTCAGTGGAGGTTGGTGGAGGGAGTGCGGTGGTGCTGGCCACTCGGAAGGCGGGCTCGGACCTACCTACCTGTCTCCCTCCCACCTATCGCCTTTGCCTGTCATTGTCTATACCCACTCCCTTAATTTGTCAAACCCCAATTTAGCCCCAACTTATTTTTTTATTATTATTATTATTTTTTTTTCACTTCCCCACTATAAATCGTCCCCTAACCCCCTGTACTGTCCTTGTTCGGCTAACCTATTCTGTCACCTCGCCTACACCCAACCCCTACGTTCCCTTCCCGGAGGGGAACAAGGGAGAGCTAACGTCCTGTGTCGAGGCCCAACTCAAGCCTCAGAATGGCCTCCCCAGAGTTCGGCGATCTATAACCAAAGTGGGTCCAGCGGCCCACAACGAGAGCGAGGGGATGGATGGTGCGGAGGGGACATCTCCTAATCTACCCTAACCATTTAACTGTTAAACTACCCCGGGGCCTCAACAAGCGCCTCTCGCTTAAACTATTGGTTCTAACAACCCAGATTCCCGTCGCCTGTGTTGGTGTCCTCACAATTTCGGGCCTCGCCCCCCAATTTTCTCTCCGTGCCCTCACACGGTCTCATGGCTGGGACACGTGGCCCCCTTTGGCAGGCACGACCCTCTGCCGAATCTCCCGCTATGGCACCCCCGGGCACTACACTGCCTCCGAGCCTACCAGCTCCCTAACACCGGGGAGTGCCCCCCATGGCACCTCCCCTGAAATGCACACATGGCAGGCTGGCTTCCCAGGCCCCTTTCCGAGGGTCACCCTTGCCCACAACACTGCCCACGCGGCTAATGGCGCCCCGGGCCTCCGCACCACGCAGACGCACCCGTGCCCACTACGCTATCCCGGCCCCCCATGGGCTCTTGGCCTACCACGGCCGACTAGCCTGGTGCCCGGGGTACCCACTCAGCGATACTCACTTTTCGCAGCCACGCTCCCAGCCCGTCAACAGGGCTCCTGCACCCCTCCAAACGGGTTTCGAGCCTACATTCACACCAACAACAAAACGACCTCCATTTTTCAATTTGACTAACCCAGCTAACTCACTCTATACTGACCCCGGGGGTCCCTTGGGCGGGAGTCACTCCTCCCCCCAATCACTCATCGCACCATGCATTCCCCATTCGCTCCACTCACACAGACCCGCTGGCCTCACTCACTCCCCAAGCACATGCTTCCACTTCACTCACCAACTCTTCAACACACTCACCGCTGAACTCTGCCATCCTTCTATCTGCATCCCCTAACTAACTCGTGCTCCCACGTCGTCCCTTATACTATAGCACGTTCCATTTAACACTACGTAGCTAAACTACGTCCCCGCTACACATCCACAAGTCTGTCACTGTCTCCAAATAATCTCATTAATCAATTTCCCAACCTAAATCTCGCTACAATCCCTCTAACTAATCCATTCCACGGGCCCCATGAGGACTTACCCCTGCCCCATGGAGTCGGTCTAGCTAAGCTAACCCTTCCCCCTAACTAGTTTCCATTCTGTGCCCTGGTCAAGGGGGTCTTCCACCCCTTGCCCAGGAATCCTGTGCACCCGAAAGTGAGGCTTGCTGTTTTTTTTTTGTTTTTTGTTTTTTCCATGCGCAGCACCAGCGCGGCAACTCGCGCACTTTGCACCTGCCCGTGACGTCATGCAGCTGCACGTGTACCTCGTCCCTCCTTGGACGGTACCATCCGGCAGGGATACCCCTCCTGCCGGATTCCAACCCCACGTGCAGCCATGACGTCACCGTGCGCATATAAAAAAAAACACAAGCCCCACGTCTCGAGGGGTTCCCTACGCGAACACATGTGCTTTGCCCGTTGGAGCTTAACACACACGATCGCGTGGAGAACCCGTCCGGTCCAAATCCATAATCCTGCCTAAACTTTGTCCGTCCGCGGGATCGGCAAATCCACCGCTGGCGTTTCCGGACCGGGACTTCACTCTCGCAAGCGAGCACGTGGGGGCCTCGTGCGTTGCACAGCACGGACCTCGTGCTCACTGCTGGGTGAACCCGGCACGGTCCCCGAAACAACTACAGCCGCTACTCGGCTTTCTTTCCTCACATGTCGCCGTCGTCGCCATTCAACACACGCACTCCCGCGTGTCACGACGCTAACACACCTCACCATTAAACTCACACCGGGAGACGCGGCTGCATGTTCACACATGCTAACCGACATCTCCCTTACATACCGCTCTCTCACACACACGGTCTCCCTTGCACTCGGCCGTTCACTCACGCATGCTGCCTCCCTCGCACACGTGGCTCCCCTCACTCGCAGCCTTTCACTCACTCGTGCCATTTCCCTCACACAAACCACACTACTCACACACGCGGGGGCACTCACCCGCGGTTCTTCATCCACACACCGTGCCTCACTCATACACCGTGCCTCACTCACACACGCGGGGGCACTCAACCGCGGTGTTTCATCCATACTGGCCGTTTCATCCACACACACGGCCTCTTCCACTTGCGGTGCCCCTTTTACACACGGCGTGCTGGGAAGCACGTACTCCGGCACAATCGCCACCACACCACTCACACACGGGGTCGCTTCCACACACGGGGACGCACTCACACCTTGCACCACACACACAGGGACAACCACACTGGGGATTCGTGTCCCCACAAGGGTCTCCGGGGCCTCTATACCCCCCAAGCTCTCCGTGCACCCGTTCGCAGCACTTCTCCCCTCGAACTCGCAAAGCACGACCGAACTCACCTGGTCGTGACTCGCCTCAAGGGGGCATACTCCCTCCCCTCGTTCCTGGAGGAGGCCATCCAGCTGCTCGCACCGGGTCTCCACCCAGTCCGCGAGCTCACCCCCATTATCCTCCACTACCTCCGTGTGTGTGTGTGCGTCACTTACCCCGTCTTCATCGTGCAGTCTTCCCTCTATCGTTCCCATCTCCCGTGTCTCTGCCAACTCAGTCACCTCTTCACCCTTTACCTCCCTTGTCTCAACTATTATTTCCGTCTCTTCCCTTGTTATATCTGTGGTGTAGTCATGCCCACGGGGAGGGGCATGATGATGATGCATGATGGGCGTGATGGTGGAGGAGTGGCCGTGGGGGTCGGCAAGGGATATGAGGTGTGCACGCCGCCTGAGGCGTCGTAGTAATGCTGGAGTCGGCCGGCTCGTGAGTGTACCGCGTACGGAATAAAGGGGAGCCGCGGGCACAGTACGCCCTGGCTCGCACTCGTGCAACACAGCCCGGCTCGACTGTTCCTCCGCTTCGTGTCTGCCTGCTAAGCATCTCCCATTCCAGTACAGCACAGTTGGCGACGAGGATCTTCGAATCGGCATGTGTAAGGGCGGCAAATGACCCGTGCGGTTCCAGCCTACGGAGCCAAAGGTCTCGCCGGCGCGAACATGGCAAAGGGTCGGTGCATGGCAAACGTACGCGTGCCCGCCTTCGTCGGAATCGACTTCGGCCACGTCGAGTGGGCAACGTTCGTTCATTTGGTTCATTTTCTTGTTCGTTTTGTCGAGGATACGCGTTTCGGCTCGAACGCGGCGTTGGACGTCGCGCAAGCTCTGGAGAATGTCCGAGGTCTCGATGGTCGGGACACAGCAGATGGTCTAGGGGTCATCGCAATGGGCCAGGCACGCACGGCCATGCGCACGGTCTGCGGCGCGGGTCGTGGGCGAGCGTGGCAATGCAATCACTCGGACGGCGGTCTGGGCTCTCGAGGTCGTCTACGGTGTGTGGGCCGAGGGTCATCGCCCATTGTTACGGTCATAGATGGCGGTGTGCGAGGCGATCCTTCCGTCCCGCGTCGAAACCTGCTTGCGATTGATCCGGAAATGACAAGATCAGTGGCAGGGGGGGAAGTGAGCGAGGCACGGATCGGGTGTCGAATTGAGTCCACTCGTGCTGGCCGCGCATCGCATTCGGCTGTGCCGTGCAAATTCACGGCAGAGGAGCGTCCGGCACGGTTCAGAGATCATTTTATTTCTGGTCTGCGAGCAGCCATTGACATTGTCTGCGAGCAGCCATTGACCGACATCACATTCGACTCGGCGATCGCGACTGTTTCATCTGTCGAGCAGACACCGGTGACCGCGCAAGTCCGCGCGATGGCTCAAGTGCCGCAGGGTGCTCGCACGCCTAGCGGTGTGGGACGAGAGCGCGCACCGCAGCACGGTCGCACCGGGAGCGAAGGGGCACCGCAGCACGATCGCACCGGGAGCGAAGGGGCACCGCAGCAGGACCCCAGTGACCTGGAGATCAGCCTACAGCCGGGGCATGATGATGCCGGCGAGCCGGAGCAGGAGCCGGGCTCGGCGAGCCGGACCCTTTTGGGTCGGAACGGGTTCCGGTTCGTGCCTCCAGATGTGCCAGTGCTCTCTTCGAGACCTTCGTCGAATACCGAGGGCGAGGCTCTGGCGGCGGGGGCCGCGTCGATGCAGCGGGAGCCACCGTTCGTTGCTGCCTGCGGCGGTGATGTGCGCTCCAGGAGCGGCGAGAGCCATATCAGCTCTCGCGATGAGTTCCCGCACTTCGTTCGCGATGAGTTCCCGCGCTGTGGCAAGGTTCGTGAGGCAATGCGCATCGGTGTGGTTCAGGCAGCTTCAACAGGTGGCGGTGGGCCCGTGGCGTTAAAGGGAGTCGCGAGTCGCAGCATCAAGTCGACAACCAAGAAGCGGACTCGTGATGTGGGTTGTGGGTTGTTGTTCATGGCATATGTGCTTTTCCTTGCTCTAGTGATGCAGTTTAATGTTGTTGAAATAAATGCCAGCAGTTCTCGTGTAAAAGTGGATGTGGCGGAGATCAGTCAATGGAGTTGGTGTTATGATCAATGTGATGTGGGGGCTAATAAAGAAGGTTTGTTAGCCTCCAGTTGCTCCAGGCCGCAGGTAATTGCTTTGTCTTGTACTGGGATTTTATCAAAAAAGCGCGCTGTACGGAAAAATGAATTCGCAATGGTTCGAATGTTATTCCTATTGATTTATAACGAGCTTATGGTTGAAGTGGGGTTTAAATGGAATTACTACCGTCTAACTGCCGTGTGGGTCTCGGAGATCGACTCGGAGCCGGGACTCGTGCGCTGGTCGGCGTTACCCCCACCTCTGCTTTCAGCGAGGTCAGACGTGCCTGGCGCCTGGGGCGTGGCTCTCTGGGTGCGCTCAAGGCCGTTTTGGCCATGCGGTGGAATCTTAACTGATTATGGTGCGTGAGGGTTGGGGAGTGTTTGTTGCTTCCAGCCAAGGGTGCTGTTCAGCGCCCCCACCAAGGTCGGTTGGGTCTGGCGGTGGCGCCGCGGGTTCCAGACAGCGGGGGTCCGGCCTCGAAAGGTTTATCTGTTTCAGGTCTGCCTGGGAGCGGGTTTGCTGCGTCGTGCTGCTGTGCTTCTCCAGTAGCTCGCTTCCACGCATTATATGATGTGATGTGCTGTTATACTTCGCTGTTTTCATTTTATTTGCATGATTATTATACCGAGGTTCTTCGTGTTGTCTATGCTTCTTATAATACTGATCATTTAATAATCATACTTTGAGGAGGGAGGAGTGTGGTGTAGTCATGCCCACGGGGAGGGGCATGATGATGATGCATGATGGGCGTGATGGTGGAGGAGTGGCCGTGGGGGTCGGCAAGGGATATGAGGTGTGCACGCCGCCTGAGGCGTCGTAGTAATGCTGGAGTCGGCCGGCTCGTGAGTGTACCGCGTACGGAATAAAGGGGAGCCGCGGGCACAGTACGCCCTGGCTCGCACTCGTGCAACACAGCCCGGCTCGACTGTTCCTCCGCTTCGTGTCTGCCTGCTAAGCATCTCCCATTCCAGTACAGCACAATCTCCCTCGTGCACGTCTCCGTCACCCCAATTAGTTTGTCCCTTTCGGTTACCGTCACTTTTTCTGTCACGACCCTCGCCCAACACGCCCCCCGAATTATTTGTTCACCCGCCTCCACCGCGGGCCTGTCAGCCGTTGCACCCCCTCCCAGCTCGTTCGCTCCTACACGTGGAGTCGCCATTTTAAGCTCCCTGCTAACGGCCTTCATGCCCGCCTGCAGGCATCGGCCCATGTTCTGCGTCTCACCCCGCAGCTTTTTCGTTTCTTCCTTTATTTGCTGTGTATTCGCATCCATCTTTTCGATCATTTGTTGTGTATTCGCATCCATCCTCGCTGTCATTGCCGCCAGCATGGCGCATAGCTGGGCTATTTCGGATGCACTCAGCTGAGCCGTTTCGGCAAAGATCGGGGGGTTTTGGCGGAGGGGGGGGAGGGGAGGTGTCATACACCGCGGCCGCTGCCGCACCTATTTCGGGCTCTGGGTTCAGTTGGGCGAGTTCGTTTTCCTGTACAACCAACATTTCCTGCACGGGGATTTCGTCCTGAGCCATGGATTCTACATTACTATTACACAAACCGAATCCACCTGGCACCCGCTCGCCTTGAGACGCCATCTTGCTTCTCGTAAAGGGTTAATTTAGCTCGCTCGTAATTTGGAGGGAATCGGGGGTCGCTCCTCTCACCCCTGGACCGATTCCCGTGAATTTAATTGGAGACAGGAGAGCCCGTTTTCCCGTTCTCCGATACCAGTGCCGCGAGGAGGGCGAAGAGTTTATATCGCACGACCTGACACCAGTGTTGCGGATTCGCGCCCGCCGGCGTGCGGACGGCCACGTAACTCGAATCGCGGCACGTCGCCCACCAGACGGACAATCCAGTCGTGACCCTCTCGGACTAACGCCGGGAACTAGTCACGGGTGGACCTTTCGGTCTCACCACGATCGTGCCAATCGGCCCCCACGTGGGATAGGGTTGCTCGCCAAATTCGACCTACCTAAGTACCCACACGGAGGGTAGACCGGGCGATCGCCCCTCGCCGCAGGTCGACTTCGGACACGGGCCACTTTAAGCGACCCGTTCCGTACTATCGGGATAACCGAGCGGTGTTATTCGTCGGCCTCGACGGTTCGATTAATTATCGGGCGTTTTAGCCCACGACCAACCCTTTACGTGAAGCAAGATGGAGATTCAATGAAAGAAAAGACGAAGCGAAGCGGGAAAACAGTTCAACATAACTCACGTTTATTTTGCGATGAACGGAAAGCACACATATACAATTACACCAAAAGCAAATGTAATAGAAGAAGAAACACAATATTACACAAAAAGCAAATATAAAAGAGAAACACAATGCAGAGCTATCCGACTACCGAGCACACGGCAACACTTATACAATTTTACTTCACAGACGGCGCCGACAACACAGATACCCAAAGCAAAAGAAAAAGAACCACCCTCCAGGATGAGGGGGGTAGGCGGGCCTGGGGCCGAGACCGTGTCGGGCCTACCCGTCTGATGATGAGACGCAAAGTGGCGGTGGCGCCCCAACTCCGCAGGCCTAGCGGACAGTGTCTGGTAGGGGGTGGGAAAGGGGCCCCCTTGTCGCACTATCTCAGCGCGGGGGGAAACAGGAGGGGGTTGTTGATGCTCGGGGGAAAGGAGGATGTCTCCCTGTCTCGGGTCCCGCGACGAGCGTCTCCACCACGACCTCGGTCGCGCCGCCGGCCTCTCCCTCCGCAGTTCCCCGAATCCGACGCGAGCACCCCCTCAACCGCCTTCGCCGCCGCCACCTCTCCACAGCTCCGTCCTCTTCACTCTGACTACTACCACTTCTTCCCAGGTCCAGCGACAACTCTTCTTGACTGCGAACTCCCAACCGCGAACTCTTACTCCTTGACTGACGAACGCAGCCGTTTATATCCCCCGTGGCCTCGCTCCCCCACCTTTGACCCTTTACCTCCGACCCTTCACCTCCAACTGGCTCCCCATTGGACCGAGGAAAAGTGGGCGTGAATGCTTTTTGATCCATGAATTTGCATATAGCGACCACACTCCAACGCCCTGGAGGCGGGGCCAAATCGCCCCACGCTCACCGATAGGACGGAACAGAAGTGGGCGTGAGTCGTTTTTGATCCGTTTTCTTCGGAAAGTCTGTGATGTTTCTGAACACGCTGCTCGGTGCGCGCCCTGCACGAGTCCAGTATCGGTGCCCACAAGTGGCGCAAGAATGGTGGTGATGCGATGGTGGCGAGTTGTGACGGTAAAGGTCGTGGCTGTTGTTGTGAAGCGGCGTTGTGGTTGGTGGTTGTTGTGTGATGGCTGTTGAGACATGGTTGGTGGTGGTAGTAATGGCGGCTGGTCCAAAATAAAGATAGTAAAAGAAAAACGGCTATCTGGAGGGGTCGCAGCCCGAGTGAATGACATTTATTCCCTCAAAACAACGGGTTTGGGCCTAACTACACATATACTTACAGAGATATCTCACCTAAGGGACCTGAATGGTGGTTTGTGAATTTCGTCAACCACAACAATATATATATATATATATAAATACATATATTAATTAATTAATTCAGTGTCCCAACGGGGCTTGAACTCAGGACCTCTTGGGTCCCAAGCCACTGCCCTTACCACTGCGCCAACACCAACATATACATATATACATATATACATATATACATATATACATATATACATATATACATATATACATATATATATATATATATATATATACATATGTACATATATATACATATATATATATATATATATA